>NC_137819.1:38449187-38484187 GCF_963921795.1 Nannobrachium achirus | reverse complement strand
TCATTGTTTAAGCCCGTAGCCCAATCAGGGACCAGCATTTCTGGCAACGTCATCACTAAGAGCCAATGAGGGACCAGCATTCATGGCATCGCCAGTGGTGATGCCAGTGGTGAGCACACCTCATGGTCTACTTGTGCACAAATTGCAAGTTGGCACTTCGACAGAGAGCAGTTCTTGTTTCTACTTCGTCTATGCAAGAATAGGCTACTGGCAGTTGATCTACAAGCTCACAATGCGACATAGAGCTTCTATTTTAGATTTTGATAAACAAACAAACAAATAAATAGATTTCTATTTATTTGAAAACGTTCACATGACCAAAATAGGGGCACCAGGCTTTTAAGTCACTCATGCATGCACCACTGTGTCTAGCTGAGCTGACCAGCCCACATGACAGCTCAACAAGTTCATACCAGCTGAGCCTCATTAAGATAACAGCTCACTCTCTGCAAATGATTCAAGCCACAACTCACTCACTCACCTCCCTGCAAATGCCTTCGACCGCTCCAACCTACTAGTCCTGTGCCAGGTGTGTACTGTATGTACCGTATCATCTGCGGGAGTCAGGTTTTGAACTTGCAGCCTTGCGGTTTTGGCCAAAATACCATACTTATTTTATAATGGATAGACTATTCACGGTATTACTGTCTCGGTCCCTGGCTCAAAAATAATTACAGGTGCTGCACCTCATTAAATAGAAGGATTACCTGTGGCAGTTTTCGCCCCATCCTCCCATGCTGTACATATCCCCCCAACTCAAACATGCACATACAGACATACAGTGCATTCACACAGCTACCACATGTTGCTCATACTGTTCATATTAATGTTGACCTTCAATTATACCATTGACCATGCTTGTGGATTCCACTCTAATTAACACCAAAGGTTGAACTACACAAACAACTTCCTAAAGCAACAACTTTCTAAAGCCGGACTACTATGCCACTGGTCAGATTTCCCTTTTGCATCATGTACTCTGCCTATAGCCCCTTTCGAGACCCTGTTTAGCTTTTTGTATTTGGGAAGGCAAAAAAGGTAGCAAAAGGGTGCAAATTCAGTTCAGCATCTTGCTCAAGGGCACTTCGACACTAGCTCTGGGGGAGCCCGGGTTCGAACAGGGAACATTCCGGTTCCCAAGTGGCCACTCTACCTCCTGAGCCACTGCAGCCAATACATGTCTCTTTGTTTTGTTTTGTTTTGTTTTACAGTGGTGCCGTATACGTCCTGTAGGAATCGCTGCTACCAGCCTTTTGATGACGAGAGGCCAGGCTGCCGCTGTGACGCGCAGTGTGGCACCAACGACAACTGCTGCTATGACTACCATGACATCTGCCTGCAACCCAGTGAGCCCACTGCTCTTACCTTTGAACTGTTGACCAGAAGTGTTTTTTAAATATTTTTATTTAAGTCATTTGTTGAACCACTTAAACCCCAGCATCCTTATTGTGGGGAAGGCAATCGCAGAAAATAGCAGATCGACAAGCTCACAACGCGTCAACACTTCACACTTTTGTACCTAACTCTGGCACTGTTGCCCTTATCCATGCCAAACTTTGCACTCACACTCCTTGGCTGCATGGCAAACTATCAAATCAAATCAAATCAAATCCCTACATTCGAGCAACCAACATTCCAATGGTGAGACACACTTCCACACACTTCAAACTGTATCTACATTTACAATATCTGACAACACCTCTCATAAACACTCATAAACACACACACCAGGACAGACTAACCTGGACGCTTTGCGCTGTCAACATTTTATACATTTAGTCTCTCTGCAGGACCGTATAGTTTGTGTTTTTATGCTTATTGCACAATTCGCAATTGCATCATCCATTTTGTCCTCTGACGCGATTTACATCACAAATGGGCGTCAACAAACTAGCGCGACGCGATTTACATCACAAATGGAGGGGAGGGGGTAGGGGGAGAGAGCGAAAAAGAGAGAGAGAGAGACCGCGCGTGTGTCATGTCCGTGTGGAGCACGAAAGTCTCAGGTTACAGTTTGCTTCAAGCAGCGATGAGAGAGAGAGGGGGGGAGGCAGCAAGAGAATGCAGCGACGCGAAGCAACGACTCGGCAAGAGAGAGAGAGAGAGAGGACAGCAAGAGAATGCAGCGACAGAGAGAGAGAGAGCCCCACCTGTGTCATGTCAGTGCGGAGCGAGCCACGGCCAACAAGAATTGACACATGTCAATATATAAACTGGTGAAATGGTGACTTGGCAGGAGAGAGAGAGAGAGAGGACAGCAAGAGAATGCAGCGACAGAGAGAGAGAGAGAGAGAGAGAGAGCCCCACCTGTGTCATGTCAGTGCGGAGCGAGCCACGGCCAACAAGAATTGACACATGTCAATATATAAACTGGTGAAATGGTGTGTTAAAAAGTCAGGGACTTTGAACAGTCTTTCCAAAATATCTCTGCTCCATATATTCTATTTCTCTTCCCCCTTCCACGGAGGGTTAATGGTGTCAATCTGTGGGTCGAGACCCGCAGAGAGGTCCCCAAAATATTTCTGCCGGGTCCCCAGGTGACAGTGAAGTCACAATAAGACTTAAAGGAGTAGTTCACCCCCAAAATGACTTTTTCCAAATTGACGCCATGGACACTTAAGTTCAATAATATGTTTTGGTATTTATCCAATTCTTATTCAGTTCATTTTACCCACATTGATTCCTTGGGTCCCCATTCGGAACCAATGGGGGTAAATTGATTATAATAAAATGTTTCACAAAATGCTTATATAGCTATGACACACAGACCGAGTCTGTTCCACCAGCTCCTATTAAATTACATTAAAATAAAATAAAACAATCAATTAAAATAAAATAAATAATAGGTTAATGATGAATAATCATATATACTCGCCCGTAGGCCGTCTTAATGGTAGTGTATAGCCTAAAATAGTATCTAGAGAGATACATACATAGATAGACAGACACATAGATACATAGATATAGAACTCTAGCGGTGTGGTTCGCTTCAATAACTACATTAGTGGCATTTACCTGTCACTCTTGCGCATTAACATACCTTATTTTAACACATGCACCAAGCCAACACAGAGCAAGCTTTCCTGTAACTGAGGGGTTTGTAAAGTAATAAAGTATGTCATGTTTTCAAAATGCATATTTACAGTTTGTATTTGTATGCTTATTTCGCAATTTGTGCAATCCCTCTGTAGAGCGAAAATGCATAAAATCAGATTCAAGTATTTCTATTTCGGAAACAGTAAGGGCTACAGTTTTCAACTTAGAGCGGAGATTTATAATAATTACGGTCAGCCTCATGGTGGTGCTATAACAGCCCACTTTACATTTTGCCCTATAACTCTTGAACCGTAGGCCGGAAAATCTAAATGTATTTTCCCCAGGATTCCTTGGGTAATGACACATGTTCCCATATAGGCCATGCCCATTTGCATCTGGATAGATTTTCCGCCATTTAGAATTTTCTTCAAAACACACTTTTTGCTCCTTTTCTACATATTTCCTCCAAATCTCACCAAAATTGGTACACATGTTCTCTGGACCCAAGCAATAAACATATTCAAGTGACAATCTTCATAGTCCATATCGTTTATATATATACACACATATGCTTCCAAAGTTAGTGGGAGGGGCCTAATTATCAAGGGTTGTATGCTCAACGAATTCCCAGAAATAGGGAGCGCCACAAACGCACAAAATGTAACCGTTTCATACCAAAACATGATTTTTGGGGGAGCAATCATGAAAGTTTGCTTATTTTGCTGACGCAAACATATTTCTCACATAAGCATACTGTACACTGTATATGCTTATGTTTCTCCATTAGCATATATATAATACTGTATATGCTTATGTTTCTCTGGCAGTGTGAAAGGACTGAACACTGCTGCAATTTATAGACCCTCCAGAAAAACGCTGGCAAAAATCCTTGATTATGCGGGCTAAAATCCTTGATTTTGCGGGCAAAAATCCTTGATTATGCGGTGAATTATGCGGGGTTTTTGTGTGAATTTATGCGATGACAATGGGAAACTATGTGAAATATGCGGGAACTTGTGAAAGTTGCGATTAAATGCGAAATTATGCGAAATTTGCGGGAACTTAAAAAACATATTTATAGCCTATATACAGTATATATACATATTATAATAAAAATTGATAACTATTAATTAAACCACTTTAATATACAGTACACTGGCTATTTGGAAATAGACAATCTACAAGCTCACAACATCACTAAGTAGTCATCAAAGTAGTCAAAACACAAATTTAAGGGTCCTTGAGTGAATTGAGAAATGCAAAACAGACTTTTGACTGCCTTTCATTATTTTTAAGGCAAAAAAGCAAACCTCTGTCAAATATCTGCAATTTAATTACCTTAATGGGCTACATCAAGGCAAATTTGTCGTTTCTTGAAGTTTGAGGACCGAGGAAGAGTGTGTTATTCTAGCGTCACGTTGGCGAGGGCCAACGCTCATACCGTATAGCCTACATTATGCCTGCATCTCTCTCTCTGTCTGCCTGCAGTTCTCACGGTGCAGCGTGCACGCAATCGCGCGCACACACACACACACACACACACACACACACACACACACACACACACACACACACACACACAAAGGAGCCACGGGTTTCACAGCGCATCATTGTTTTGCTTCTGTTTTGTGTCTGAACGTGATTGAATGGTGAAGCGATGACTTTATACTTTTATGCGAAAAAGTGCGGGGATTGTGAAATCAAGCGATGGACGCATATTTCGCATATTTTCCGCGGAAATATGCGAAATATGCGGTGAATATGCGGGGATTGTGAAATCATGCGAGCCCCCGCATAATCAGCGGCATTTATTGATTATTGCGGGAAATTCTGCGATCGCATAATCGCGTTTTTCTGGAGGGTATAAATTTAGCTGTGAGCGCCCGCAAAGCGGGCGCGATCTCTAGGGCCGCGAACTTCTAGTACGTTACATTCTGCCTCTGATTTCTCACATACCCCTGTTCTAGTGCCACCATGAGGCTGCGTGTATACATGCGACCTGACGGCTCCCGATTAGGAAGTCTTACTGGTTATTATACAATACTTAAATGTTGTAATTGATGAATTGCTATTAAGGCTTATCTAGCTGATGTGTATTTCAGCACAGCAGTGGGAGTGCAGTAAGCTGCGTTGTGGAGAGAAGAGACTGAACGAGAGCCGGTGTCACTGTTCTGATGACTGCCTGGCATCAGGGGACTGCTGCACCAACTACAAACATGTCTGCCATGGTAACGTATCTATAATGATAAAACATGTCTGCCACGCACAAATAGAAACATTCAAAACATATCTGTCATGCTAATAGAAACCTGCAAAATATGATAATAACCATGGTGATGAATAAAAAACATTCAAAACATATCTGTCATGGTAATAGAAACCTTCAAAATATGATAATAACCATGGTGATGAATAAAAAACATTCAAAACATGGCAACCATGCGGTCAACCATAATAAAACAAATATTTTATCATCAATACTGCTGTCTTTTTTCCCCAACACTAATGCTGCATTCACACTGCAGATATATAGTTGAACGTTTTGCTTGCTTGGTCAATGTTATCTCAATGGAAACCAGCTTTAAAGATACAGGACACACAAAGAACAAAGCTTTGAAAGCTTTAAAGCTGGTTTCCATTGAGATAACATTGACCAAGCAAGCAAAACGTTCAACTATATATCTGCAGTGTGAATGCAGCATAACACATTAGTCATGCTCTTGTCCATTTGTGATTTTTTTCTGATGCAGGAGAGACGGAATGGGTGGAGGATGAATGTGCAGACCTCTCAACACCCTTATGTCCAGCAGGGTAAAAATTAATAATTCTGTGGTACAAGTGAAACTAGAAAGGTGCAATTCTGGGAAATTGCATGTGGGGTTGCATGTGGGGTTGCACTGACGCCAGTCGCGAGGAATCTGCTGGGAAAGGAATTCCGTCTTACCATTTACATTACTTGTGATGTCACGTGAAGTAGGCCTATGACCAATCCTGTCTGATTGCCAGACCCATGAAATGGGTAGGCCTACATAAGCAAATGTCGGTCTGTCCGGGTTTTCTATATAAAGGGTATATATGATGATGACATGATGATGACATGCCTACAAAAGGCATGATGTCATAAATGATGATGACAGACAGGGGGTCTGGCACAACCAGGTTGACCTGGTCTAGTTTTACATTATATTGATTGGACATTATAATGTCAAATCAGAAAAAGTTGACTTTTGGGGTTACAGAAAAGTTAATTAATAAAAGTTTACAGAAACTTATCTCAAGTTAACTGATGATGAATTGCATCAGCATGGCTGACCAAAATGTTGTTTTTGCATCCAAGAGTACTGGACTAATTCAGAATAGATGCATGATGACTAGAGATAAGGGGCATCCACTGTAATGACAGTTTTCTTTTGTTTTAACCCACAGCTTCAAGCAGCAGCCCCTGCTCCTGATCTCTCTAGATGGCCTGAGGGCAGAATACCTACAGACATGGAGCAAACTCATCCCTGTTCTCGACAAACTCAGTCAGTGGCAACTTTTACTGTAGTTGTTTTTCTTCGTCCTGAGCCAAAGGCTTTACAGAGACAAAGACTATACCCAAGTAGAGGTGCAATATTGCTGAGTTTATCATTTTCTGGGGCTGGACATATAAGGCAATAGCTCTTGTTTTATACAAGATTGGGCTTTTCTGTCTCATGAAGAGGGCTGTCAGTGGAAGGAATTGCAACTTAGAGGTTGAATACAGTCTAAGTTGCTTGCTGCTAGCCAAGACCAAAGCAAACCCTTTCATTGACCTTTATGCCACAGTAGGAGGTCATATTTATTCACAAAGTGAACATCATAATATCTGTTTGCTCTATAAGTTAAATTGGATAAATTGGTCTGAAGTATACATGATTTGAACATGCACAATACATCATTATCAGACATAAATGTATCCCTCAGCTTCTCGTTTATGCCCAAAATGATTGGATAAACATGCAGGTTTTGTGGCCATTTGTTTCCAATTGTTGAAATATCTGGCCTTAATTGGCAAATGTAACATTTTCCAATACAGTATATACCCTTTTTAACATTTTGGGGAACATGGCCAATAAAGCAGTTACTAATAATATTGATTAATCAAACAGCAGCCCCTGGGGCCCAGCTGTCGAGGAAGTAGTTGGGTTTAAGGTGGTTAACACCCCAGATGCACTGTAGGATTCAAGCACCTTTCTTTCTCACGAGGGAGTTCATTGAGAGATTCTGCACAATCCAGACATTTAAATCACTGTTACACATGTGCTACACATCAGTGCAGCTCAGTGTTGTTTGTAATCAACTCTGTGATGATGGATGAAAGCATCACAGGATGAAACCCATATGGCCACTTATTTTTGATTGGGTTGTCCTTTGTTAACATAATAATCACTTTGTTTTGTACGTTATGGGAATATTTAACGTAATAAATGCTTCCATGGTGGGAATGTGCATGCAAAATGTTACACAAATCACAAGCTGTGTTCATGATTTGCTTCAAAACTTTTTCTTCAAAACTGACCAATCCAGCAAACTTTGGAAGCCAATCTTAGTCAATAAGGATGGAATATGGAAAATTGGACAGATCCATTTTGATCACATGACTATAAAGATAATGTCTACCGATTTGCGTGGGTTTTCGACAAAATCTGTAGGAGTACTGTCAAAATAAATCTGCCTTATGGTGATGCTAGAATATGCCCATGTGAAAAATGTGGGGCAGAGGTTCTGAATTGGCATCCAGGGAGTGTGTGTGCACAGTTTTAGCGCAACCGGGCCAACAGCGCCGGACGGACGGACGGACAGACAGACAGGGTGCAAAACATAGTCGCAGCCATGCCTTCCGGCCTGGCGGAGACAAAAAGCATAAAAAATACTAAAACCAAAATACTTAAAGGTATCCCTGGCTAATACGACAAATATGCCTTAATACATTATAATTGTCCTCTATAACTACAATGTAAAATTTAAAACACCTTAAATATTTTATTTCTTTTAGCTAATCTTTCACTCAATAGGGAAAATGCCTGTCGCAAGTTGATGATGTCATAAAACCATGGGTGGTCTATCCCTATGGAATTTATGGCATGCATGTGAAAATAAAAACAAACTTAACACTTCCTATGGTTAATATGAGCATCAAATCAATATTTCAAATGTGTGTGTGTTTTTAGTTTTTAATTTTATTTATTCCATAGGGATAGACCAACCATGGTTTATCATCAACTTGCGACAGGCATTTCCCCTATTGAGTTAAAGATTAGCTATTTCCAGAAGAAATACAATATTTAAGGTGTTTTTAATTTTACATTGTAGTTATAGAGGACAATTATAATGTATTAAGGCATATTTGTCGTATTAGCCAGGGATCCTTTTAAAGGGCGTACACCATGCTTTTAAAACTATATTTTTTGTATAAATATATGCTCAAAATTGAGTCTTAAGCTGCATTCACACTACAGATATAGTTGAACGTTTTGCTTGCTTGGTCAATGTTATCTCAATGGAAACCAGCTTTAAAGCTTTCAAAGCTTTGTTCTGTGTATGTCCTGTATCTTTAAAGCTGGTTTCCATTGAGATAACATTGACCAAGCAAGCAAAACGTTCAACTATATATCTGCAGTGTGAATGCAGCATTAGACAGGTTTTAACCCTCAAAAAACACTCTGACCATTCTTTTTGTTTGTTCTAGCTCTACTATAATGAGGCTCTCCAGCTGCAATACCAAAACGGCCTCTGTTTGCTCAGGGGCGCATCTAGTGGGGTTTTTCCAGAAAAAAAAGAAGTTTTTTGAAAAAGAAAAAGTTTTTTGAAAAAAAAAAAGTTTTTTGAAAAAAAAAAAGTTTTTTGAAAAAAAAAAAAGTTTTTGAAAAAAAAAGTTTTTTGAAAAAAAAAAGTTTTTGAAAAAAAGTTTTTTGAAAAAAAAAAGTTTTTTGAAAAAAAAGTTTTTGAAAAAAAAAGTTTTTGAAAAAAATTTTTTTTGACTGCATTGCATTTTTTTGAAAAAAAAAGTTTTGAAAAAAAAATTTTTTTTGAATTTTTTTTTTTTTTTACTCTGAAAAAAAAACGGGAATCCGAGAGTGACGTCACTCTCGTCAACTCTCAGAACAGCACTGTTCTGAGAACCCGTGGAAAGCTTTTCATCTCTGTCTGCCCAAAACCAGAGAAAGACACAACGGTCAGAAATAGGACTTTGTGAGGATAGAAGGTGCCAGTGGGACCCCAAAAAAAGGTTTTAAAATAGAAAAAGTGAAAATTCATGGTGTAGGTCCTTTAAAGGTATATTGGAGTAATCCTAAATACTTAAAAACGGTGCGACTTGGAATAAATCAATTCACAATTCAATGCCCTGCTGTTTCATTCTTTCTACCTCCAGCTAACATTCAACGCTGAGCATTGCCTTTAAAATGTAGCCTCTGATACCTATGGCATGTCATTATAGGCGAAAATGTTAAAATTATGATTTTATTTGATATTTTTTACATTCATTTATTTCACAAATTAAAAACAAAAAAAGGCAAAGCTTTGTGAACTTGTAGATTGTCTATTTTCGTTATGAATACATGGGTGTGCCTTGAGATTCTGACTTGCCCGTTGCTGTGCCTTGGGCCGAAATGTTTTGAAAACCACCGGAAGAACTGTTCACGCACCTCCAGTGGAGCTGCCTGGGGATGAGCACCTCCGTAGGAGTAATTCAAGTTAGCCCCCGCATGTTGTGGTGTAGCCTACATGTTAGTTTAGCTAAAGATCAACTGTGTAACTTTTAGCCAAATTTGTAAATGCATATAAATACTGGACTGGGGAAACGGAGGGGTGGTTAGTGGTGGGGCCACTTGGGTGATGGTGGTAGTGGGGTTGACAGTGTGGGTGGGGGGAATCCCCACCCAGTAGGAACCACAGCTGGGTGATCACAGGGGAAACCCCTCGAACGTGTCACACACACTTTAACCTGTTTGTACACACACAGACCATTATATCTTACAGTACATACTTGAGCTTTGATCTAGCACTGAGGATGTTTCTGTAATATAAACAATATACAGATGAGCTCTCTTCGGAATGCGCTGCTGCATTCCAGTGTGATGCACATGAATGAGTCACTGGCTCCGTCACGAAAGTGAGTGACGCGTGCATCATGATGCATGAATAGCAGATAGGTGGGTCAGACATTAATCACTAAAGATTTTGTTTGTCATTATTTATCTTTGTCTTTTTATTCTCTTCCTCCCCGTACAGGCAAATGTGGTACATCTGCTCCTTACATGCAGCCAGCATTTCCGAGCAAGACCTTCCCAAACCACTATACCATTGCCACAGTAAGCCTCAGACAATTCAGAACACACACGTCACGCTAAATAATTGAAATGATTCAAAATAAGTGACTCATATGAGATCAATGGCTAACTCATACAGGCAGAAACTCCTCTCCTCTCCTCCCCTCTCCCCTCTCCCCTCTTCTCTCCTCCATCCTTCCAAAGGGTCTCTACCCAGAGTCCAATGGTTTGATTGACAACGTTATGTACGACCCGGTGTTTGACGCTGTCTTCAGTCTGTCCAACTCGGAGAAGGACAAACCTCGCTGGTACCTGGGACAGCCTGTAAGCCTGACCAGCTCTGGTACTATCTCTCTGTAGGAATCAATACAGCCTCCAGCTTTTACATAATGGGATATGGGGATAGCTACAGCATGGCACATATACTTCGAATGTGTATAAATGAAAGCCCATATTGTTCATTTCTATAACCATATACACTCAGTACTGATTGATAGACCAAATAGACTGCTTGCATGGGCTAAAGCAGTGGTTCTCAAAGGGGATTCCAGGCACTCTGTGGTCTAAATGGACCCATACATGTCTGTAACTCTGACAGTGTACAAATGCAACCAAATGAACCCGTTGGTTGCATTTGTACACTGCCAAAGTTATGCGGAGACCTTGAAGTGTAAAGGTTTGAGAACTCTATTCAACTTCACCAAAGTATCAAAGATGACACAAGATTTAATATCTTGAGCTATCCCTCCATGTGCCAATTTTGTATTAGGTAGGGTCACTGAATTGTTTATATATTTTGCTCATTATACTCTCATATCCCTCATTGTAGATTTGGCACTCAGCCAAGTACCAGGGGCTGAAGGCGGGTACCTTCTTCTGGCCAGGGTCGGATGTCAAAATCAACGGCAGCTTCCCTAACATCTACCAGAATTATGATGGGTGAGTGACTTCACGAATGAAGCCCACACAGATGGTGATTGTGCAGATTTTGTTCAATTTTGTCAAAGCTATGCTGGAGCAAACTTACACAAACTTCTAACAGTACAGTATCCATTAATATGGCCATAAACCATAGGATTTTCAGAGTGAGAGGGCAGGGTTCTCATAGATGGTCTGAGGAACCAATAAGGGTGTCACTGACAGCATAACATGGTACTGAGGATAATTTGAGGATACCAAGTCCTCAGTCCTCAGTAATGCTACTGTTATTTTGCCAAGGTCCTTTCACGTCTCCACCATACAAGGTCGGCAGAATAATGAACCATAGTCTAGCTACTGATTAGCCCACATTGTTTACATACAAACAAAATAAATACACACATCTAAGCTTTTAGGGAAACAAAGTACTTACTCTCTGTAACCCACTAATATGTGCCATGCACACTATTGAAACTATTGAAAACTGATAAAAGACAACCAGTAAGACTCCCTAATCGGGAGATAAGCGACCGTCAGGTCACATGTATACACAAAGAGGGCTGTAGAAATCAGTGTAGACATACTGTGTACCGATGTGCGTGATTTTAGGGCAAAAATTGTAGGAGCAGTGTCCACAAATGTGTTTTGCAAGAATCGGCCTCATGGTGGCGCTAGAAGAGGGCCATGTGACAAATGAGGGGTGGGGTGTCCGCGTTGCCTTGGCGGACAAATAGGTACCGGGCCCGGCTCTCCCGGACGCTCCTAGCCCGAGTTAGGGCATTTTATGTGAGCTGCAGTGGAGGGGGTCCTCCACTGGGGGCGTCACCACTTTTGCATCCGTTCTGGAGCACCAGGAGTGGGTGGTCCCCGGGAATTCCCCGTGAGCAGCCCCGTTGGGGTGGTCATTTGGTCATTTTTGCACATTTGGTCATTTTTTACACTTGGGGGTCCCCCAGGGAGCTGGGGGTCCCTGGAGCTCCGGGGGTCCTTGGAGGTTGTAGTTTGGCAGGCAAGGAGTGTGTGTGCAAAATGTGGCATGGATGGGGGCAACGGTTGTGGAGATATGAGCAGGGCAAAAGTGTGACGTGTGACGTGTGACGTGTGACACCTGGGGGTCCCCCAGGGACCTGGGGGTCCCTGGAGCTGCGGGGGTCCTTGGAGGTTGTAGTTTGGCAGGTAAGGAGTGTGTGTGCAAAATTTGGCATGGATGGGGGCAACGGTTGTGGAGATATGAGCAGGGCAAAAGTGTGACTGACTCACAGACAGACGGACAGCCGGTGGAGGTTTTGGTAGTAAATGCGACCTGACGGTCGCAATAATGCTTTAATTACCAGTAAGACTCCCTAATCGGGAGATAAGCGACCGTTGGTCGCTTATCTCCATAAATAGGCCAAAAAGTAGTTTGTGCAAAATCGTCCTGATGGTGGCGCTAGATGGGACAGATGCGTTGTGATTACATGACTGTAGAGATACTGTGTACTGGTGTGCATGATTTTAGGGCAAAATCTGTAGGAGCAGGGTGACTGTAGAGATACTGTGTAGTGGTTTGTGTGATTTTAGGGCAAATTCTGTAGGAGCAGTGTCCAAAAATGTGTTTTTTAAAAATCAGCCAGATGGTGGCGCTAGATGGGACAGATGCATTTTGATGACATGACTGTGTAGTTGGCAGATCTTGATAGTGGACCCAGGTCTGTTTATTTAAGCATGGAGGCTCATCCTTCCTGGACTCCCTGGTGTGAAGGTGTGTGTGTGTGTGTGTGTGTGTGTGTGTGTGTGTGTGTGTGTGTGTGTGTGTGTGTGTGTGTGTGTGTGTGTGTGTGTGTGTGTGTGTGTGTGTGTGTGTGTGTGTGTGTGTGTGAGAGAGAGAGGACAGTGGCAACATTCCTTGCCACTTGGCAGGTCACACATTATGTTTGAGAGAGAGAGAGAGAGTGTGTGTGTGTGTGTGTGTGTGTGTGTGTGTGTGTGTGTGTGTGTGTGTGTGTGTGTGTGTGTGACACAGAGAGAGCAGGCCCGTTGGGGTGGTCATTTGGTCATTTTTGCACATTTGGTAATTTTTTTACACCTGGGGGTCCCCCAGGGACCTGGGGGTCCCCGAAACTCCGGGGGTCCTTGGAGGTTGTAGTTTGGCAGGCAAGGAGTGTGTGTGCAAAATCTGGCATGGATCGGGGCAACGGTTGCAGAGATATGAGTAGGGCAAAAGTGTGACGTGTGACGTGTGACAGAGGGAGTGACGGAGGGAGTGACGGAGGGACAGCCGGTGGAGGTTTGGATAGTGTGCAAGTAACTGCGACCTACGGTCGCAATTAAGTCTAAGACGTAATGTTGTGTGGATGCCGCGATACGCAATGCAATGGGTGGACGATGCTTGTTAAAACAGTTATATTGCAGTCATATCAATGGGATAGAGATCATAAAGAAGGTAACACTCACTAAAATAATCACAGTGGATAAAGTACAATAAAACTATGTTGCCATCTTAGTTCTTGCTAATTGTATTGTACGTATAAATACTGTAATCTTCAAGTATTATCATGGTATGTTGCTCATGTCTTATGTATTATTTTATTTTATAAATGTTTATATTGCTTATGATGATAGCAGTGTGATACACATGTATAATATATCTTGTAACATTGTAGAATTATGTTATTTTAGTTAGATGAATGAGAATGTATTTTGTATATTCATCCTTATCATTGATTCCAATGTTTTATTATTTGCAAAAATTATGATAAAGGGCTGTTTCAGGATAGGTTTTATTATAACTTTTATATACTTTTATATGAATACTTTCTTTGGTTGTAGTAAAATACCATTTGAGGAGAGAGTGTTTACTGTTCTGAAGTGGATGCAGCTGCCAGAAGACCAAAGGTAGGCCTATGTTCTCTTTGGCTTGAATCCACCTGGCAGGATCTCTCTCTCAAAACTAAATTCACTCCCCTTGGAAATATTATGTGGGTTTGCTTGAAGGGTTCGACTAGCTGGGGGGATAGGGGGATATCCATGCCTCTGATTTTTATATCACCCATCTGGTCATACATTTTTTATCTTTGGTGGAGATATGTCATTGCCTTTTGGGAAATGTCTGATATGTTTGATAATAAAAAAATTATGTTAACCACATTAATCCTATTATTTGTTTTCACAAATAGCAAAACAATAAAACTAGTAGATCGGTTATTTGATGAAAGATATTGCCAGAAAAGATTGTTTCTGATCTTTACTGGCTAGATGTCACATAGAGTAATACATACAGAAGAAACATTTTGTCCCAAATTATCCAGTGTATCATCACCAACTTATACAGTATTAGTAGAATAACTCACAAGCTATGTGAGTTATTCCTCCTTCAAAGCTGTAATCATAGTGTATCACCACAGGCCAGATTTCTACACCCTGTATCTGGAGGAGCCTGATAAATCTGGACACAACTATGGTCCTGTCAGTGGAGGGGTAAGTTCACACTCTGAATGATGAATGAATGACTGAATAACTGTCAGTGAGTCAGTGTGAGTGAATCAGTGAGGCAGGCAGTGGAAAAAGGGGAGCATATGCACATCCCCACAGTTTCTATAAACACTCAATAATCAAGTGAAGAAAAGGGGAATGTCTGCACGATAAACTGCTCTCCTGTCTTTTTGAGCGGTGGTTACACCGTCTCCTATACGTGGCCGTGTGTGTATGCGTGCGTGTGTGCGTGTCTGTATGTAGCCTGAAGTACCTTTTTTCACCACACATGTTAAGGGAGGGGCGCTGTTGTTCAGGCCAGGCCAGACACACACACACACACACACACACACACACACACACACACACACCCCACACACACAGGCACCCCTCCCCCCCCCCCCCCCCCCACGACCACCGCTCAGTTCACACGGGTGTGATTTTTTTATTTTTATTTAACCAAAAGTGAACAAGGTTTCAACCATGTAGGGCTTCATTAACTTGATGATTGGAGCTGTCAGTGAGTGAGTGAGTCAGTCAGTCTAAAATTAAGTGTTAAAATGAATGAGGATAATGAATATAAGCATCTAGTTACCAATTCAGTGGATCCTTGTCTTGGCTTGTCTTCTTTTGTCCTCTGTTGTTCTGGTATTTCTCTCTGGCTTTCACTTGAAGCACCTGTACAAACAAGCCTCTCTCTCTCTCTCTCTCTCTCTCTCTCTCTCTCTCTCTCTCTCTCTCTCTCTCTCTCTCTCTCTCTCTCTCTCTCTCTCTCTCTCTCTCTCTCTCTCTCTCTCTCTCTCTCACACACACACACACACACACACACACACACACACACACACTTCCCACTTTTGCTTTTCACCCTGGCTTTTAACTTACATAACTTTCATCTTCATTCACTGCTGCTTGCACCATTGCTCCAGCCTTGCTATGCCGGTATTAACATAATCCTGTAATTATACCTTATTATATCAGCCGTGGTAATGGCATCCATTAGATGATCTGATTTGATCACAGATAAAACGTGTTGTAACCCGAATAGTGTGGTACGATGTCTACTTCCGTAGGATTTTTGTGCCAAAATTGATTTTTTTTGCAGATCCTGGCTCTATAGAGTCCAAACTATGAGAAAATGATGGGTGCCAACTTTTCCGGACCCCCGCCCCCTTTCTGGGGGTCATCTAGTTTGGGACCTCCCAGAACAGTACGCCAGCCAGTTAATGTCCAATTTTCTTAATATTAAGATTGTTTTGTAGGTTTTAAAACATTCTGAGTTCATTTATTACACTTTTGAAGCAGACAGAATAACCTTTCTGACTTTTGGTTGGGGTCTTTCCTCACCTGGGACCTCCCAGACGTACCCCTGTGCATATCTCAGTAATCGCTCTGCTCCTGCTCCAGAAAAATGTCATATTAGATCATAATTGAATAAATGTTTTTTGTAGCTGGGCTCTAAAAACAAAAATGAGTAGTAGGCAAATACCAGGGGTCTTCCACAGGGGCTTCGGGACCCCTAGGGGGTCCTCAGAGTTACTACATAGTGTACTTCTAATGATTTTTTTGGCTGAACTTTAATTTTTTACTGATTTGGCTTTTATAGGGACCAAACTGTGAGAAAATGATGAGTGTCAGATTTTCCTGACCCCTGCCCTTTTTCTGGGGGGTCATCTATTTTAGGACCTCACAGAACAGTATGCCAGCCAGTTAATGTCCAATTTATAATATTAGAGCTGTTTTGAAGGTTTTAAAACATTCTAAGTTCATATATTGCACTTTTGAAGCAGCCAGAATAACCTTCCTGACTTTTGACAGGGGTCTTTCCTCACCTGGGACCTGGGACATTACAGTCCTTGCTGGGCTCCTGCTCCAAAACAGTGTCAAATTAGATCATAATTGAAGCATAAACGCTTTTGTAGCTGGGCTCTGACAACAAAAATGAGTAGCTAATACCAGGGGTCTTCCACAGGGGGTCTGGGAGGTGTCCTCAGAGTTACTACAGGGGGCCAGCTAAATCTCTGGTCACCCCAACCTCCCAGTCAGCCAAGACATCTGACTGGAAAATACCCCCACTCTTTGAATTCCATCCATTTTCTTCAATTGGTGGAAGCTCAGGGCAATTTGTCAGGTATAATTTATACTGCATTGTGACGTAGTTGGCATGGAGGATATGTGGTAGCAGTGCAGCTCCAAGTTCTTTGACTGAAATCCCACCCCATTACCCTGCATTATCACAGATGCGGGGTTGTTGGACCAAAGTGCTCCAATGACTCCAATGTTGATGGAAATAAGTAAGCCTTGCCCAGCCCTGTGGCTCATAGGGCAGGAGTCTATGTCCTGTTTCTGTGAGGCAGCTTGATGTACATTAAGTACCCCTGGACAGTGGACATGATAATAGTTTTTCACAGGGACATACCTCAATCCAGCCTTTGATGCTGAGGTCATACATTCAAGATGTATGACAGTGGACATGATAATAGTTTGTCACAGGGACATACCCCAATCCAGCCTTTGATGCTGAGGTCATACATTCAAGATGTATGACAAGATGACTGTGTGTGTGTGTGTGTGTGTGTGTGTGTGTGTGTGTGTGTGTGTGTGTGTGTGTGTGTGTGTGTGTGTGTGTGTGTGTGTGTTGTGTGTGTGTGTGTGTGTGTGTGTGTGTGTGTGTGTGTGTGTGTGTGTGTGTGTGTGTGTGTGTGTGTTAAATGGACATGTTGTTCTGTTCTGCGTGTCCGCTCTGACATCACACTCTGACTTCACTGTGATGGCAGTTGTCATAGACATCATAGGACGTTCACATAACAAATAACTGAGTCAGCATGTTTGGGCTCTCATAGCATATCTCCATATACAGTACATGGATCTCCATATATGGGTACCAGGGGTCTCCATATATGGGTAACTGGTCCGATATACATCACTGGCCAGATGGCAAAGAATTGGCGCCCTGAGGCATCTTACTAGTAAATAATACTGAGTGAGAATATTAATACAGTTTCTAATATTATTCAAAAATAGATAGCAAATTGCAGAACTGGTTGCAAGAATATGGCCAAAACTGAAATAGTCATTTGGCTGGCCCCCTGTAGTAACTCTGAGGACACCTGGGGGTCCCGGACCCCCTTTGGAAGACCCCTGGTATTAGCTACTACAGGTACAAAAGCTTTTATGCTTCAATTATGATCTAATTTGACACTGTTCTGGAGAAGGAGCAGAGCAAGGACTGTATTGAGTACTGAGATAGGCTCAGGGGTCATTACAGGGGTCCCAGGTGAGGAAAGACCCCCACCAAAAGATGGAAAGGTTATTCTGGCTGCTTCAAAAGTGCAATATATAAACCTGTTTTAAAATCTTCAAAACAACTCTAATATTATGAAAATTGGACATTAACTGGCTGGCATACTGTTCTGTCATACTGTTCTGCGTCCTAAAATAGATGACCCCCCCAGAAAGGGGGCAGGGGTCAGGAAAATCTGACACCCATCATTTTCTGAAAATGTGGTCCCTATAAAAGCCAAAGCAGTAAAAAATACATTTTAGCAAAGAAATCCTTAGAAGTACACTTCGTATCACACTTGTAGTAACTTTGAGGACCCCCAGGGGTCCCGAACCCCCTGTTGAAGACCCCTGGTATTTGTTACTACTTGTTTTCAGAAAAAAACTTTTATGCTTCAATTATGATCTAATATGACATTGTTCTGGAGCAGGAGCAGAGCGAGTACTGAGATAGGCACAGGGGTCCGTCTAGGGGGTCCCAGGTGAGGAAAGACCCCAACCAAAAGTTAGAAAGCTTATTCTGGCTGCTTCAAAAGTGTAATAAATGAACTCAGAATGTTTTAAAACCTACAAAACAATCTTAATATTAAGAAAATTGGACATTAACTGGCTGGCGTACTGTTCTGGGAGGTCCCAAACTAGATGACCCCCAGAAAGGGGGCGGGGGTCCGGAAAAGTTGGCACCCATCGTTTTCTCATAGTTTGGACTCTATAGAGCCAGGATCTGCAAAAAAATCTATTTTGGCACAAAAATCCTACGGGAGCTGTTTTGTGGACGCATCGTACCACACTAGAAGATGTGTCCTTTATTTGGACTTGGTAATGGTTTGATTTACAGTTAGTAATTAATAATTACATTGTCAAGGCAATTGTAGGAAGCTATGGCCGTTGTAACGCACGCACACACACGCGCGCGCACACACACACACACACACACACACACACACACACACACACACACACACACACACACACACACACACACACACACACACACACACACACACACACACAATTCAAGTGTTACAGCAGCTCATAAAGACATCAATGAAAACACATCATAATAATAAAAAACATCTACAAATTGCATCCAAGCAAGTTAAACCGACAATACTAATCAGTAAGAATCCCTAAATCGGGAGATAAGCGACCGTCAGTACGCATACACACATTTTAGAAGGTATTGGCAGCCAATCAGGAGGGAGGTTGTGGTTTGGCAGCCAAGGAGTGTGTGTGCATAGTTTGGCATGGATCGGGTAGGGCAAAAGTGTGACGTGTGACAGACAGACAGACAGCCGGTGGAGGTTTTGATAGTAACTACGACCTGACGGTCGCAATAAATAACTGACAAACCAAACCAAACATTACAAAAGAAAGTCTGATAACTTGTATCCCCCATCCTAATCAGCCTGATCAAGCTAACCAGCCAAAGTGCCTCATAATGTGTGTTACATTCACCCATCCACACGCACAACAGCAGAGTAAACCATGCAACCTTCAGGAGCAGTTAGGAGCTCAGTGTTAAGCTCAGAGATAAGCATAAGATAATAATTAAGATAAACAAACACAGCATATGACCTAACTGAATCAACTGAAGCTTCAGCGTTGGTTTATGCAGGACACGGGAGTCGCCACGCCCAGCTGCGGTCAGCTGTCAGTCAGCTCTGTTCTCATTCCTCATTCTCATATCTGCTGGTCATTACATCACACTGCCATACTCCAATCAAAGCTCTCACTCAGTAGGGAAGGTGCCTTTAAATACGGCTTGCGTTCTCTACCTATGGTGGGTTTCCGAAGCTTCGGAACATTCCCTGCTAGCTGTCTCCTCCACCCCAGCCTCCACCTTTGCACGACCAGTCTGGCTAAGATCAAATACTTGTGATTGTCTGACTAAGTAACATGTAAATGTATTGTTAAGCTCAAATACTGTGATTTTGACTGACTAAGTTTCATGTCAATGTATTGCTATTGTTCTGCTATTGTACACCTATGGGGGGTATTGCTTAGCGTTCCCTGGTTTTGCTTAGCATGCTCAAAAGGCATGCACAAAATTCAGGGAACATCTCCGAATGCGGAGCCCTTTAACGCCAAGATAAGTTAAATCTACTTTGACGTGAGTGTTCCTGACTAAACTGATGTGTATTGTACCAGTCCATCACCATAAACTATGAACATACTGTAACATCTAACGTCTATGAGTGGTATGAGTGATATGTGATGTGTTTTCTTCCAGCTGATAGAGGCCCTCCAGGGTGTTGATAAGGTCATGGGTCAGCTCATGAATGGTCTCAAGCAGATTAATCTACACCGCTGTCTCAACATCATCGTAGTTGCAGACCATGGTAGGTTGTACATACTGTACATACATACATACATTTTATTTGAAGCACTTTTAAAACAGTTACAAATCTCTTCATAAAAACAACATAACAATCATGGGAGAAACATAATAAAAGGATACAAATGAGCAGGAAACAATAAAAAAGAATAAAAGTATACGAGAGTGCAATAAACTATAAAACAACATGAAAAGAGAAAAAAGTCCATAAAATGTTATAGATAGCCTAGAACTTTTTTTTTTTTTTCTTTTTTTGGGCTTTTTGCCTTTTTTATTGGATAGGACAGTAGACTGACAGGAAATGGGGGAGAGACAGGGAGTGACATGCTGCAAAGGTCGGCCGGATCGGGAATCGAAGGCATTGATGCCGAAATGGCAATGCCTATATGGTATGCGCCCGGTCCACTAGGCCACCAGGCGCCCCAGCCTAGAACTTTTTTCCACACCTTCCAACCTTCCGATCTCCCAACTTTAGTAGTCTGTTTGGTGGAGAGCTACCTTTAAAGTACGACTTCCCCCATTTTCAACCTAATACTAAGCCTTGTATTAGAGAGTTCTGCTAATGTGGGGTCAGAGAACAATGGCTTCCATTATAGCATTCTAATTTTCCTCACAACGCTCACAACGCCTTGCGTTGCGAGGCGTTGTGAGCATGTAGATCTGCTATTTTCACAATAGAACCGTGTTATACAAGATGTAATGCCTCAACTCTTAGTGCTCATAGTTTGGGGGGTCCCCAGTTAAAATATGATTATTTGGGGGGTCACGGCCTGAAAAGGTTGAGAAACACCGCTCTATTGCTCTTATTAATAGGATAATTCCATACAGTATGAAATCTTGTGCAGGTATGGAGGAGACTAGCTGTGACAGGATGGAGGCTCTCCAGGACATGGTGGGCAGTGTCCAGGAGTACTGGGTGACCGAGGGACCGTTTGGACGCATCAGAGCCAGGGATAAAGACACCGTCTGTGAGTCTGTGGAAGTCACGCTACTTTAATGCATTACGCATAGAGCCCAACTCAAAATTGTGTGTATGCAAGTTACTAGTGATTGATGGATTAACAGTATTAGGAGGGGATCAGAACTGCTGACATTTGGACGATGTTCAGGCCCAGTCCCAGACTATTATCATTGGAGATCAGCAGTAGTATGACCATCCTAGGTAGCTATATTTGATACCTTCACTGACTTTGGCTGTCTTTCCCCCTTGGCAGTGGACTCTGTTGGACTGGTGGCCAACATGACTGTAAGTAGATTCCCTTCTCCTCTGCTTTGACCTGATCCAAGGAAATCAGTTCACTGTATGGTACCTCACAGTTCTCCTAGTGCTACAACTGTGCATTTGTTTAACTGCTGATTATAGACAACAAAGAAGGTTGACGACAGTAGTAAGATTTCTGAGAAGCAAATGTAATGATTAAACCAGCATATTGTATAAAAAAAATAAAGAAGACCCTCTCAGTCATTACTAGCACTTTCCTCTAAGTATGGCATCACTGGTAAAAAAAAGTACTACCAACTGGATAGAAGTAGTAGAAGTGAGTTATGATCTTAACAACATAATGGATTCCAGCCAAGTTGTGTATAATTTGTTCCTTGGTTTCATTGTCGACACACGTTGTACTTAATGTCCCAATGTAAAGGCAACTAAAAAGAACTGATGGTCTAATGTTCATTCCAGTGTAAGAAGCCAGACCAGAAGATCAAGCCCTACGTGAAGGCCAACCTGCCAAAGCGCCTACACTTCGCCAACAGCCGACGCATCGAAGACGTCAATGTTATGGTCACTCCAAAATGGCTGTTTGAGAGGTACAGCAGTAGCTGTTGTACAACCACCCACCCCATTGAAAATAATCGACCATGACCCGTCACATCCCGACACGTTGTGAGCCTGTAGATTGGCTATTTTTTTTTTCAGATTGTTGGTCCCCAGAATAGGGACAGACTTCAAGTGTTCATTTCCCTGTGTGACATTTACATACAGTACAAGTTAAAATACATTATACTGTAGTAGACAAATGTCACATTATTTGTAATCAATGAGATATTATACTACACCATTTGATCCACTGACTTGGTTACAGCAAATACAAGTTGCAAATTATGGTTAAAAAATTATTTCTCTGCCTGATTCTTTGTCTTACAAAGATACCCGGGTTCTTCAACATTCTGCAATGGTGGGGCTCATGGATATGACAATGATGTTGACAGCATGCATGTAAGTAGTTTGTATAGTACTGTACTTTCTCTTTTGGCCTCACTTCTGAAATGAGTACTTATACATTTGCCTACAGTAAATTCATAATTTCCCACAATTCTCAGAAAATAACAAAAACATCTCATCACAAATCTCAAAATCCCTGAGATTGTGCCAAAGCATGGGATTGCATGAGTATGAGAATCTTTTGATATTGTACGTTTGTATTATATTCAATTTATTTATTTACACTTTTATTGTTATTTTCAGGCCATGTTCCTCAGTTATGGCCCTAAGTTTCTGACTGAAAGAGAGATTGAGCCCTTCGGTAACATTGAACTCTACAACCTCATGTGTGGTGGGTAGTTCTCTATTGACTTGGTTGCAAATAGAAAACAATGTACTGGACAATTCCATTTCGATTGCACATTTTATTCAAGTGCCAAATCACAAGTTGTCTCAAGACAATTTACACATCCAACATTGTCCCACCCTGAGCAAGGATTTTTTTTCCTCCGCCTTAAAGAAGTAGTTCATCTGGAGACTTGAATTCATGGATTTAATTTTAATTTTTGTTTATTTTATTTTGATTTCGTTGCTGAGTGAGGTCAGCAGACAAAGTGACATGAGTGAGATGAAAAAACCTGAGTGAAATGTGCAAATGTCAACCAGAAACATCGGTAAGAGACTCTTTTGTGTGTCTCCTACCAGATATGAGATACTGTACTTTATCAAAATATTGGCTTAGGAAAGCGACAAAAACATATATCCATGAATTCAATGCTTTATGGGGTGCGTAATTGATAGGAAATAATATGTGATTTTTGGGGGTGAACTACAATTTAAATGTAAGAAACCTCAGGCAGATCTGGCCTCAAGAGAGACAGAAAGAGAAACAGAGAGGCATATACTGTACAAGTAGTAGCAATAACAATAATAATACATAGTGTTGTAAGATAGTATATAATGATATAATATAGTGTAACAATACTTCTAGACTCCATAAGCAGTGGTAGTGCATGTGAGGCTGGGTATTGCTGAAAAAAGAGGATTTATGTTTGGCCATCTTTCCCTGGAAGGATGATAAATATTTACATTTACAGTCCAAAAAAGGATTTATTTTCCGTGCCTGCTCCTGGGGCCCTGACCTCTTCAGAACATCCCTGTCTTCTTTTATGTATGTATATGTAAATATAAATAGACAAAAATAAACAAAAAAATGTACGAATGCTGTTAACCCTGAGCTGACATCTGGCTCACATCCAGATGTGCTGGGGATCTCCCCCGCTGATAACAATGGCACCCATGGGAGCATGAACCACTTGCTGAGGCAGCCCTTCCATGAGCCCAGCCACCCTGCAGAGCAAAGCCACCCAGGACACTGTCCTTTGCTGTCCCTGGACCCTGAAGACAGTCTGGGCTGCTCCTGTCCTGCTCTGGTACCGGTATGTACAGTAGTTGGATCAGATATTGCATTGGTAATGGACTGGTATTACATTTGATTGCAATTGATTGCAAACATTTCTTTGAGTTGAACTTGGGGCGTCCAGGAACGGTCCTCGAAAAACTCAAGCAATGGTGCATAGAGCCGAGAGGGTATGCCTTGCATGAGCATAAAGCTTCACTCACATTGATAACAAAGACAAAAACACGCAGCCAGCTGCTAAAACACATCCTGTCTGAGCGGGGCCTAAGGGTGTAAACTCCATACACCTGCAGTCAAACATATCAGCAGTTGCTCTATTATGTTCCTCTGTTTTATCCTGTAATCGGATGTCCTCGGCATGAACCCCTCAGTGTTCTAACTTGCTCAAATTCATGTGATTAGCCCTATTCACGACCCGCCCACTCAGCATCCCCCGGGTGCTGAAGTCACATTTTGAAGGGGAAAATCCTACTATAGCCTATAGAGTTAACACAGAAATCGCAAATGTAATGCAATTTCCGAATAGTAAAGTATAAAATACGGATAGCATGATCAAGAACACAAGATAGTAAAGGGCACAAAGCATTATAATTTACTTTACCGTTCGAAATAATGATTTGTTGGCTTTAAGTCCAGCTATTTCTGTTATAGTTTCCCCTTCTAAATTGATGTCAGCACCCGGGGGATGCTGAGAAATTTGCTGAGTGGGCGGGCCGTGAATAAGGCTTATTATTGTTTACAGGCCCGTTTCCATTGCCTCATCTTTGCACGTACAGTTGTCAAACAAAAACACGTTATCTGGACCTTGTAGGCCATATACTGTATGTAGGCTCATGCTATTTTATACATTGTCAACAGCCTCTCCAATGACATCATAGGCTACCTCACACGTTGTGGCATAACATGTCATGTTAGGGATAGACTGTATTTGACAGAGCTACAGTAGTGTGTTGATAGACCATATCAGCCCTAGGACTCATAGTGCAGTGGCTTAGCGCACGTTTATAAGCGTACCGATACGGAGCGGATAAAAGCGCCAATTTTTTTATGGGCCTTCTTTATGACCTACTGAAGGATTTTAGATGGGTAAACAAACATACATATTCAAAATACCCCTATAGTGCACAAAAGTTATCTTGATAACAAAAACTGCAAAAAACGCCTATACTAAAAGAGGGTTAATTCTTGCCATTTGTCCTCCTGCTGCTAGTTTTTACATCATACTTGCACAGGGTGTCTACAGGTAGTGTCTTGACATCCCAGAACAGCTATAATGCCAATATTTGATTCCATTATGAATCATTTGGCTTTTAAATAAGGCCTCATTATAGGCGGAAATAGAAAAAAAAATAGATGATGTATTTTGGATGATGATTCAAGACAGCACATGAAGTATTATCCATCAAACCTTTAATACAATCATACTGTTCAAACTCTACTGATTGAGACCTAAACTAAAATAAATGAAAGGGAAGAAGGTCAGCTGGGGCGCGCGAACAGCCTGACATCAGGGTTGAGGACCAAGGGCCTGGATGACCCTCCTTACTCCACTAAGAAGTAATCTGCAAGGGAGACAGGCAAGAAAGAGTGTGTTGTCACAATTTAAACAAATCGACATGTATATTTATGTGAAAACTTGGTGTATTGGTGTACCTTACTGTACCTGCATGGTGTCTATTTGCGACAGTTGCATTTGCAAAGTCCAGAACAGTCAAGATTTGCATTGCTGCATTTACAACTGGAACAGTCCCCTTTACACACACATTTTATCAGCTCTCTGCAGGCAATGGAGACCTCAGGTATGCTTATCCACACCATGACCCTGATGCATCCTTGGTCCAGCCAAAGTCCTTTGGAGAAGGAATCGCTTGCTGTGTGTCTGTGCTGGTTGCCCAGATTCCTGTCTGAAACACAGCCCATTTTGCATGCTGGAGAAGTTCATCCTGCGTGGGAGGTAGTCTATCCATCGGCCGACTCTCTTGACAGAAGAGTTCCTTCCTTGTTTGATTGGTGGAATTCAAAGGACTGGCTTTATTGTACATGATCACAGTCAGTCTTTCAAGCGTCTGGAAATGCTCAGTCAACATTTAGTTCCTGGAATGGATGCTTTGCCAGGTACGCAAATGCTTCTGTAGCAGCAGCATCAACAAGCCAGCAAGGATCACAATGACATCAGTGTCCACAGTTCGCACAAGATCCGTCACAAGATCATAGGCTTTCCAGGCCTTCCAAGCTGACTTCTTGCCTTTTCCATTGAATGCAGATGTTGTGTCACAGCCTGAATATGCATGGAACATAAGCAGACCTCGAGATTTGGGTTCCCCCAGGCTTTTGCAGACGTGGTTTATGTGATAAAACCGGAATCTTTTTCCCATGCCAAAAGCCACATAGATGTCAGTCAAGGGTTGAAGCACCACCAAATAGTTTAACATCTAAGATCAAAGAGTTCAGCTGGCCACCAACCAAAGCTGTATATGTTACATCAGGCCAAGCGATGTCAGGACAAGCTTTCGGTTCCAGTAGCATGATGGAATGTTGCAACCATGAGGAGGCAGACACAAGGATTGTGGTTCATCTACAACATGCACTGAAGCATGGAGCAAAGACGGATCTTGTGCGAACTGTGGACACTGATGTCATCGTGATCCTTGCTGGCTTGTGATGCTGCTGCTACAGAAGCATTTGTGTACCTGGCAAAGCATCCATTCCAGGAACTACATGTTGACTCTGAACATTTCCAGACGCTTGAAAGACTGACTGTGATCATGTACAATGAATCCAGTCCTTTGAATTCCACCAATCAAACAAGGAAGGAACTCTTCTGTCAAGAGAGTCGGCCGATGGATAGACTACCTCCCACGCAGGATGCACTTCTCCAGCATGCAAAATGGGCTGTGTTTCAGACAGGAATCTGGGCAACCAGCACAGACACACAGCAAGCGATTCCTTCTCCAAAGGACTTTGGCTGGACCAAGGATGCATCAGGGTCATGGGTGCCAGTGTGGATAAGCATACCTGAGGTCATTGCCTGAAGAGAGCTGATAAAATGTGTGTGTAAAGGGGACTGTTCCAGTTGTAAATGCAGCAATGCAAATCTTGACTGTTCTGGACTTTGCAAATGCAACTGTCGCAAATAGACACCATGCAGGTACAGTAAGGTACACCAATACACCAAGTTTTCACATAAATATACATGTCCATTTGTTTAAATTATGACAACACACTCTTTCTTGCCTGTCTCCCTTGCAGATTACTTCTTAGTGGAGTAAGGAGGGTCATCCAGGCCCTTGGTCCTCAACCCTGATGTCAGGCTGTTCGCGCGCCCCAGCTGAATCTAGCCCTGTTTTAGGGATTCGAACTTCGGGGGGGATTTTCCGAACGGACCATCGAACCTTCGATGGTTCGTTCGATTGAATAAAAACCGAACAATCGGACCATTGAACCATCGAACGTACTGTACCTTTAACCAGCTAAAACAGTGTAGGAAATGTGTTAAATGCGCTGTTTTATCCATTGAAAACGCGTTGATGCGTGACCGCATTAACACCTAGGCTAACACTTGGAAAATCCAACCCAATCGGAGAAAATGTTGCACAGTTTGTTGACGGACAGGCTCAATGGCTCAGAGTAGATGACAGAGTACAGCAACTTGCAATGGGCCTGGTGTACAAGATACACTACACCACTATGATACCCAAGTACCTGTCAAAATACTTTATAAACATTAAGGATGTCCATAATTACAACACCAGAGGCAGCGCTCGTCAAACTCGTTTTTCTGCTATACCACCAAAATGTGGAAAGCCTTACCGAAGGCCATAAAGGAGTGTGGATCACTAGCATCCTTTAAAATTGCCCTGAAAAACCACTTACAGGCAGCAGCCGTTCGCAACTGGTAAAAAAATGAACCTAGCCCAACCCTACCCTCCCCTGCCCCTTCTTTGTATATACTGTTTGTTTAGACTTACTGTTTTCTTTTTTCTTTTTCTTTACATATCTACTGCATAGTACTGTGTTCTATTTGTCTGTCATTCAATGTTATATGAGATACTTCAATGGTTTCCAGTGGAAATAAGCTTAGTCTTTTCATGGATCTCCTTTTAGTAGACCTTGTACCAGTGAACTGTACCGTCATGAAACTGTACCTTTTCCTATGCAAACTTCTAATAAAGTCTTCAATCAATCAATCAAAATGTATAGCGGAGTTGCACGGATGATGATTAGACTTGGTGACTGCGTCGGAGCGCGTCGCGTTCGGGCTGAACTGGTCTCGATGTAACAACCCCAGAAATCGCATTATACTGTAGATCCTTTAGGGGTTTGCAATGAAATCCATCTTTGCTCATGCTTAGGAGAAAGGCTGTTTAATCTTTGGGTGCGTGGATGGGTGTTCGCTATTCGGAGGACAAACAAGTCCGTCTCTGCCCAGCTGAGAGTACTCTCACTCTACTGTCAACAAGTGTGTGTCAGCGAGGCTGGTTCGCGGCCCCAAGAGGAGCGGAATTGGAGCGGAGGACGGTACTTGATCGCTCCAAGCTGTTCTGGCACATTTTATAACTACTTTAATGGTCACCAGTAACTGTTAGTGTTTACCGGTAGGCCTAACTTATTTCGTATTTGGCTATGTCTACTACTGTGATATTCTGAATAGGCCTATCACATTCTGATAATCGTGTAAAAAAAGAAGAAAAAAAAACCTGAACCCATTAATTTCGAACTTCGATTGCCAACATAATGAACGAACGTTTGAATCCCCGAACGTTCGCTTGCAGCCCTAGCTGACCTGTCCCGATCCTTCTTCCCTTTCATTTATTTTAGTTTAGGTCTCAATCAGTAGAGTTTGAACAGTATGATTGTATTAAATGTTTGATGGATAATACTTCATGTGCTGTGTCTTGAATCATCATCCAAAATCATCTATTTTTTTGCTATTTCCACCTATAATGAGGCCTTATTTAAAAGCCAAATGATTCATAATGGAATCAAATATTGTCATTGTAGCTGTTCTGGGATGTCAAGACACTACCTGTAGACACCCTGTGCAAGTATGATGTAAAAACTAGCAGCAGGAGGAGACATGGCAAGCTTTAACCCTCTTTTAGTATAGGCGTTTTTTGCAGTTTTTGATCAAGATAACTTTTGTGCACTATAGGGGTATTTTGAATATGTATGTTTGTTTACCCATCTGAAATCCTTCAGTAGGTCATAAAGAAGGCCCATGCAAAGTTTGGCGCTTTTATCCGCTCCGTAACGGTAATGTCACTAAGCCACTCCACTATCAGTCACATACAGTAGCATTGTCATCCAGAATTGGAGGGGGTTAGTCAATTCTGTTAACCTATTTTCAAACTGCGTGTAAAGCTAGTCCAAAGTTTCCTCAGCTGTCTGTAGTATAGACGGGCTGGTAAGAATTAACAACTATATTTGTCCTTGAGCAAGGCAGATAATTCCTAGCTGTTTCAGTTTATTTGTAGAATGTTTATTATATAAAGTATATTTATAACCATTTTTGCTCAGTACTTTCCCATTGCACTCGTTAGTGGGGCCTGAATGTGTTTGTTTGTGTATGTACTGTACATAACATCATGCCATGACTCTGCACGTGTCCCTTCAACAATGACTTGTAGATAATTCCTGTACAGACAGTTCTGTAGCAGGTGAATGGCATGGGGTTATTATCTGCTTACTGTCAACCCTAGATAATGGGGCTAATCAGACACTGTGGCATAACGTCCTGTGTGAGATATTACATTAGCCATGTGACATCATGCTGCTTACTGTAAAATGGTGTGGTGCTTCCTACTGCCTTTTGATAAGGAAATACAGACAATAGCACATGCACATGTGCGCACGCACGCACGCACGCACGCACGCACGCACGCACGCACGCACGCACGCACGCACGCACGCACGCACGCACACACACACACACACACACACACACACTCACTCACTCACTCACTCACTCACTCACTCACTCACTCACACACACACACACACACACACACACACACACACACACAAATACAGGACGCCAGAAATGGGTCAGCTGCAGTGTTTTCGTACTCTATGTAACTCTACACAGGATAAATGAACATTGAGAATTTTACTCAATTCCCACATTTTCTGTATAACGTGCATTAACAGACTTGTTTTTCTTTCCCCGTCAGAGTGGGAACTCCATCAACAGCCGTCTGAACCTCACAGCAGAAGAGGGTAAGGGAGAGCCCACTGACAGGACACTGAACCCCTAAATGTTCCCGATAAGCACGTTGGTGCCTTGCATTTATTTTCCTCCCGGTGTGTGGATGTGTGTGTGAATGGGTGGATGTACTATAATTGAGGGTTAAGTCCCCCTGACATACTAGCGTCGTGAAATAGGTGATATGCTCCTGCCCTATGGGCCTCATGGCTCGGCAAGGCTTACTTAATGTAATGCACATTGTAAAGCGAATTGTTCTTTCTTATTAAACAAAACGATTGTCTGATGTGGAGATGAATAGAATAGAATACTGGATGGTAGTGGGGAACATTAGTGCACAGCAAGTGATTGGAGTGATTGGAGTGCAAAATTGGAGTGCAAAAAAAGATTAGAGCAAGTTCATCATGGAACAAGACATCTCTGTGTTTCCCAAATAATGAACACACATCAAACTGCTTCACTGATAGCCTTTGTAACACTGACGCCTAATACTTATGAGATGGAAATCACTATTATGGCACTGGCACTGTGGGTGTGGGTGTACGTGTGTCTGCATTATGTGTAATTTTGTTACCTTGTTTCTTTTTGGTTTGTTTGCTTTGTTTCCCTTTTCCCCTATACGGCATGTTTCATGAAACTTGTTATGATTTATATTGCTAGTGTGCAAAAAAAACAAAACATTTAAAATAAAAAAATAATAAACTAAGATAAAGTAAGTAAACTGCTTCACTCTATGACATCCAGAGGTCTCTGTGGAGAAGAAGCATGCGTTGTTGGGGCGACCCAGGATGCTGCAGAGCGGGGAGAGCTACTGTCTGCTTCACCACCAGGGCTTCCTCAGTGCCTACAGCAACAGGACCATGATGCCACTGTGGAGCTCCTTCACCCTGGACAAACCGGTGAGGGCTGCTACCTATTATGGGATGGGACGATATGAAAATTCCATGTCACGATTAATGTGGCAAATACAATTGTGATTAACGATAATATCGCAATTGTCAAAATATGCTTCAAAGTAAAAATGCCATTTTGTTATTAAGTAAGCCTTGCCGAGCCATGAGGCCCATAGTGCAGGAGCCCATCTCCTGTTTCTGTAGTGTGAGGCAGCTTGATGTACAAGTAAAGTACACCCCCTGGACATGACGCTAGTATGTCACAGGGACTTACCCCAGTTCAACTCGTGATGTTGAGTGCCAAGCATGGAGGCACTGGGTCCCATTTCTCAGAGTCTTTGGTATGACCCGGACGGGGATCGAACCCCGATCTCCCAGTCTCAGGGTGGACACTCTAACCACAAGGCCACTGAGCTGGTACTTTTGTTATTAACCACTTGAAACCGCAGCATCTCTATTCTGGTGAGAACGTAGATAGCTGACCTGCACGCTCACATGTTGCAACGGAACACCGATTTGTGTTGAGTGAAATAAGAGCGTACCAAATGCCCTCTTTGCAAATGCATTTGGGACCCCATAATGAAATCAATGGGGGTACATTTAGGCCTATTATAATCATAATTATTTTCTTAGGAATGTGACCAAAACCAAAATATATTATTGAACTCAAGTCTCCATGGCATGAGTAATCAATCGGAAAAAAAAAAGTCATTTTGGGGTTGAACTACTCCTTTAAGTCCCCTAATAACCTCTTGTTTCATCGAATGGTTCTTCCTGTCTGTAGCTGGACTTGGACCCTTTGCCAGCGGTGTCTGGAGACTGTCTGAGGGCTGATGTCAGAGTGCCTGCGGACCAGAGTCCAAGATGTGACCAGTACGCTGCTGCTGGGAACCTGACCCACTCCTTCCTCTACCCGCCCAGTACGGCCATGCATACAAACACACACACATGGCAGCAATAGATAACTGGTGCGGAGAACCTGTGGTCCCCTGCCAGGATTCTCAGTAATTCTTAGATAAGCTCATCAAGTTCCTCTGAAATTTGACTCAGAGGCCATTCAATTGTACTGTTCGTAAGGACATTACGTCAGTCCACACCGCAAAAGAGCAATGGTTCATCCAATTTCATGCTGCGCTTCAACAGTGTATGCTTGGAGTGAGGGGATGGATGGAGGGAGGGAGGGAGGGAGGGAGGGACGGATGGATGGATGGCATTGCATCCGAGTTTGTCTGTGTGTATGTTTGTCATACAGTATATTATCACTATCACCATGTCCTTTTCTTCCCTTTTATTTTCTTTCATCTTTTCCTTGTTTCGCTCTCTTTCTCATTGTGTCTGTAACACATTGCTACGTGCCACCCACCTCTATGACTTGGGAATACTCAGGAACACAGAAATGGTTCAAACACATTTATTGTAGAAAGTGACAAGATGGCACATTACAAGCCAGACTGCCATGACAGAAGCTAAATAGTGCACCTATATCCAAAGTGCAATACATTCACCCGTTCACACACCGACAACAGAGGAAGCAGTTAGGGGTTCAGTGTCTTGCTCAAGGACACTTGACCTTAACTACAGGGAGCCGGGTATTGAACCTTGCACCTTCTGTTTCCCAAGGGGCCACTCTACCTCCTGAGCCTCTGCAGTCCTGAAGCTCTCTATATTGAGTGAGTGTGGGAATGACTGATTTATCCTTTGCGCGTCATTTAGATAAATGCACAACAAGTGTACACCATATTGTTCATTGTCCAGTGTAATTCCTTTGCTTGTGTCCTCATGATGTGTGGTGTTATGGTCATTTACTGTATATGTACTGTAGTTGCACATATAACCAATCATCAACCAAATCAGGCAGGCTATACATGCATCATGCATGTCTCTCTCACCATGTAGCTTCACATCTCATATAAATATCTGTATGATTGGCAGACCTAAACAACACTGCAGAGGAGCAGTATGACGCACTGCTGGTGACTAATCTCGTCCCAATGTACCCCGAGTTCAAAAGTAAGTGGTCCTGTGTGCTGAAGCATTAAGTAGAACATCTTTATTTATGTTATGAAGTTATAACTGTGACCACATATGGCATTATCTGAACTGACTGACTCTAAGTCACAATTGTCTCTTCTCTACCTCTCCTCTCCTCACAGAGATCTGGGGTTACTTCCACTCTACCTTGCTGAAGAAGTATGCCTCTCAGTATAATGGGGTGAATGTAGTGACGGGACCTGTCTTTGATTATAACTATGATGGACATTATGACACCCCAGAACAGATACAGCAGTAAGTCATTATTTGTCATATTACAGATTTTATGAGAGCACCTGTGGTTGCGTACATGACTGTCTGTCTGTCTGTCTGTCTGTCTGTCTGTCTGTCTGTCTGTCTGTCTGTCTGTCTGTCTGTCTGTCTGTCTGACAGTCTGTCTGACTGACCGATTAGTGTGAGTGTGCACGAGGACGTGCATGATACATTTTATGGCACTTCCTTGGCTTTCCACTTCCTCAAAGTGATGATTAACTTTTGGATAATTGTCAAATTCCAGGGTTACCATCAAGGTCAACATTACATAATCAGCCATATCTCTTGAACGGACAGACTTGGAACAAAGGATGTTGGCTGGGTTTCATGTCCCGGGTGTGTTTTTTAATTCTTTATGTTCCTGTTAAAGGTTTGTCTCTGGCACACGCATCCCCATCCCCACCCATTACTTTGTGGTGCTGACCAGCTGCAGAAACACCACTGAGCCCGTGCAGAGCTGTGATGGAGAGCTACAAACTGTTTCCTTCCTGTTGCCTCATAGACCAGACAACTCAGAAAGCTGTATGGTAAGACAATACCCAAAATAAAGAGCAGACAAGGACATTTCCATCACAATTCAATTTATGATCTTACTTGAACGGGGTCCCTTACAGGTCTGTAACTCTGAGAGTGTACAAATGGAACCAAAACGGTCCATTTGATTCCATGTGTACACTCTCAGAGTTATAGGGGTCCTTGACAGTAAAAGGTTTGAGAACAACTGTACTAGTATTCCATATAGTCTATTCCAATGTACAGATTATAAAAGTATTTCTGCATTAATGAAATCAATGTCATACATATTCTGAAGAAGACTTGGAGACTGGCATTCAGTAATTGGGTCTTCTTGGCAAATTAAGAACAATGCTATGTAAACTAAATCTAAATTTAGCCATGGACAAGTATTGCCAAGGACACAGTTGTCTAACTTGTCTGTGTACGGACATATTGTAGCCTGATTTCAGACTCAGTCCACTCTGAGAGTGGGCGGGGTCTATGATCCGGAACCAGGCAAGATATTGATGACCCCTTAGTTAGCATAATGTACACACAAGCACAAACAAAGGCAGACAAATGTGTGTCTCTAACTGCTGTTGTCAAACAAAAGAAGGATGCCTTCAGATGTTGTACCACAATTTATAGGTTGTAATATTTAACTCAAGTGGACCACTCACTATCCTTAACAAGTCAATAACTACTATAATGCACCAAGAATGGCTTTTATTTTTTCTTCTCTTAGTAGAGAGATTCGGGGAGTGATATAAAGAGATTAGATTCCCTAACCCGGAACACGCAGTCAGGCATCAAAGCCTATGTGGTACGTGTATTAACTACTTGTCCTTGGCCATAAGCACCCGCAGTTTGTCACTTTCTCATCAAATCCCTACATTCGAGCAACCAACATTCCAATGGTGAGACACACTTGACACACTTCAAACTGTATCTACATTTACAATATCTGACAACACCTCTCATAACCACACACACCAGGACAGACTAACCTGGACGCTTTGCGCTGTCAACATTTCATGTTTTCAAAATGCATATTTACCGTACAGTTTGTGTTTGTATGGTTATTTCGCAATACCTATTGCGCAATCCTCTGTAGACCAATGTGTCATTATCATCACCAAGTTCTCAGGTTACAAGAGGGAAGGGGGGGGG
>NC_137819.1:38384187-38446687 GCF_963921795.1 Nannobrachium achirus | reverse complement strand
GTGAGTAGATGAAGATTAAAATTATTTCCTTGCTTGTATGTTAGTCCCTCCCATTGAGGAAATAGAGAAGAGGAGGGGAGACGTCCCATTTCTGATGACAACATCACAGGTGATAGGGCCAACTCCCTTTTAGAGGTGTTCTATTGTCAGTGGGCGGGACTAACATACAAGGAAATAGGAAAGAAGTGTAGGAAATAGGATCTAATTTAAGGACTTGAGACGCAGCTTGAGCATTAGTGAGGAACAGCCGACCACTTACACTGTACATAAAAATAAGGTTGAAAATGGGTTAAGAAGTGCCTAACCTCAACTAAAATGATCTAAACGTAACCCAAAGTATTAACAAGAATCGAACCAAGAACACATGCGTCCAACCATTGCTAGTACCTGAACCGGCTGTAAGCAAATAGACTTGAAGTTGAGTCCCTACCAATCAAATGAAGCATTTTGACTAACGTTCTGCTATTCTTTGACAGAGCAATGAGTCAGAATCTCTGTGGGTCGAAGACCGCATGTGGTACCACCAATCACGAGTCAGAGATGTGGAATGGATCACAGGACTCGACTTCTACCAGGGTAGTGCCCGTCCGATCCCAGAACTTCTACGGGTTAAGACCCGCCCCACTGCCGCCATCCACAGAAAACCCTGAATGAATAGCTAGAATAATATGTATTCCAAAATGGCCATCAATTAGTAACTGTTTAACTGTGGTTTGCAACTCTAATAATAGTAATAATAATACACCCAATGTATATAGCACGATTCTAGTCTGTATATTAAGATGACCCTACTTCCGGGAACCAGGGGATGAACAAACGAGTGACGTCAGGACGTTGCTACTTATCGTCTCATATAAGAATCGTGGTCAAAGAATTGTGTGACAACTTGACAAGTGATATTGTCGGGGAGGCTTATCGTTTACGATAGTCACTCATGTCACTGATTCGGCGGCAGTAACATTAGGGTTTTCTCACCGTCAGTTGATTATTCATATCCATATGAGTCAATGCCGCCATGCTGATGAACTGCCAGCATGTTCACCTGCAATCCTCCACAGACACTGTGACTCAAGTGGCCTCTACGCATTGCCGTGCATTTGTGAGCTCCTCTTCAACTTTGCGTACAGCCTAGACTTTGTGATTGCAAGCTCTGCAAAGCTGTTTTGCAGCTTTTGCTTGCTGATGACATTAGCAAACCTAGCATTCTGATTCAGTTGAGGACAGCACATTGGCACGTTGGCACGTTGGCGAGATGGAATACATCCATGGCCAACTGATCTGTTGGCATGCTTATTTGTGCAGGCAATCAGGCCTAACCAACATTAGTGTAGCTAGTGCACTGCTGCACAGGTGGATTCCACTAAATCTCTCTTGCACAATCTTGTACAGCAGCAGGAACTGTAGGAGCTCACTTCTTCTTGATGTGTGTTAGACTTAGTCCTAAAAAATCTGCTCACTTCCTTCTTTGGGTAAATTCAGGGCAATGCTTTCCAACACCTTTGTTCAAGACTGCTTAATTTTTTGGTCGACCTGTTTTTAGTTTTTTGAGTATTTTTGTTTTGCTTGTTTTCTGTCTTCATGTATTTTGCTGTTGCTTTAAGTGAATGACTCTGCCTGTTGAGTGTTGTGTTCTCTGTTGTTGTCTCGGCTACATTGAAAATGAGGGCCTGCCCCTCAACTGTACTTCCGAGCATAAATAAAGTGTATGATGATGTTGGAGACAGACCCCTTTAAGGAACACTATAGCAATGATTATTATCAGAATATAGAGTGTTAACCTTTCAACAATAAACACAAAGTTTTGTTTATGAATATGGTATGTTTATTTATGAAGCTATTTAATTGATACACAAGGTTGCACACACTGCAAGCTGCAGGCACACTTGAAGCAGACAAATAAAGTGTATTATGACAAATAATAAAAGTTGAAAAAAGTGAAAAGAAAGCACTTTAATCTAATGGAGAAAACGACTAGAATCAATGCTCTGTGGATGAACAGGAAGTAATGGTAGGGTGTGACTCAAAGGGATGACTCAATGGCGCCCTCTATAGCCCCTTTTCCACTGGCCCAACTCCACACCACTCCACACCACACCGCCCACTTGTGCCAGGTTTTCCACTACAAGGACCTGGGTAGAGTGGTGTGAAAGTGGTACTAAACAGGGTACTAAAAAGTATCCACTCTAGAGTAGGTCTGAGCTAGGCCACACAGGGCCAAACACATCATAATGACTGATCACTCAATGGCTTTTCATTTAGACTACCATGATATAGTTGTAATACATGATAATAGATTATATTGGGACTTATAACCACTATTATAATCTATTATAGTGTATTATAATTATCATAGTAATACATTAATACTTTATAATGTATTATAATCACAGTTATAATCCATTATAGTGCATTATAATTAGAATAGTTGTAATACAAATTTATATTGTATTATAATCACAGTTAAAAGGGTCAATTTGTGTCTTACCAATAGGGGTTCTTTTGTGTAATGGAAAATGTAGATATTTTTATGTGGTGCGGTGTGGTGTGGTGTGGTGTGGTGTGGTGTGGTGTGGTGTAGTGTGGTGTGGTTTGGTGCTAAAACTGCAGTCGAAAAGGGGCTTATCTTGCATTCTACATTGTGCAAAAGGAGACATCTGGCTGCAGTTTGCCTCCCACTGAGATTAATCTGCCAGCTGGGATTTCTGGATGGAGAAAATGAGGTATATGACCCTACCTTCTTTAAAAGTTACATTGGAATCAGCTGGGAAGTGTCAGAGTCCTCCAACAGGTGTCTCTATTTGATTCACAAATTGAAGTCACAAATACATCAGCCCTTCAAGGCAAGGGAATTTGGCTGTTTGTACTAGGGCAGGCAGTAGTCTATAAGATAGATAAATGAAAACTTTTACTGAAAATATTTTACTGTGCATGCTGCCCAGGATGAGAGAGGTAAGAATAGAAATAATACCAAGTAGGGCTAATGCTGCATTGATGCATTAAAAAGAAAGGACAGGAAGACAAGATAAAAGCCAGGCATACACAGTGAGCTCATTGTTGCTGTTGTTATGATGTGCTGTCGAGGCATGGGGGATTAACAGGTTTGTTTTGACTGTACAGTGAGTCACTGTTGGGGGTCCAGGTAGGCTAGAATTCCCAAACTCAAAGATGACAATAATGTTCTTGCCAAAAATCTGGATAATCTTGATGACCCCAGAGGGGTTGATTTACAAATAATAGGCCTTATTGTCTGATAAATTAACTTGAAAATACAGCCTACTGTAAGTAATTTTAAATGTTTAATGTATGTTTATATTTCCATGAATAGGATCTGCATTACAAGGTTTCATGTTAACTGGCATTCTGGATTCTTCATATCCATATGAGTCAAACCGCCAAGCTGATTAAGATGAAATTGGACAGTCAAATGAGAAATGCTTTTTTTTTCAAGGTCAATATTGCTAGCTGAAGGTGGTTACCATTTTACAAAAATGGCAGATATAAAAGTTTACACAAGATTAGGTCTAGCTTTAAAATATTATTTTAAAGCTAAAATACATAGAAAGAGAACATGACATTTTCAGATGGGTTGACAATTTCAACCAATCAGGATAGAGTACCCATTTACAGTATTCCAATTTTGTCTGGTCATTTATTTGTGTCATCACTTCCTTGTATTCTGTATGAGTTCACTCTCATGACTTAAATTGGTATCCTGACCTGAAAATCTATTTTTAGTTTACTAAAGAGCAGGAGAGACATGCAGGTAGACTCCTGTTACTGAACAAACTCCCTATATTTTAACAAGGATTATTATCAGAACATAGACCTATTCAAACACCTTAAAATCAATACTGCACTTTAAGTGGTTCGACAGCAGTGAGGCTCTGTTGTTGATGCACTATTATAGGGCTATCTCTGTTCCCTGTCACTCGGCTGACTGGCTGTACCTTGTTGTTTGCCATGTGCAAATAAATGAGGTGTTGAATATGCTCATGGTCCCAAGAATCGCCCCTGCTCACTAAAGGCAAGATATTTTAGTCAGAGTGGTTGCAGTACTTGTCTGACTTTATTCTTTCTCTCTTTCCATCTTTCCGGATAAACTTTATTTTGCCACGCTACTCCTCCCACAGTTTTGGTTGCACACACTTGGGTCATATGTCAAATCGACCGGCTTCATTGGGACTCGCCTGCTTGCATTTTGCTATCAGAGCAAGAGATACGTTAGTTTAAATTATTTTAATTTATTTGTGAATTCATTTTCTCCATTGACTTGAATGGGAGAATGCAAATTAAACTATTAAAAACTTTTCCCAAATATGGAGATGAGGGACGTCATATGTGACTGTATGTCCATATATGGGCATTTATATTGATGACAATGACATCAGGGTTCTCCATATATGGGCATAACAGGGACAAGAACGGAATGATTAGCACTGCTCAAATAGGGACTTGCAGATACAGAGATACATATATGAGCATGAACAAGACAAATGGTAAGACGGAATACATTTCCCAGCGGATTCCTCGTGACTCGTGTCAGGGCAACCACACTGCATCTTTCTAGTTTTGCTGTCCTTTCTAGTTGACGAAGACCCCTGGACCTTCTGTATATTCTAGATTAGAACAGCTGGTAGTCGATGGCACTGGCAGGTCTGAATAGATCACTAAAGCCTTGATACGTCAGAGAGTGTGTGTCTTGTGTTATTCCATTTGGGCCCTGGCCTACTCGCCACTATACTCACAATGCGGTCATATCAAGATGTCGTGTTTTACATAACTAGACAGTCAAAGAGCCAGACAAAAGCTATACAGAAACGCCACAGTCACAATGACTGTACCTTCATAAATGGGGGTGCTCATGTGGGAAAGGAATAATACATCTAAATCTGTGGGAAACTTTGGTTTGGTTTGGTTTCCCGCAAAAGGTGACACCATAATGAAGAAAGACAAAGTAATCACTATGCCCACAGTGTGGTTCAAAATGGGTCATTGGCTTGTTTATTCAGGTGAGGTCATGATCAGGGAATTGCGACTCAAATAGAAAATCTCTTTGTGTCCACTCTCAGACAGTCAGTCATGCGCACAATGCATTCTCTGTAGTGAATGACTTAATAGGCCTACTGTACCTAACAGCATCACTATTTCTCTTTCGTTTTGTGGCTTTAGTAGATGAGTGCGATATGGTTCATTGACTGCCCCCAACTGTTGGAATAAATACATTGTTTTGTTTTATATCAACTATGTGTTCCTCCTTTTCTTGTATAATGTGACTCCCAATCAAAAAGTTGATGGAAACGAAGATAACGCAATGCAATTCCTACCAATTCAAACTTGTATACTAGACTACATTTGAGATCTTTATTGACTCAGTGATTATTGGACACTTTTATTATCTCTGTAAGTGTAAGCAGATTCAGATTAACTTTCACATCACAGGTTTAAGATGAAAGAGATTCAAATATATTTTTTGATAAAGTGTGTTGGCTGCATGGTCCATCATATGTCAGTGTCAAATTAAAGCTCAAAGCATCCAAACTGATGAAAGCATCCTTTCAGCAAAATAAATACACAAACCATGGGGAAATGTTCCTTTACGTCATGACAAACCTGTGGAAAGTTACTAATGTACTGGTGTCGAGTCCCTGGTGTCAACACATTTTCCCATTGAATTTTTTGTAGCTCTGCGACACTGTTCTACATTTTAATAAACTCTTGGAAAATGCAATCACCTGATATGACAATATACAGTAATATACTAAGAAAATGAAGCATGTAGAGAGCTGCATTGGCACCAGCACTTATGTAGACTGAATCTTTTTGGAGCTGTGTGGAACACAAGCTCCCTATACGTGGCCGTGTGTGTAGGTATGTGGGTGGGTATGTGGGTATGTGGGTGGGTCTGTGGGTCTGTATGTAGCCTGTATGTAGTAACCCTGGGTGACCAGAGAGGTGCTGTTGAGTCTAGCCTGCCCTGAGCATCAACTGCAATACACACACACACACACACACACACACACACACACACACACACACACACACACACACACACACACACACACACACACACACACACACAGCTCCACTTCGAACAGAGGTTCGATTTTTTTATTTATTAGTAAAGTAAATAAGTGCATTTACTCAAGTACTGAAGTACAATTTTGAGGTATTAAGTACCGTACTTCAGTATTTTCATTCAATTTCCAATACTTTTACTCCACTACATCTCGGATCCAAATATTGTAGGCCTACTTTTACTCCACTACATTTATTTGAAACCTTTAGTTACTTTGTAGATTTTTATTATGACAAAACATGCAGTAACAACTTCAACTCTATATACATTTCTGCCATTTGAAAATAGCCGATCTACAAGCGATGCAACGCATTGTGAGCTTGTAGAATTGCTATTTTTGCATTTTGATACCAATACTTTTATACTTTTACTCAAGTAAATTTTGAATTCCGGATTTCTACTTGTAGGCAGCAGATAAAGTATTTCTGTATTGATACTTTTACTTCAGTAAAACATGTCAGTAATTTCCACTACTGTTTATGCTGGTAAGTACCTGCATGCACAAGGGACTATCTGCCGCTATTTTTATCTGCCTTTATTTGTCATACAATAATTGGATCCGAGATGTAGTGGAGTATAAGTATTGGAAATTGTAAATACTGAAGTAAAGTACAAATACCTCAAAATTGTACTTCAGTGTTTGAGTAAATGCACTTAGTTACTTTACACCACTGAGGATAAATAAAAAAAGATTCAGTCTACATAAGTGCTGGCCTTTGCAGCTCTCTACATGCTTCATTTTCTTAGTATATTACTGTATATTGTCATTTGCTTGTTAGAGATTCAGGTGACTGCATTTTCCAACAGTTTATTAAAATGTAGAACAGTGTCGCAGAGCTACAAAATGATTGAGCAGTGGAAAATGTGTTGACACCAGGGACTCGACACCAGTACATTAGTAATGCCTGGATCCCGAGGCTAGTACATTAGTAACTTTCCACATGTTTGTCATAACGTCAAGGAACATTTCCCCATGGTCTGTGTATTTCTTTTTGCTGACAGGATGCTTTGAGCTTTGATTTGACACCGACATGGACCATGCAGCTAACACACTTCATCTAAAGACATGCAAAGTAAACCAACGCTGACCTTGTGTTTACATTGTGAGGCTGTTTACAATGAAGTGGTATAAAACTAACACACTATTATATGAGCAATTAACCACCGCTCACAGGAGAAGCTGTGTATTTTTGAGCCATGCTCCTGGAACTGGAGCTATACTGTAGCCAACATCTGGCTTTGTCCGGTCAAAAACCAATGGGAAAAAACCCAGAATAGCGAACTGAAGCGTGGCCTACATCTGGCCTAGATATGGCCTACATCTTGGCACAAACAGCTCAAGGTTTGTTGTACACCCAGGGTCCCATTGGCCAAGCTTTGCAGGACGCGCTATGATTGGTTAGCGGGCTTGATTAAATTAACTCATAAATAGCACCGCTCACTTCACACTGGTGTGATTTTGTTTTTGTCTCTGAGCTGCAGTCAAGGCTGTTTATTCCGACATAATCAACAGAGTACAATCACTTGGGGACATACGGAATTGAGGATATTTCACTTTCAAAAAAACTTTTGGTAATTTTATTGTCTAATCAGGCTTGTATGAACACCCTGAACAGTTTTTAATTTGCTTCATTCAATATTTAGATATTTGATGTAAATGTTACCAGGCCCCTCCAGGCCCAGGGCCTCTCCCCACACACACCCATTGTAACTTCAAACTCCATTTTAACCATGATAGATTCATTAAAAACACCCATTATTTTTTCTGGTGACTCATACTACCCTCCTAATACGTGAGCAGGGCATGTTTTATCCATAACCTTTTTCATTTATTTTTAATAATATTCTTTTTGTATTTCATGTTTTCCATTTTCCCAAATAATTATTAAAAATAAATGAAAAAAGTTATTGAAAAAACACGGCCTGCTCACGTATTAGGAGGGAAGTATGAGTAACCAGAAAAATAATGGGTGTTTTTAATGAATCTATCATGGTTAAAATGGAGTTTGAAGTTACAATGGGTGTGTGTTTGGAGAGGCCCTGGGCCTGGGGAGGCAGACCCATGCAAGGCAGAGTTTTTTTGAAAGTGGAATATCCCTTTAAGATGAGTGCTAAACAACAGGATTCTTCCACCACTCAGAGATGCTTTCCATAAGATGTTTAGATGGTAACGTCTTTGCTGCTATATCTGTGAGCGAATAATTATGCTTTTAACCACTTCAGTCATGTTGACCAGGGTCCCATTTCTTTTTTTCTTTTTTACTTTACTGGAGTATTTCCAATTTTCAATACTTTTAAATCTACTCTGCTGCATCTCAGAGGCAAATATTATACTCCACTACAATTATTTGAAAACTTTAGTTACTAGATTTTTATTATTATTACAAAACATACATTACCCACTTCAGCCCTGTATACATTTTGATACAAAAAGATTTTCAAACATTTTATACATTTGAAAACTTGCAAAATGGGATGCCTAATAGTATTTCTACATTGATACCAATACTTTTGTACTTTTACTCAAGTGTGTAACAGTATTTCTAAATTTCTGTTGTTACTTTTTCCACCACTGATGTTCATCAATTATGACATGGTTTAAAGAATTGCAGCCAGCATGCAATGAATGATTGCGTCCTCATGTCTCCCTTCCACTATTGTTCAGTCTTAATATAATACAGGATAAGGCAAGTGTAACCCATCATTCTATAAATAGAGCCAAATATAAACTTAGAAGAGGGCATGTTATAGTTTGGCAAACAAACCCAAGTTATATATTGGTAGATGAAGATGGAACAAAGGTTTTTCCATGCCCAAACATAGCATGGAAGAAAGAAAATAACTTGCCTCAAAGCAAACAAAAGAGGCCTTGGTTACAACTGTACTTGGATCACTTTGTTTTTCCATCTTCAGCAGATCTCTCTGCCCCTGACCTTAGTTTGAACCATATAGCACATTCAAGTGCATTTCTCAACTCCAGCTTAACCTAATAAATGCCATTTTAATGTAATAATAGGCCTATATAACATAGAAGTTCTGTCTAGCATACTTTTGAATACAGAAATAACAATAAACAAATGTAAGTAAGGTACAATTATCACTACTATTTCATATGCGAAGTTCATGCGTTCATGGCCAAAGGTGTTAAAGATCTGTTAAAACACTGCAAAACTGCATTCTCAGTTAATTGTTTGATTGGCAAAGAACTAATGTTCTACTCCAGGGTTCATGTGGTTAAAACAAAACTAGGCCTAATTAAACAGTTCAGAATCATATCTTCCACATACCAGTAGAGGGCGCTGAGTGACAACAAACATTATGGCCTTAGTTGACTGTATCCTCCTATGACTGGTATCTGAATGCCAACAGATACTGTATAAAGACTTGTGGAAAGAGAGGCCCAACATAATTATATAGGTATATACAGTATGTCTTAAATTCCTCTTCTTTTCCCACAAAATGAAACTTATCCAATGTATTCTCATCAGCCCATTGGCCTACTATTCTGCTCCTCAAGAAGTAACCAGTGTTTCCTGCTTCTCTGTTCGACTAAGATGACCTAAGATATGCAGGAGTAGTGTATACCCGAAAGTATTAATGTAGCAGAGTGTCCCATAAACCCCATGGGGATTCAACATGCAGGAGGTGTGGATTGGGGATTGCAGTTCCTTTTTGTGTTCTTTTCTACCCATTCTTACAGACACTGGCAGCCAATGAACTATGCCACTCTGTCAACAAAATCCACGAAGCGAAAGAGAAATGGGACAAACTAGTAATGCTACCAGTAACAATTAGGCTATTCAAGTCATTCTCCTCAGAGTGCATTGTGAGGGGATACAGGGGGATTTCTTTGGTAATATCCTGACTTCACCTGAATAAACAAGCCAATAATGAAACATGCATACTAATTACTTTGTCATACGAATAAGATTACTTTTAAATTAAGATTAAAGAAAACACATTTATGTTACATTAGGACCAAACAACTGATTTCATAGTACTGGTGTCACAGATGACATCCCGTCTTTTTCAATCGTCCAGATTTCTGTAATGACTAAAGGGATATTTCACTTTCAAAAAAGCTTTTGGTCATTTGATCATCTAATCATGCTTTTATGAACACCCTGAACAGTTTTTAAGTTGCTTTATTCACTATTTATATACTTGATGTAAATGTTACCACTTACCAGGCCCTCCAGGCCCAGGGCCTCTCCCCATACACACCCACTGTAACTTCAAACTCCATTTAACCATGATAGATTCATTAAAAACACCCATTATTTTTTTCCTGGTGACTCATAATACCCTCCTAATACGTGAGCAGGCCATGTTTTTTCGATAACTTTTTTCATTTATTTTTAATAATTCTTTGAGAAAATGGGAACATTTTAATACAATAAAAATATGAAATATAAATGAAAAAAGTTATCGAAAAAACATGGCCTGCTCACGTATTAGGAGGGTATTATGAGTCACCAGAAAAAATAATGGATGTTTTTAATAAATCTATCATGGTTAAAAATGGAGTTTGAAGTTACAATGGGTGTGTTGGGGAGAGGCCCTGGGCCTGGAGGGCCTGGTAACATTTACATCAACTATCTAAATATTGAATCAAGCAACTTAAAAACTGTCCAGGGTGTTCATAAAAGCATGATAGACGATAAAATGATCAAAGGTTTTTTTTTTAAAGGGAAAATCCTTAACAGTTGTAGACCGGGAAGTTCAGTCCAGCACCACGGACAGCTCACACACAGTCAAAGGTCAAGTTTACTGAGTACTGAGTTTAAGTGGTTAAATGTCTGAAAATAGACATTAACATTTATCCAGCATATTAATATATAAACAAAAAATAAATTAATTTACAGAGGATAGTGCTGTGCTGTTACACAAGTCTGTGAAGCTCTCTTTGAAAAAGTTTAATCTGCAACTTAATACAATTACAGTGGGGGTCCCTGCTTCATCTCTCTCTGGAGCCTGAAAGTACAGTTTCATGACAGTAAATCACTGGTACAAGGTCAACTAAAAGGAGATCCTAGTAAGCTTTTCGGCTTATTTACACAGGAACCACTTTATATGTATCTCATCATATAACATTGAAAGTCAGACGGAAAGAACACAGCACTTTGCATAGGATAGCCTACATCAATTACAAAAGCAGAAACAGATAAAAATAAGAAAATATGGGTTCGCACGTCATGCATGTGCGCTTGAAGACAAACTCCGCCCTGGCAGTGTGACAAAGTGGTAGCGTGTGTGTCATCATGAGGATGGAGTTGTTCCGAGAGTGGGGAAAAGAGAGAGAGAAAAAAAAACTAATGTATCGATGACTATTGCTTTAACTATTTACCTATTCATGGTTACGCAGCACGCCGATGTTTAAATAGGAGCGAGGACTGGAGAGTGGAGACTCCATCATCCTTACAACAAACGGATGCTACAGAAGTAGCCTACATCACTGGACCAGTGAAAGCTCTCTAATATGGTAGGTGACTTTTCTCGTCTCTGTGTTTGAAATATCAGTGGAACACTTACGAGGTGTAGCCTATTAGAATCATCGACCATGATAGCCTACAAATTTAGTGACCAGTGGTGTAAAGTAACTAAGTAGATTTACTTAAGTACTGTACAATTTTGAGGTATCTGTACTTTACTTGAGTATTTCCAATTTCCAATACTTTTACTTCTACTCCACTACATTTCAGATCAAAATATTGTACTTTTACTCCACTACACTTATCTGAAAACTTTAGTTACTAGTTACTTTGCAGAAATGATTATATTATAAAACATATTAATCCACCCTATTTTATACCTATAGGCTATTTACAAATAGCAGATCTACAATAGATCTACTGTAGATCTGCTATTTTCAAACATTTTGTACTTTTAGTACATTTTGATGTTAATACTTTTGTATTTTTATTCAAGTACACTATATACAGACTTCTACTTGTACAATTAGATCTACTGTAGATCTGCTATTTTCAAACATTCTGTACTTTTACTTTTGGTACTTTAAGCACATTTTGAATACTTTTATATACAGACTTCTACTTGTAACAGAGTATTTCACTGCCCATAACAGCTGTCTCTTCTTTACCTTCCAGTTGTTGGTGTTGTTATCGGTGATGCTGTTGGCGGCGGCGCGCAGCGCAGAGAGCCTGAAGAGGACCTTCCAGAACAGAGATCTGGTGTGTGACCAGTGTCCCCCGGGGACCTACCTCCGCGCGCCCTGCACGGCCACCCAGAGGACCGAGTGCGCGCCGTGCCCGCTCGGCTCCTTCACGGAGCTGTGGAACCACATATACAAGTGTCTCCGCTGCGGCGTGTGCAGCGAGTACAACCAGGAGGTGAAGACCCGGTGCACCGCGGACCACAACTGCGAGTGCCAGTGCAAAGAGGGCTACTTCTGGAAGAAGAAATATGACGTCTGCATGAGGCACAGCGAATGTCCCACCGGACATGGAGTGTTATCTAAAGGTAAATATAACCTGCACGTTTGTAGCCTACTTATTATTGTATTATATTATTATATATATTTTTTTCCATTTTTTTTTCTTTTTTTTCTCTTCATTTTGAATGAGACGCTAGCGCTCATCATTTTCTGTAGATTCTTTACGTCACCATTTACAATTATGAATGGCTCTCCCTTGCTTTGTCTTTTGGCAGCGTGTGTAAATAAGTTTATTTAACTCTTCTTCAGGCTGGATCAACGAAAGCCCGTAATATATTTAGGTTTCCGTGCTGCTTTGGTGGATTGGTGTTGTGCGTAATTGCGCACACCTGTCCAAGACGCGTATAGGCTAGGGTTTCACTTTATCATAATGAAGCAGTAGGATAACCTAAATTAGGCTTGAAAAATAATGGCGCATAGCATCATGGAAAACGAATCATATTTAGTCTACGCATAAGAAGAATTGGGGTACTGAACTATTTGTATTGGGGTGGGCCAGGCTCTTTAGTAGACTGGTAACGTCGTCAGCGCCTTGTTACTCAGCGGCTGGGGTTCGCTTCCCGGCCGCAATCTCAGTGTGGTTTTGTGAGGGCTCTACAAACTGTAGGCGCCCACAAGGATGCTGCGTTGCCGTCCGCTAACGAGCCTGGCTCTTAAAAAAAAGAAATATGTATATGTATGTATTATAGGTATAGGTAGATATGTATTTTGTTAAAGGTTAAAACAAGGAGTCAATCTAAAAAAAACTTTATGCATTATGCCATCCAAATATTGGCGCATAGGCCTATATATTAGCCATCGTCATTAACATGGAAACCATAGTGCTCTCAAAGAGACTTTTCAAGCTTCAAACAGAAGTGATATCATTCGATAGGGTGCAGCATTGTGCATTTGTTGTCCTCTAGGTAAGGATAGCTTGGGATAAACCTTTTTAACAAATGGTAGCGATATTCATTTACATTCACTTTAAAACCTGTGGGACAATTAGCAGCATTGCTTTGCACACCGTGATGACATCATCACGGTGTGCCAACCCCCACAATGAAAAGGTTGTGCTGCTTCATCTCTCTCTCAACTAAGCTGGGGTCCTTGGCCTGAAAACATTGAAGACCCCTGCATTAACGGATCAACCCATGTTACATTCCAGGTACCCCAGGACAGGACACAGTGTGTCAAGTATGTTCCAGTGGGTTCTACTCAGACAGCATCTCTGCCATCCACAACTGCTCGGCTCATACAGACTGTGATGCCAGTGGACAGCGTCTGGTGCTGAAAGGCTCCACTTGGCACGACAATGTGTGTGCGACGTGTGAAGAGCTCAACACTCAAGGTAAAAAAAAAAAAAAAAAAGAATACAGGTTTTACAGGTCACGGACTTATTAGGTTGACAAAAAAAGGAAAGTTTCCTCATTGCTCCTTTTGTTGTTTAGAGATGGGGACTGCCCCATAGGTCGAACTCCCGTTGGGTCGAACAGCGTCGGCAGGTTAGATAATCATCCGCGAGCGTCGGCAGGTTACATAATCACCCGCGTCACGGTTACTGAGGTTAGGGTTAGGGTTAGGTTTAGGCATAGTTTTACTGAGGTTAGGGTTAGGGTTAAGGTTAGGTTTTGGTGGTCGATCCAAAGGGTGTTCGACCTAATGACATGTTACCCAGATGATTAATTTAATGTGCAACATTGTTTTATCACTCGACAGTAAACAAAGTGTATAAAGTGACAATTTAAGGACTTTTTAATACCTATAAAACGACAAATTAAACATTGACCAAATTGTCAAATATTAGAGGCAGAAATTGTGATTGAGGCGTTGTGAGCATGTAGATCGTCTATTTTCACAACAGAACCGTGTTATACAAAATATAATGCCTCAACTCTTAGTGCTCGTCAGGGTGGGGGGTTCTTCAGTTAAAATATGAGGGCCGCGGCCTGAAAAGGTTGAGGACCACTGGTTTAGAGACTGTATGAAAGAGAAAGGTCCCCTCCAAATTCCCATGCCAAAAAGGACATCCTCTTTGCCTTTAAAGTCTTGTCCTGACTCCTGTCCAGCCTTTTTTCTTTTTGACAAGCATTTGACGTCCTCCATTCACCATAATCACACGGAGGCCATTCCGCTATTGATTGATTGAATATTTTATCAATCAAAATGAGTAACATCACAAGTACAGTCAACACAAAGATATGCAGCACAGCACAGCACAGGCACAGTTAAACATCCTGCCCAAAAGGAACATCCCAAATAAGACCCTTTACATCAGGGATCTCAAACTCAATTTACCTTGGGGCCGCTGGAGGCAGAGTCTGGCTGAGGCTGGGCCGCAGCCTCAGCACACATGCACGTGTGCGCAGCGCGTGCACATGCACTAATAAAAAAATCAAACCTCGGTTCGAAGTGGAGCGGTGAATCTGAGCAGCTACACCCTGTGTGTGTGTGTGTGTGTGTGTGTGTGTGTGTGTGTGTGTGTGTGTGTGTGTGTGTGTGTGTGTGTGTGTGCCTGTGTGCCTGCACAACAGCGCCCCTCCTTTAACTTGTGTGGCCACTCAAGGTATTGCCAGGCTACGGACATAGCCAGCCAGCCACATAGCCAGCCACCCACCCACCCACAGACATACCTGTCTATCGGGAGCGCTTTCACCGCTCCAACAAATTAGTGCACATGCACTCATTTGTTAGTGCATGTGCACGCTCACACATTATACTGTAGTTTCATACCAGTCTAACAACTACTGTCTAACAACTACTGTATCTATCTCCCCATCAAAGAAATTGAAAAAAAATCCAATCTTTTCAAATGTCATTTTTAATTTCCAACACAAAATAAGATGAACAAGGACCCTGGTGTAAACAAGTTGCGTCTAACTTATGGAACATGTACTGTGCTGTTAACTGTACTGTATTATTAACTGTTTTGAGGTTCATATAAAACTTGCGGGCCGCACTAACATTAAACTTTCATATTAAGGTGGGGGCCACACAATATCGTCTCGCGGGCCGCAAATGGCCCCCGGGCCGCCAGTTTGAGACCCCTGCTTTACATTGTTGTTTACGTCGGAAGTCCTTGTCATTCAATTCATAGCAAACAACATTCAATGCAGCTGTTATTCTGCTTTCTTTTTCCTTGATTCCACCTGCCAATTTTTGAAAAGACGTGGCCAATGTAAATCTATGTTTTTGTTTGTGCAATTCCAGCACTGATTATTTCTGTCTATTCTCTTCTCATAGATGGAGCGGACTACCTCCGAAAAATCCTCCCGGCTTTTTTCCTCCACCAGAACATGCAAGTCAAACGACTTCGCCGGCTGGCTTTGAAGCTCACGCCCAAAGACGGCAAAGAACAGTTGCGTGAAAACGTCATGAGGACTCACCGCAGTGATCTCTATGAGCTGATAAACAGCTGGGTCGATAACGCGGGTACAGACGAACTCCGACAGCTCTCTGAAAAACTCAGAACCATAGGTGCAGCTTCACCTGCCACCAAACTGGAGAACAAACTGACACGAATAGATGCTGCAAAGACAAAACTGTGTCATCAAAGCTCTAGTTAATCACTCGAACCCCAGCATGCATATTTTGGGGGGAACATTTGCCGAAAATACCCCTATACGCTCGCTTGTAGATCGGCTATTTTTGACAAAGAGATTTGGTCTAGATGGGGAAAAAGAGGTCCAAGTACAGTACTACTAAGACTAGAGGATTTAAAGGAGCAGTTCACCTCATCATATTTTCTATCAATTATACACCCCATGAAACCTTGAATTCATGGAAATCATTTTGTTTTTGTCACATTCCTGAGCTTATACGTTGATGACCGAGTCTCCTATTGACTGATGACCCGGTTATTGGCAAATTATTGGCTTAGAAATGTGACAAAAACTAAAATGAAAATAGGACATTTTTGGTCTCGTTTAAGTGGTTAAAACCAGTTGCTTAGCTTGGAAGTTTAATTAGACTGCAATTAGACCTTCACCTATAGGTCTTTCTGAGTCCCCAAATTTGAGTGGAATTGAGGCGTCTGGGACATACTCCAAAACGTTGAAGGACAAGAGTTAGAATCCCCATCTTGTCTCATGTCTCTCTCGTCTCTCTGCCCTTGGTTTCCTGTCTCTCTAAACCCCCCCGTCTGAAATAAAGAATATAAACTATGCCAAAAAATAAATAAATGTGCTGCCCTATTTCAAGATGCACTATTTCACGAGTGCTTTCCCCGACACTCCGTTTAGCAGAGAAATAAATCATACCTGAAATTTGATACATTTAATATTCAATATTGTGTCCACACTGTGAAAGAATTAACCATGCATGCAAAATACATTTTATATCAATCATTTTGTAATTAAGGTCTTCAAATGCTGGATGTGTCCTTTTGTGTTTCTACCTCTTCCTCAGTTATTTAATTTATTGATACTGTAGATATGTTCCTTGTCTTTTGTTTTTCTATTCACTATTAAAGGAGCTATAGTCAACTTTTTCTTGAAAAACGGATGCTAAAATAAAAATAATGTTTCGAAAATATTTTATTAAAAAATAAGCTTCATATATGTGTTTCAATTAAAAAATGACCACAAAAAGCATAAAATAATGATAAAATAATCATTTTGGCCATTGTCGGGCCGACACTTTGTTTACATCCTTGTCCTATCAAAGAATAGACTAGAATGTAAACAAAGTGTCGGTCTGACAATGGCCAAAAAATGATTATTTTATCATTGTTTTCCGCTTTTTGTGGTCATTTTTGAATAGTAACATGTATGAAGCTTATTTTTTATAAAGTATTTTCGAAACATTATTTTTATTTTAGCATCCGTTTTTCAAGAAAAAGTTGACTATAGCTCCTTTAAGTATATGTATTCAGCTAATTACATTTTTGCAGGTCATTTATGAGGTTATGTTTGAAAATTCCTGTGCAAAGGTTTTGAATCACATATTTTTGTCATTCCAAGTAGGCTACATTTTTCAAATTAAAAAGTTATTTTTGAGAAAATGTTTCAATTGCATATTTTCCCACAATAACCACCACTAAGCCCTATTCACGCCCCGCCCACTCAGCAAATTTCTCAGCAACTTCCTGTTGATGACGTCAGCTTTGAAGGGTAAACCCTGCTATTTTAACACAGAAATCGCTGTACTTAAAGCCAACAAATCATTATTTCGAACGGTAAAGTAAATTATAATGCTTTGTGCCTTTTACTATCTTGTGTTCTTGATCATGCTAGCTAGCCGTATTTTATACTTTACCATTCGGAAATTGCATTAAATTCGCGATTTCTGTGTTAACTCTATGGGCTTTTAGAAGGGGTTCAAAGCGTGATGTCAGCACCAGGAAGTTGCTGAGTGGGCGGGGCGTGAATAGTGTCTCTTCTCAAAATACTATAACATAGAATATTATAGTATTCTATTGTATAGTACTGTATCTGAAAAGCATATCTATCTGACAAACATGAAGCAAAAATAATGAGTTCAGATCAGGTCAGCTCTGGATGTGTATGGAACGTGGCCCGTGTCCAACTCCTGAGGGCGGTCCGCTGTCAGCATTGCATTTGCAACTGCAGGCAGATTGACCTCGCAGTGCAGCCACCTGTGTACCTGTAATCAAACCTGACTTTCCACCATAAATTATCAACCCCTCTAGAAGGCAAGCTGAGCCCTTTGTTTGTGTGGCTTTTCAACGTCCTCGATCCATAGGGTCAACGAGCTGACCAAACTCCAGCTGACCATATAGTATTTCCAGTGGGTAGACGGTTAGGCTACTAAGTACTTTTTACTTCAGTGCTGTTCTTAAGTACAATCACAACACTATGGTTGTGGTCGTCATGCAGGGACCTGCCCTGCAAGATGAAAAATGAACATCCAAATAATCCTTTTTCAAGCTTCTGAGACACAAAAAGGAGGCAAATCCGTGCATGAAGCAACTTTTGTTTGCACTTCCCTATTCACACATACCGGGGGGTGCCGTGATGTCACTGCATTTAGGATAAAAGAATGGTGTATGTTTTTGGATACATGTCTGGTCTTGCTGAATTCTGCTCTATGTTTTGACCTTGAGTTTGCCTTGTGACTGTCTGCTTGGAGTCACATGTGCCCCGTTCTCAGCGGTGTAAAGTAACATTATTTTTGAGGAATTTTACTTTACTGGAGTGTTTCCAATTTTCAATATTTTACCTCTAGGCCTACTCCACTACATTTGAGGCAACATATTATACATTTTACAATTATTACCACTTCAGCCCCATTAGGCTATTTTAAAATAGCCGATTGCACAGGTGCAATTTTTACTTTGGACTCGTGCTTTTTTGTGAACCCCAGGCTCTCCACTTTTTTGTGTGCCATTTTGAGTTCAATCAAAACAACACCTTATAATGCTATCACCCCCTGTGAGCGCCCCAGTCCTACAGTCTGCTGTCCTCTATTTATTTATGTGTTCCTTATCGTCTCCACCAGCCGAAGAGTATGTTTTCGCCCCTGTCCGTCCGTCTGTGCGTGCGTACGTCCGTGCGTCCATCCAGTTTGCTACCAGCTAATCTCCAGTGCCGTTGGCCCGGTCGCTGCCAAAATGAGCACACACTCTCCCAATATGCCAATTCAGAACCTCTGCTCCACATTTTTCAAATGGCCCTGTTCTAGCGCCACCATGAGGCCGATGTTTGCAAAACACATTTCTGTTCACTACTCTTAGAGATTTTGTCCACAAATCCTACAAATCGGTAGACAGTAGTATCTCTACAGTCATGTGATCAACGGATCTGTCCGATTTTCCATATTCCATCCTGATTGGCTACAATTGGCTTCCAAAGTTTGCAGGATTGCTCTTAACAAAATGCCTCAAATCATGAACACAAAATGTTGGTTAAATTGGGCGCGCACGTTCCCACTAGGCCGAGGAAGAAATGCCATTTCAAATTTCTCAAATCAGCCTGATGGTGGCGCTATAACAGGGCAATTTGTGTTTTTACCTTTAACTCCACCGATAAGTGGGAAACTTTGTATGTGCACTCCCTAGAGGCTAAGGATAAACCTTTGCCCTGCATTTTTCACATTTGCCTTTTATAGCGCCACCAGGAGGACAACTTATGTAAAACACATTCTTTGCTATTACTCCATCAGACTTTCTCCAACAATCATGCAAATATATTGAAATTCTTTATTTAGGAATAACCCTTTGAGATGAACCATCTCGTTTTCAAGGAGCTCAGCTATTTACAAAATACACTTTTTTTCACATTTAGACAAGAAGTGTACAGACAATTCGATCAACATCAGACAAAACAAACAGAACAGTAAACAAAACAGTAAACAAAACTAAACAAAATATACACCAACACAACAAACAACCACAAAAGTACACATATAGCACATATATAATCATTACGTTATAGATCTATTATAGTGATGAATGAGCAAAACATGATGATTAGTTAAAACATGAACAGGTGGTCTCAAAGTGAGAGGACAGTGTGGTTTTAAACAATTGAAAAGATGTTATTGAACGAATATAAACAGGTAGGTTGTTCCAATCTGAAGGAGTTTTGAACATAACGATTTTTTAGCAACTGATGTTGACACAGCCGGAACTTCAAAATAAATCAGTACACAGTATCTCTATAGTGATGTGATCAAGTCCGATCCGTCTGATATTTCATATTCCATCCTAATTGGCTAATATCCCAACATTGGCTTCCAAAGTTTGCAGGATTGCTCAGTTTTTGAACAAAATGCCTCAAATCATCAACGCAGCTTCAGCTTGCGATTACTGTGAAATTTGCCACACATATTCCCACTAGGTAAAAGGAACAAATGCTACCCTTTTCACATTGGCCTGTTATAGCGCCACCAGCAGGTAGACTTTAGCAAAACACATTTTGGAACACAATGACTCAAATCATGCATGCAGCGTCCGACTGCCATGAAAGGTCTAAGATTGGCGAAGAACACATGCCACCCTTTTTACATTGGCCTATTAGAGCGCCACCAGGACGCCTGCCCTGGTGCATGAGACCTGTGCTCGGAAGAGCACTGCTTCTAGTTTATTTTAATTTTCCCTTTATTTAACCAGGAAGTCCCTTGAGATTAAAATGTCTTTTCGAGGGAGATCTGGAAAAACCCTCTATAATCTCCTCAGGGACCTTCACATAACTGTGGTTAATCATACAGTAGCAGGAACAGTAGCAGTGTTGTTACTGTCTGGGTCAACCTCCGTCCAGACAGACAGTTTCAGTATTTTATTCAGTGTCACCCCTGACCACTGTGTTTATTCATTCAGCTGTGTGTGTGTGTGTGTGTGTGTGTGTGTGTGTGTGTGTGCGTGTGCGTGCGTGCGTGCGTGCGTGCGTGCGTGCGTGCGTTTCCAGACAGATACCTCCATGCACAATGTGTAGCGCACACACACACACACACACACCAGGCAAATTGACACACGCACATACTGTACGCATATACAGTATAGAGCAGGAAATTCATTTTGAGTTAATTATTTCCTGGTATAGACATAACGCAAATGATGTCCAGAGAAATGTGACTAGCTGCTTTCACAATGACATGTCAGTCTGCACTGCATACTGAAATCGGAAATCAGAAAAGCGGGTGTCCGTAAAGGAGTATATTAGGATGTACGTGGTTAAACAACAGTTTACTATACTTTTGAAGGGTCATAATCAGTACAGTATGTTGATGATGTTTGTGGATGTTTAACTCTGAGGTTGAAAAGCAAAGGTTGGTAGAGTTTTCTAGTGGTTAGTTTTATGTAGGTGGTGATGTAGGGGGCATTTTCACCGCCCTGGCATGTATTTGTACTCTCAAATGCCATATTTTATCGGCCCGGATGACACACCGTGGGTTCGAGTCCCGATCCCGACAGCCTTGGCGCACCCGTTGCTTTGATGCATGTCACTCCCCAGTTCCTGTCAACCTACTACCTATCAACCAGTAAGACGCCCTAAGGGTGAGAAGCGACCTTGCGAGGTCGCTTATGGGCGAGGCGCACATGGGCGGGTGCATGCATCCGCCTGGGTGACAGCTGACTGCTGGGCGAGCACTGGCGCTTTGGCATGGGATCAACTATGAGACTAATGGGCCCTATTTTCGTTCATGAAACCCCAAACTTCTTTGCCTTTTTTTTACAATTTTGAAAAACATTTTTAAATACTTCTAATAGACTAATTGTAGATCAGCTATTTGAACTATTTAAAAATGTTTTTCCAAATAGTAGCCTAAAAAAAGGCAAAGAAGTTTAGGGGTTTAGGGTTTAGCATGGGCGAAAATAGGGCCCAATATGTCCATACTGTATATGGGCATTGCCAGATATGGGCTTAATAGTGATGACATCAGGCATCTCCATACATGGGCATAAAAGGGAATAGGGCGGAATTAATTTGCGACATCATTGTGATGTCAGAACAGGTCAGCTATATCATTCTGCTGAGCTGGGATGATATTGATGACATCAGGGATCTCCATATGTGGGCATAAAAGGGACAAGGACGGAATTCATGACATCAGGGATCTCCACATATGGGCATAAAGGGACAAGGACGGAATTCATTTGCAACATCATTGTGATGTCTGAACAGGTCAGCTATATCCTTCTGCTGAGCTGGGATGAGGTGTCATGCACTTTAACGCACATGGGCTTAATATTGATGACATCAGGGATCTCCATATATGGGCATTGGGCATAAAAGGGACAAGGACGGAATTCATTGCAACATCATTGTGATGTCAGAACAGGTCAGCTATATCCTTCTGCTGAGCTGGAATTGAGGTGTCACACTGACTCACACACTGTGACTCACACACAGGATCTGGAGGTTTTTATATTATATTAAATCTTATATTAAATATATTATTTTTTATATTAAAATCTATTCATCTATTCTACATACAGTAGAATAGATGATGCCCTCTACAACATTACATGTGACAAATGGCATGTATTGAAAGACATAGCTCCCATAACAATGTTCCTGTCTTTGTAGATTATCTAGAACCATTCAACCAATGTATCATATTAATCAGGTCAGTGAGATAAGTTGGCCAAACCATTTGGACGTGGTTTCGTTTCTACTGTCCTGAAACTCAACGTAAGAGGCTTTCAGAATGAATGCTTTCAGAATGACTTATCTCACACCTGCTCAGTCACATGGAATATTGGCACAGGACAAGATGTGCAAAAACATGTGCAAGGCACACACAGATTTGTTTAGTGAAACCATTACACCATATTTACTCATGGTAAAATAAGCAATCACCCATCATCATGAAACCTTTGGGCCTGAATGAACCTTTCATTTCATTCAGGCCGTTAAATCATGCACTTTGCACTATGCAGTTTCATTACCGAATCTATGTCCCCTCAAAACTGAGCCTTTTCCACCAAATCCACCAAGTTCTTGTTGCAATGAATGATCCTAAAATGCAATGAATGATCCTAAAATGCTTTGAATGATCCTAAAATGCTTTTATGTGAGTGTTTTCACCGAAATCTCTGTTTCGTTCTATAGAGGAAGGACTGATGAACTTAATTCCTTAAAAAATGTATCATAATGGGGCACCCGCTGGCCTACCGGTCCAGGCGCATACCACATAGGCTCAGTGTAGTCTGACAGCGTGTCGCTAGTTCAAGTCCAGATCCCGACTACCTTTGCTGCGTGTCACTACCCATCTCTATATCCCCAGTTCCTGTCAGTCTATTGTCCTATCAATAAAAAGGCATAAAAGCCCAAAAACATAAAAAAATCAACTTTTCTCGTTATCTTGTGCGTGCATTTGTGCTTGCGTGCCTGTCCATGGTAATGCAAACAATATTTTTAAAATTCCACAAACTGAGCACACCCTTTCTTGTTAGGAAACTGATGTACTGACTGAGCACACCCCTTTCTTGAAACTAATTATATACATTTTCTTGTAACTACACGTGTTGTTTTCACCAAAAACTCATTCCAACCTGCTTGACTGCAGGATTGGCATGGGAAATGAAAGTGGCGCCAAAAAGAAGCTCACCCACACAATAGAAATGGGTGTGGTGCCTATTTTAGATCCACCACCCTTGTGGACTATGGTTTGTAACCATAGAAGGTATAAAATGTAATCATGTGGATCTCTGTATCCATTATGGGAATGGCGTGGCTCCGATGTGGATCTCACGTGTCTCATGCATGTGACCTCCAGTTCTGAAACCTTGAATTAGGCAAATTGACCAACGAGAGGGTGGAGTTGGGGGCACACCCTGGGACGCTGATACTAATGGAACCAAATGCACCCATGCTACATTAAATGTAATATAATAATTTAATTACGTTTCTCTTGCGCCACAGGACTTTCCTGCTTGACTTCACTTCTCCATGGCAATGAAATAACACTATAACGTGCAGAGAGTTAATTAAAGAATACAGATTGGAGCCAACTGGGTATAGGAAAGGGGACTAATTAAAATGTTACTGACATCACTGGGAGAATTCTTTTTACCATTGGTTCAAATTAAGTCATTCCAGATTAGGAGCCCATGCAGTCTCTGATTTAGAAGCTTGGCATTTGTTGTCAAATGTTACTTCCTTTGCCATTCTGTGTTATTTTCTTCGGCAAAGCAGAACTGTGATAAATAGAAGTAGTAATATTTACAATTTAGGTATTTAGCAGATGCTCTTTATCCAGAGCAACTTACAGTAAGCCTAAGCAAGTTAAACACATACAGTACATCAAATGCAGAGAGACAGTGCCTCAGTAATCTACTGTAGGATAGGTATAAACCGTTTTACTTAACCCAGCAAGCACGGTCAGGACCTGGACCAATCAGTGACATCTCGATTGGGGCCAGATCAAGTCAAACCATGACTAACTAGTCAGATCTGGCCTGGAATATCACCTGATTTCATCCAATATAAATCCTGCCCACGAAAACGGACATCCTGGATTAATCAGAGAGGGTCCGATCGAGGCCAGATAAATATCATAACTAGTCATACATGTCCCAGAATATAACCTTACATGCTCATATTTCAACTAACATTACAAACACTGACAATAATCCTATAGTCCATATGACGTCCTGGTAATGACGTCACGATCATCCCCATATGGGCTGTGATTTAGCCTAGTTCTGAACGTCACCGGAGTCACCAGAGGACGTTATCATAACGTCATCATGACGTCATTTGGCTTGCAGGGAAGTATCAATACTGCAATGTACCATATAGTCTGTTACAAGTAGAAGTCCTGGATTAAAAATGTAGCCTATACTTGAGTAATAGTACAAACATTTTGGCATCAGAATATAATTAAAGTAATCTTACTTTAATTATAGTTATAGAAGAATATTTAAATACATTATTTTAAACCTAGAATCAAGCCCTCCAGGATCCTGGTGAATTATGACCATAAAATCATGAATGAAAATCATGTATCATGATGATGGCCAAATTGGCCAATACAATTTTGTGGCACCAGAAAACCACACCCACTGCTATGCCCTATTCTGAGCACACCCTTTCATATTAGGAAACTAACTTACTGAGCACACCCCTTTCTTGTTAGGAAACTCATTTTATTATTGTAACGGTCAACGACTCAACGCACTTTCTCCACCAAAACTTCATTCCAACCTGCTTGACTACAGGATTGGTATGGTGGCGCCAAAAAGAGGCTCACTCACAGTAGAAAAGGATGTGGTGCATGCCTATTAGTGCCACCACCCTGTGGTTTGCAACCATAGAACGTAAGAAGTTTGAATCATGTGGATCTCGGGATCCATATGGGAACGACGTGACTCCGATGTGGATCTCAGACATTCTGTGGCCAGCCTGTGACATCAGTCATGTTTAATTATATGCCATCAGTCGTCTATATTACATGACATATGACTCCAAATTTGGGCAAGGTTTCAGCCCGATCAGAGCCCCATTGACTCATACTTTTATAAAAAAATAAAAGCTAAATATTTGATGGAAGTTTTGTAATAATAATCAAAACCTACAAAGTAACTAGCAACTACGTTTTTTCATATAATTCTAGTGGAGTAAAAGTAAAATATTTTCCTCTGAAATATAGGCCCTGGTGGGGTAGAAGTAAAAGTATAGAAAATTGTTAATACTGAAAAAAGTTTTAAAAAAAAATACCTCAAAGTAAAAAGTACAGTACTTGAGTACATGTACTGTACTTTGTTACTTTACACCTGCAATTATGTTGGACGAGAAGTACTGCTGAAAGTGTCTAACTGGAACTACAGGAAGAGCATGGCTACATTGTGGACTGCAAGTCCCGGTAGGCTGGACAACATTCCATGTGGTAGTTCCCCAGTTTGGGATGAGGAATGATCTAAAGTCACATTCACGTGTACTTTTCTACTTCCTTATGATAAAGCTGTTAACATGTGTTGTTGTTGTCGTCTGTCTGTCTGTCTGTCTGTCTGTCTCTTCCTGAAATACAACACCAGGTACTTTTTCATGGCTTGTCAGTAAATCCTGTTGAACTTCTGTTCAGGTTTTTCAGGTGTTTAGGCCTACAGTGAAGGGGTCAGACAGTTTATTAAATTAATTGATTAGCCCATTTTATTGCCAATCAATTGCAAATATTTTATTTTCTTTCTTTATTTTTTTTTAAATCTTTGCTTATAGCCTAATGATATGACAAAATAGGGGCACCAGGTTGAAAGTGGTTAAAGTGAAATAAAGAACCCTAATGAAAAGTGGGAACAAGTTTGGCTTGGACAGAAAGGCCATGGGGTCACCAGAATCACTACAGTTCACCCTGCTATCTGATCAATGGATTATTCATGAGACCTTTACCTGAGGGTGCCACTGACTAGACTCAAGAGCAAAGGTCACGGGGTCACTCAAATGCTTGAATGCATGAAACATCAAATACACATCAAAATACTGTACAAGATATTTTCATGCAGAAACTGCAGCGATATAAGCAAACAGCAGACTATGCGGTTGAATAGGCCCCTCTTATGTGTACCAAAAGAAAACCACATGGGCGGCAGTAGCTCAGTAGTCAGACTGTCTGGCTTGGTGTCAGAGTTGCGATGTGTTGTAAGCTTGCAGATCAGCAATTTTCAACAAAGATTCCCCCACAAATGACACCTATTTCCTAATATCAATGGATAAAGTGTCTAATGGAAAGAGAATTTGTAATGTAAATCAACTTTCATGCAAATGAATGTGCATCTGATCAAATGTAAACAAGACAGGTGCACAAAGTTTTAGATGGCAATACAAGTAATATTCCAAACACCATGTCCACTTTCTTTTGATATTGATTTAATGTCTAATAGAAGAAAAATACCAGTTTAAGATTTTAAAGATCAAATAAAATATAGCAACAGTTAAAAGGTTTTATTGGATAATGGCTGACATTCTGTTACACGAGAACTCGGAGTGCCTTGAAATTGACTTCTTGTAACTCTGTAACCCTTCACTCCAGAGAACACTTTTATTTGTTGAGTGTTTTAAAAATGTTTCTATAAATATGCACTCCAATCCCTCTGTCCTGATACAGGAGGCCTTTAGATCGCTCCCAGCCTCATTAATGTTACTACATAGGCTGCAGGTGCAATTTCATCACAAGCAAATTATAATTTTGTAAGAAAGCACAGGTCAGTGAGGTCACATTTTGTAGGAATGGGGGCGGTTGTATTGCAAAACAAAAACCCAAATTATATTTCCATGGGATGGGTTGTGTTTTCTTGTGCCCGTTTCCAAAGTAAAAGTAATTTGTTGTTCAGGAAATGTGTTTTCAACTGAAAACGGAACATTGTTGCGTCAGTGCTTGTTTAACACAGCATAGTTGACTTATTAGGTATACTGTATTTGGAAATATATGCAAATTCCATGGCAACAAGTTGCAGGAAATGTTTGCAATATTTTATTAGACAGCACTGAACCAGCAATGCAATTCATTTGACTATTCCAGAGTAGGGTATTTTTAGAAACCCTATGAAGTAAATGCTGTCTATGGTCTATGTACAGTACCCTATACACTGATGACTGTATACTGTACATGTATATCACTGAGGACTGTATACTGTACATGTATATCACTGAACAAATGTACAGGGAGGTCTACTCTCCTCTTCCTCTCACACAACACTTACACAAATGTGATTAACTAGAGGTTCGGGCTTTGCTGCCCTCACATCTAGTCCCTGTTGCCATCATAGTCCCCGTTGCCATCATATCGAGTAGCATAGGATATAGCCTAGCGGCCTAGCTATTATTAGTCAAACACAAAGCCCTCAGGTATGGGGTGCCTTCCTCTGCGTTGGCTGTGTGTGTGTGTGTGTGTGTGTGTGTGTGTGTGTGTGTGTGTGTGTGTGTGTGTGTGTGTGTGTGTGTGTGTGTGTGTGTTAATAATAATGTGATTAGATTAAAAACACTCCTCTGCCATAATGTAAAAGTTCCTCAAGTGCATGTTCTTGGCACTGTGAAATTCTGGCACAAACACGTCCGCCAGCATTTTTAGGTATTCTGTCCCTCAAGCAGAGTTGCTGGTCAAATCCCCAAGTACTGAGTCCAGTCTTCTGACAGGCCCTCCTCCTTCACCTGCTCCTCAAAGTTTACAATGTCCTCTAATGCCTCATTCACACTACAGATATATAGTTGAACGTTTTGCTTGGTAATTCAATGTAATCTCAATGGAAACCAGCTTTAAAGGCTGGGCGTGTCGGCTGTCCTTGGAACCCAGCCTTTAAAGCTGGTTTCCATTGAGATTACATTGAATTACCAAGAAAAACGTTCAACTATATATCTGTAGTGTGAATGAGGCATAAGTCAGGGACAAACCTGATAGCACTGCCTTCAGTCTAGACTGTTTCCATCTCATCCACGTAACTCTGTTTACTATCTTGTTAATGTACACAACTTTTAATGTCATTTCACTATGTTTTACAGCACTTACCTGAAGTCTTAAATAGCCAAACCTGGCCCTGAACAAAATTAATGTGTCCTGCTCAGGTCTACACAGTTGTCTAACATAGTGGCCTGCGTTAACTATTTGAATAATAAATAGAAAATGTGCGCATGCTGCTCTTCATTTGCCTTTGTGCGACATAGGCCTATTCACTCACTTGTTGAATTTGATTAATGTCGTCTGGCAAAACATCAGTCACTCTGACTCCAAAGAAGTCAATGATCCTACGTCATGTTACAGGGAAGTAGGCCATCAATTCAATTTAGATCACTGCCATCAGCAAAACATACTGTATGATCAACACAATCTTCCGCTCTAAACTGAACATAAGGGGTAGAGGTGGTCCCTTCTAGGTTGATTTTAATAAAGTTTCCACATGCAAAGGCAGAACTGCTGCAGGACAACAAAAGAATATTCATTAAAGATTTATTTTGTTTCCTGTATGAGAACTTATTAGCAGAGAACATCATTATTTCTTTACTGGCATTTCCAGCCAGCAGCAGCTGCTTTGAGCTCTCGGATTGCTTGTAAACATGACTTGACTTAAAGGGGAAGACCACCCATTTTCAATATTGAACTATGTCATTAATATACCTTAGAGGAATTGAAAATGGGTGGTCTTCCCCTTTAAGGTCAGCAATTCATTATGACTTAAAGTCATAATGAATTGCTTAACTTCATAATGAAGTTCATGAATGACGTTAAGCGATGGAGACCTTCTTCTGGCACTGTCGTCCCTGACTAAAATGCATTAAGAATGCATTAATAACCTTTTGATGGTTTGACAGAAAATGGGCTCATTGGTTGGATTTGATCAACCCCACTTTGTGGTCTACCTCATTTGTTTTTCCAGTGTGGTGAATCCTGTGGGTTGAACATTTGCGTCACATTTGTGCCGCGGCACCAATATAAGTGGTGGCACAACACACAGAATGTCCGCATCTGTCTGTCTGCATGTCTATCTGTCTCCCATTTATGCCCATGCACGTCATCAATATGTACGTCATTAAGACATCCGCAGTTTCTGATGACATCAACCAATTATGGATAGACAGGATATATGTCCATATTTGGTCGATCGGTCGTATGTAGTGGGTACTGGGTACCACACTGGGTACAAACTGGTATAACGGGTACACTGTAAACAACGTCCATTGTATATCAGGTATTTCATAACTTTGCAGTCAGGCAGAAACCTCCTATCTTCATAAATTAACTTTCTTTGTAAATTAACACCCTTGTACTTGTCTTGATCATACTACAGCGTCACACAAAAGCATAAAAAGTTAGTTCTGCTATTGCTGATACTGTTGAATTTGAATCCTGAAAAGTAACAGTTTTGGACATATAAGGTTTCCACCTGACGATTGACTGGTGGGGCATCCAATCTCAACTTGCATCATTCCCAACTTGCATGGTTCTGCAAACAACATTTTAAAGATTGAACCCTTGAACCTTTGAACAAATAATGGATGAAAGCATTTCTAAGATTCGCCAAATGCAAAATCCTCTTTGATACTGAGGGACCCTCTCAGCTGAAACATATGATGTAGACTGTAGAGTGTTAATGTTGTACCATAAAGTGGAAATGGATATTAGTTTGGCTACACTACTATGGCTATGATGATGACTATAACTATGACAAAGGCTCCACCTTGTGGACCTTTTAATGTGAACAGTTACTTTGCTGTTAAAAAGAACTTATCATTAGCCCTATTCACAGCCCGCCCACTCAGCAACTTCCTGGTGCTGAAGTCACGTTTTGAAGGGTAAAACCCTGCTAAAAGCCCATAGAGTTAACACAGAAATCGCAAATTTAATGCAATTTCCGAATAGTAAAGTATAAAATACGGCTAGCATGATCAAGAACACAAGATAGTAAAAGGCACAAAGCATTATAATTTACTTTACCGTTCGAAATAATGATTTGTTGGCTTTAAGTCCAGCAATTTCTGTGCTAGTTTACCCTTCTAAACTGACGTCAGCACCAGGAAGTTGAGAAATTTGCTGAGTGGGCAGGCCGTGAATAGGGATTATTGGCCTGGACAGCTGGCGTAGCCGTCTGGACACCAATCCAGCCTGACAGCTTATCTTGGGTTCAAGTCCTGATCCCGACGACCTTTGCTACGTGTCACCCCGCCACCTCTCTCCACATTTCATATTGTATATCTATCAATAAAGGCAGAAAACGCCCCCAAAAATAAAAAGACACAAAATTAAACTTTTCTACACCAAATTGCTATGATCAATACTGTAACGATCCGGCTGTAATTTGCTCCTCTTGGCGTTGCCTGTTGCCTGCCTGTCTGCCAAGTTGAGGGCCGGAGTTCGACCCCCGTTCGGTGCGTGAAACATTACAATACTATCACCTCTGCTAAAGATTTTGTCTTAAGAGTTAATGATAGCTCATTTGTTTTATCATCCCAGTAATGTTAGGAGGAGCAGAATAATCACAGGAGACCTGCTGTTAAAGAGGCTTCAAATTCGGCACGCGCGTTCCCCGCCGCAGCAGGTAGTGCCACCTGGTTCGAATGATATCAACGCACTTAATGCGAAATATTCACGTGCTTTCAGACTCTTCAATGCAGAAAGTATCCAGGATACTTGGATATCCAGTATGCCAATGCAGAGATATTAGTAGTAAAATGTCGACATCTAGTGGTCAACCTCAGAGGAGCGCAAAAATAAAACCTGAGGTGAATCCCAGCCTTGAACCAGATGCCAAGATGCCAAGTATGCTCTGTTCCCCGGTGTAACGCCCCACGCCACAGACCCCGACGGAGCGGCGCGGTATTGGGCGCCGATGACCCCATGTCAGAACATCAACAACAATATAACAAATGCATATGAATATCAATCTAAAAAAACAACAACATTATAATCAGTAAAGAAAAAAAAGGATTCTAAAAACTAAAAAACTAATGCTAACTAGCTTCCTGTATGGTCATTGAGTGTTTCAGTAGTGCTATGGGTTTAGGTGGAGTCTGAAAAGGTGAGTCTTCAGTCCACGGCGAAAGCTAGCGAGTGAGTCCGTTGTTCTATGTGCGACAGGGAGTTTATTCCACAGCTTGGGGGCCAGGAGGGCAAACTGTCTCGGACGAGTGGGTTTTTGTCCTGGGGCTTTTAGCGAGGGTTCTGTCAGCATCCCTGTGTTGGCTGATCTAAGTGAACGGGTGGGGGTGTAGGGGTTGATCAGGTTTTGGAGGTATGGAGGAGCCATACCTTTGGCTGCTTTGAAGGTCAGCATCAGTGTTTTGTATTCAGTGCAGGCCGCAACCGGGAGCCAGTGGAGTGAGTGGAGAAGGGGGGAGACATGTGAGAACTTAGGCTGGTTGAAGACCAGTCGTGCCGCTGCATTTTGGATCAGTTGGAGAGGTTTAAGTGCACATGCCGGGAGAGGGGAGACCAGTGAGGAGAGAGTTACAATAGTCACGTTTTGATATGACAGATGTCTGGATGAGGAGCTGGGCTGCCTCCAGGGTGAGGACTGAGGAGAGGTCTGATTTTACGGATGTTATAGAGTGTGAACCTACAGGACCGGGTGACTGATGCAATGTGTGCCTTAAATGATAGCTGGCTGTCCAGGACCACACCAAGGTTTCTAGCAGTTGGAACTGAAGTCACCAATGCATTATCTCACAACCTAATCAGAATGGGGTCGTGTGTATGTATGTCTGTATGTCTGTATGTCCCAATGTCTTGCATCTGCAACTCCACGTTCAGCAGTTGTTCAATTGTCTCAAAAACATAATACAAAAATCAACAACTCATGTTCCTTGCTGACCATCAACTTTTTTTTTTTTTTTTTTTTTCTTTTTTTTTTTTAAATATGAGCGCCCGTTAGGGCGCGATTTCTAGATGTGAGCAGCCGCGCAGCGGCCGCGAACTTCTAGTCTATGGAAATAGTGAGATCCTGCATGGGGCAAGACTTAGCTGGGAAGGAGAGAAGCTCCGTCTTGTTTGCCGCAGCGACCCGATATACGGTTTTCTGAACCGCCGCGAAAGTTTGGGAAATTACTGTATACGGAGCTGATGTCTGACATCAGATCTCAACGGGCATAAAATGGACGCAACGGGCATAAAATGGACGCAGACAGACAGATACAGATATCTCCATATATATAATGGGGTTTTGCATTAAAGGGCGGGGCATTCATTCCCTATTTACATCGTTCCCGAGTTGGCCAAGTTGCCAACTAGACGAAAGGGCGGCCGAGCTTCTAGTGTTGCATAATTAAATGCGACCATAGGTCGCATTTAAGTATGAAAACCGGTATATCTTGTCTGTATATGTATCTAACGACTCAATGTCTATAGTTGCTGACCTGTTGTGACATCACATCGTTGTGACATCACATTGTTGACATTGTGATGTGATGTCACATATTGTTGACATTGTGATGTCACATTGTTGTGACATCACATTGTTGTGATGTCACATTGTTGTGACATCACCTCATCAAAGATCAAACCCATAACGATACATGGAGACGACTGGATCATCATCATCATCACCTAGATCTCCATATATGGAGCTGACCTCTGCATCTGATTCCCAGATGATGCCCTGTTAGGGCAACGACACTAATAAAATCCATTTTATACCCATCAATATTAAGACCATATCTGGGAATGCCCATACCCAAAAACGTCAATATTAAGTCCATATTAACAGAACCCCTTTTATGCCCATAGCACCATATACATGGATCTCTGTATATGGATATCAGGGATCTCCATATATGGAACTGGTCCGATATATTAATAAAGGATAAAATAAAATAAAAGTCCACATATGGGTGTTCCCAGATGCAGCCCTGTTAGGGGAACCACACTAAGAGAATCCATATATGGCCAAGACAGATGGCCAAGACAGATGGTGAGACCTCGTCCTTTAGGGTGGGGAAATCGCGCTCTTTCGAACGACCATCATTTCGACCAGAGGGTTAGCGACTCACTCCACGGAGGTTAGGGTTAGGGTGAGGGTTAGAGTCGGTGTCGAAAAGATGACATGTAGTAACAGCGACACGCTCCCCTTTAGGGTGAGGTCGCTTTTCGCCCTTAGGTGTCTTACTGGTAGCTACGATAGAGAGAGCAGGCCTATTAACTCATACTGTGCCAAGGCCACAAGAGGGCGCCAGAGTGCCAGAGTCTCTCCCATTGACCACCGCTGTAACATACAGGGACCCACGCAACAGTGACGTGCGTTTTCACGTTGGTGCGTGTGATGAAAATTACCCGGATGAAGAGAGCTACAAGATAGCTATAGGCTATCACTCATTTTAGAAGCCCGATTTTCGGCGATTTAGCCGTAAATAAACCTTTTCCGCTTCCATAAGAACATAGTTCAGAGAAAATGAGCTCTAAAGATGTGAGAATGTATTGGATTCGGCGGCGCGATTCGGCGGCGTTACCCTCTCGCGGGCCGGTGTAAACAGATCGCGGTCGGCGGCCTGGATGAAAATTTTGAGCCAGGCTTTGGTAAGGCCTCCGATTATTTAATTCATTTTATTAAAAAAGCCGATATTGTTCGGGATCGGCAACCCGGAATACGTCGTGCCGCCGACAGCATAGATTGAGTAAAAATTCGGGGGCTCTAAATTTGGCATCTGGCCATTTTCAATGGAATAAATCGTCGGACCACGTAGAATGGCTCGTCGGAAAGTGTAGGACGAGCCAGGACCACCCACGTCTCTACAAGCAGCTCAGGGTAAGAATAGCAATAAAGCAATAAATATATTGTATTGTATTGAAAAAATCAAACCTCGTTCGAAGTGGAGCTGTGAATTTGAGCAGTTCCAGATCTATGCTTTTGATTCTATGTGTTTTAGATCTATGAATTCTAAGTGTTCTATATATAAATTCTATGTGTTCTAGATCTATAAATTATGTGTGTGTGTGTGTGTGTGTGTGTGTGTGTGTGTGTGTGTGTGTGTGTGTGTGTGTGTGTGTGTGTGTGTGTGTAACTGTAAACTGTTCCTATGAGTGAGTGGTGAGTGTGCCTGGCCTGCACAAAACAGCGCCCCTCCTTTAACTAGTGTGTTGTGTGTGGCCACTCAAGGTATTGCCAGACTACGGACACGGCCAGCCAGCCAGCCACCCAGCCAGCCACCCACCCACCCACATACCCACGGACATACCTGTCTATTGGGAGCTTGTGTTCCACAGCTCCAAAAAAGCCGAACTTGTTCGGGATCGGCACTGGATGTTACATTCTCTGAAAGATTCCAACTGCATGTTGAATGTTAAATCATAGAAAGTGTTACCAACCTGGTATCTATTTACTAGCCTGGACACCATGAAAGGCATGAATCTGCCACTGGCACTGCCAGTGCAAGAAAAAAGAAATAGTGCTGGCGTTGTCTTTGGGGCTGTTTGGTGAACCTGAGTTGGCGAGTGACGTCATTTTGTAGTCGAACCGGACCTTTCCGACGAAAAGTTTGGCACACAAACACACACATGCGCACGCGCGCGCCCGCCCGCACGCGCGCACACACACACACACACACACACACACACACACACACACACACACACACACACACACACACTCAGGCTTGTCAACTCTCCTGGATCTCCCAGGAGTCTCCTGGATTTTGACCCCATCTCCTGGCATGCTCCTGGATTGGCAAATCTCCTGGATTTCTCCTGGATTTGGTATCAAACTCCCAAAATTCACCAGAACACAGGAAATTACATCTACTATGTTATTTTTTTTCTGGGGGAGGACCCCCAGACCCCCCGCTTTAGAGGTGGGGGAATGAATGCAAGAAAGATCAGACACATATTCACTTAAAGGGGAGCTCCGGTCGTTTTCAAGGGCTTTTGTAACCCCATATTATCATATTCTAACTTGGAAAACAAAAAAGAAATTTATTTTTGTGGTACATTTCCATTTTTTGGGAAACGCGAAGCTATGACCTCACTTCCTACAGCACCAACCTCACTTCCTCCAGCACCCATAATCCTTTGCGCAAGCAGCGCTTGGAGAAGAGAGCCAAAGCTAAGCTAACAGCGTAACCATAATAACATCCTCGCTGCGTTGCTGTTTTAGTTTGTTTGTTGCTGTTGGTTGGAAGTCACGTAGTAAGAAGATGGGATGTTATGACCGCAGTGATGCTGAGCAGTTGTAGAAGTTTTGAAACGTGTGCAACTGTGTCGGTGAAACAACATGGCATTGTTGTTTTACCGTGGTGTTATGATTGAATGAAGCCGAGCGACGGAGCGAGCCCCGGGTGCTGCTGCTGCCTGCAGAACGATGGGACATGAATCTGCGGTTGTGTAGTGATTAGTAAACATTTCACAACAGATGACTTCCACCGAGATGTAATGGCAGGATTGATGGACACAATGCAAAGCTAAATGTCCCTTGTAAAGCAGAACATAGGTATGTACTGTATGTTTGGAATTAAAATGCCACTACGAAACATAATGTATAATGTACAAGCAAAGGTTGCAACTTGATTCATGTTTGTAACACTTATTTTGTTCCCATCTAATGGGTGGAGAGCCTTCATATCAAGGTGTATTCTTTCAAGAGGTAGGACTACTTTTAGGCTATTGTTATTGCTAGCGATGCTAATCTCTGTAATGTAATGTGCGGGGCACCCAAAAGTGGTGAGATAAAAGTCAACAGAGGGGACTGTATTATAATGTATATGAATCGACAAACAACCCCTCCCCCAGTGGCTGCACAGTAATTATGATGTAACGTGAGCTATTATAAAAGATGATGATGATGATGATACTACACTCTGATTCCTAGTGTAGGCAACCAAACGTTGGGTACTTACAACTGTGAAGTGTGAATCACTAGAATATATTTTATTCAGACAAACTCATAAACAAACTGAATCCACATAACTCCATTAAAACACATAGCAGTACTGTAACACTCCCCTTCCCTCATTGACCATACATGAAGCTAGATCGCATTGTTTTTAAAAAAAAATGTTTTTTACTGATGTGCGTGGTCTAAATGTTATTGTTTTCTAGATTGATATTGCTATGCATTTGTTATATTGTTGTTGATGTACTGACATTATCCTATTATATTGATATACTGTATTACCTGCTTATTGTACATCGCTTTGGATTAAAATCTGCTAAATGCCTAAATTGTAATCATCCAGCACTTTTGCCAGTTACTTTTTATTCTTTTGTACTACACTGTTTTATAAAGTAGGGTTTAAACTTACAAACAAAAAACTGTTTAAATATGGAGATAAGAGGTTTGTGCCCGAGAGCAACCCCCCAACATTACATGAAATATGTAACATGGTAAAATGCAGTGTTACTGTTGTTAGCTTATAGATCTGTTCTTTTTTTTAGCAAACTGGTTTAGGATTCTCATTATTGCATGGTGTGATTACTAGAAATGGGGTAAAAGCTATGGCAACATTTTGAAATGTCATTGTAAAAAATCTGTTTACCCTGAAACTTTTTTCCTCCTCTTTGTCTATAATTGCATAAGGTGCTGACACATCACATAATCCACCGTCCAAGATGATGTCCATAGCAGTCCTGCGGGAAGACAGCGGTACAACTGTCTACATCGCCCTTTGAATGAAGAGATCAGGCATTGACACTAAGGCTCACCTGCCCCCGGCAGGTAAATAAAACGTCAGGGCAGGTGAAGTTGGCTTTCAGGTTGCCCGACAGGGCAAGTGCGCTCATTTGAGAGGGGACACAAATGTCTATAAACACAACACGAGATATCTGTCTAAACACCTGAACATGGCCAGTGCGCTGTGTCTTCTGGTCTGTGGAATGTAAAATAAGAGCACTATTTACCTATAATGTGCTGTTTTTACTGTTGCTACATTAAAAAATATAAAATAACAAGTGTGAAACCATAGACATATTCAATCATAGCTAAAGTATTTGGTATTTGGATTCGGAGGTATTGAGGTATGACATTTTATCGCACAGCCCCAGAAAGTAAAGAAATAAGTGTTAAATTGCGGTAATTAAAATCGTACCTATCATTTTATAATGGACGATTTACTTTTCGGGCAAGTGGGCATTACCTTCGGGCAAGTAGAACATGACCTGTACTTGCCCGATGGGCAAGTGCCTCTGAGACCTTAGTGTCAACCCCTGGAGATGCCGTAGAAGAAGCAGCTTACTAGGAACTCCCAGGAATATTATTTACTCTCTCGATTCATACAGCAATGTGATCTAATTTTTCAATATTAGACTACTCTAAAGCCTCTTTCAACTCTAATGTTGCCTTGCCTGCTCTGTACACTAAGTCATGAGCTTGTTATTTTAATAAGTCAAATTGGGAAATAAAATAAAAGTGTGAGAATAATTTTCCAATTCCTAGGGAGAAAAATAATCATTTACAAGAATCGTGCAGCCCTTCTGCAGATATAAGTGTCTGCTAAATTTCTAAATTAGATCAGCTAACACAGGGAACATGTCAGAACCCTAAAACATCCGGGACAACCATGTCCTAGCTCTGGTCCAGAGTGTCAGCGATTCTCACTGACACTCTGACAAGCGGCTGACTCAAAGACTAGACCAGGATTTCTATACCCCTACGAGGGCTCAACTTAGGTCAATAAACTAAACTACTTTACTACTCACTTAACCAAAGGTAGTTTTGTGTTGTTGAAAGTCTATTCTCCACGGTGGGAAGCCTCTCAACCCCACCCACTCTGTAAAATACATTATTTTTGTGATGAAATAAAACGCATCCAACTCTGACCGCCGCTTATTTCCAGGTTGTCTGCGGTGGCTTGACGTGGATGCATTTTATTTCATGACAAAAATAATGTATTTTACAGAGTGGGTGGGGTGCTGAGAGGTTTCCCACCGAGGAGAATAGACTTTCAACAACGCAAAACTACCTTTGGTTAGGTGAGTAGCAAAGTAGTTTAGTTTATTTTGACTGAAGTTGAGCCCTCAAACAAGAAATCCTTGTCTAGTCTTTGAGTCACCCGCCTGTCAGAGCATCAGTGAGAATCGCTGACGCTCTGGACCAGAACTACACGTCCCAGACTCTTCTCACTTCTGGCTCCCAAACTGTAGAACGAACTTGCACCTCAGTCTTCCTTTTTCAATTATATTTATTGTATCCTCACCTGTATTACGTGATGTGCATGTTGTTTACATTTATGTTCATACAGGTGCTGTTGAAGCCTTCCACAGTGCTCAAATGCATGCGATTCTGCGCTTCCTGTCCTACATCGCAGTCCTGTCTACATCGCCTTCAGAAGAGATGCGGAAGAAGTGGAACTTACAGTTCCAACCTGGCAGCACACACAATCTTGATGCATACATCGAAATGATCTTGTTTAAAAAATATTAGACTACTAACACTACTCTAACCCCTCTTGCAAATTTAGTTTTGCCTCTGTTGAGAATTGATAGACTGTCATTTGATGGCCGGAGAGTATTGTGAGCTTGTTATTGAAATAAGTCAAATTGGGAAACAAGATGAGAATAGTGTGAGAATAATTGTTCCAATTCGTAGGACTAGGGAGCAAAATAATTATACTTTATCAAGAAGCGTGCCCTTCTGCAGACTAAGTTTCTGCTAAATTATATCAGCTAACAAGGAAGCTGTTCAAACCTTCCCTAATCCATCCAGGACAACGCTCCACAGGTCCTAGCTCTGGTCCATAGCGTTAGTGGAGTTCTCCCTAACGTTATGTTCCTCTACCTTCCGCTCCGGCTTGGCAAAACTGGAAAGCCGTCTCGTCTGGTCCCAAAATAACAAAAACTGTTTCGCCCATCACCAAACCAAAGGTATCAGTGGGGAGTGAAAGTTTACTCTCCTTGGTAGACGCAGTCTGGGCCCCCACCACGCACACTTAATACATTTCAAGGGTGAAATGATGAATATTCCACCGGATGGAGACACTCTTTATGGTTCCAACGTCGTAGAGCTGAATAACACCCAACGAGACTAATGCTCTGTTAAAAAAATAGAAATTATGTCTCCATCTGTTGGAATATTTTTCATTTCGCCCTAGAAATATATTTTAAGCGTGTGGTGGGGGCTCAGATTGCGTTCACTAAGTAGAGTAAGCTTTCAACACCCCACTGATACCTTTGGTTTGGTGAGGGGCGAAACAGTTTTTGTTATATTCTGACCAGACGAGACGGCTTTCCGGTTTTGCCAAGCCGGAGCGAAGTTAGGGAGAACTCCACTAACGCTATGGACCAGAGCTAGTGAGCTACACAGGTCCCAGACTCCACCTTAGCCCTTGCAGGCTTATGCAAAGGTTAAAATGTAATTTAGATAACATGGTATGGAACCTATGCCAGGTTCATTTGTAGACCTGGCATTGTGTGTATACTTTCAATGTAAAAATGTTTTTGATATATTATACTATTTAGACTGACCCTTACCTGTGCTATTTGAAGTGCATGTTGTGTACATTTATATGTTCATACACGTACCTTAATACATGCAGAGATCCTACTCATCCTACACTGGCATGAGAGAACGAGGCATGCTTGCAGTCAACACATTTTGTCCATGTCTTTGTCAGTAGTATCTATGAAGCTACCTTCCTTCTGTAAAGATACATCCATTCCATTCTACCTGTCCTTTGTATGACAGCACAAACTCTTAGAACAATAACTGTTTCAATTTCAGGTGGACTCCACACACCAAAAAGGCATACTACAGGCGAACAAAGAATCACATTGTGAATAAAAACAATATAGGCTATTACATTGTCATGAGCTTTTTTGGTTTAATCCTTGCAAACTGTCATATTTTAGATGTCATTCAAGTCTTTTTTTATGCCTGCCTTTATCACCCATTATTTGCTGGACTAGAGCAGTGGTTCTTAACCTTTTCAAGCCGTGACCCCCAAAGCAACTGAACTGGGGACCCCCACCCTGATAAGCACTTAGACTGTAGGAGTTGAGGTACAGTATTACATCCGCTTGTTTCCGTTCCACAGATAAATATTGTGAAACTAGCCGATCTACAAGCTCAAACTCCCAGACTCAAAGGTTGAGAACCACTGGACTACAGTAATGCTCTGAAACAGAAGTACTTGCCACTGTGTTTGTTAAACTGCACAGGCTACAATCGACAATTTGATTGTACTGTGTTTACTGTGTTACAAATAGCAGGTTCACACAGCACTCAATACAGTAAAAACAGAAAAGAAGGAAAATCAAATGTATTGAATCTATTTTATTATATATTATGACAAGGGAAGGATCCGATATTTTCACATCTCTATGCATTTGTTATGTATAATACAATATAATGATGCCAGGGTAAGAAGACGTCGACTCTCCACTTGCGACGACTCTCCAGGACACTCCAAACGATACTGCAGTGCCTGCAGTGAGAAGAAGAAAAGACTGTAACATGTTGCATTGTCTCTGTCACTCACAAAGGGTTCATCGCCATACCAGCTTAGCAATTAGTCACTTATCTCCCAGACTCCCTCCCCAGTCAGAGTTGTGCAGGATGTAATTTGCTGCAAATTAGGTGACTTCATTTAATTGACCATGTTTAAAATATATATTTGAAATAAAAATCCTGTCTCTCACACTTCTGCTAGTGTGCCCACCCTCCCCTGTGCCAATGTTGGCACTCGTGCCTAAGGTTACCTACCCCTGGTGTACATTTTTGTCATGCACATACAAATATTAAATATTACAAAAATATTACCAGAGACAGATCTGCTAGACCTAAATAGTAGCCTACTAGTGCTCTCTATTTTTTGAGAGCAGTGGTGTAAGCAGTACTTGTAAAATGTTGTACTTTGTACTGTATTTGTACTTTGAATATTTCCAGCTTTCTGTACTTGTACTTTATAGTACTTGTACTCCATTACAATTATTTGAAAATGTCAGTTACTTTGCACATAAATGATTATATTATAAAACCTAATTAATCAACTTTAGCCCTATTTTATACCCACTTACCCAGGCTATCTGAAAATAGATGATCTACAAGCTCACAATGCGTTGATGCGATGTGTTGTGAGTTTGTGGATCTGCCATTTTCAAACATTTTGTACTTTTAAAGTATATTTTGATGCCAGTACTTTTACTTCTTACAGAACGTTTCTATATTGCAGTATTGATAGCCTACTTTTACTCAAGTATCTTTGTCCTTTTTCCATCTCTGTCAGAGTGTACAAATGGAACCAAATGGACACGTAGGAGGTACTAGAAAATAAAAGGTTTGAGAACCACAGTACTAGTGGACTCCTAATGTGAAATACTAGTAAAATCAGTGCCATCATACATATTCTAAAGAAAACGTACAGGCTTTACATTCAGTAATTGGGATTAAAATAAGAACGTGTATGCCAGGACACATTGATGATGACACACATACACAAACAAGTTATACATGAATGAAACATACCATTGTGTTTCGGTTGTCTCCTCCAGTTCAATTTAGGGATCCTAGCAGCAAGAAGTAGTAGTATTCTGCCCAACAAAGGTGGGCAGAATAACTTGGGTGCAGAGAATGGTCATACAACAGTGTGTCTGTATGATGTTAGCGTAGTGGAGTCCCAGCTGGCAGACGCACGTCTTTTCTCTCTGGTTCCCGTCGCTGTTTTTTTTTCTTCTTTTTTTTCCTTCTTCTAATCTAATGTATAGCCTACTCCAGTTCATATAAAAAGTAGTTCTAACGAAGATTCTGCCAGCAAGTCCCTATGTCAGTAGAAAACGTGTCTGAAACAACCATACTGTTTGTTGTTGTTGTGTTAATGCTAGCTAGTGTTGAGGGGGGGCTACGGCAACCACACCGGGTCAAATCCCATTGTAGTTTCAGTAGCTTACGGACCATCGTCTAGCTACGTCATAGCTTCGGGAACCCAGGCTTTCCATTGGCCAAAATAGTCTATGACGTAGCTAGACGATGGACCCCTAGCGGCCACATAACAGTAATGTAAGGAAATAGACGCATTTTAGCATGAACATAGCTGACTAAAAGAACACAGACTTGGTTGAAAACCGGCGAACTACTCCTTTAAGTAATGACTTAAAAATTTGAAGTCATCATTAAATCCTTTGGTTCAGTCATCAAATCTGTACACCTACATTTGGCATTTTAAGGCTGAAATTGTACCCATGCTAGTAAAGCAAAGCCTGATAAACGTATAAAACATGCACAAAATTCACCAGAACACAGAAAATTACATCTACTATGTTATATTTTTTCTGGGGGAGGACCCCCAGACCCCCCGCTTTAGGGTTGGGGGCAATGCATGCAAGAAAGATCATATAAATGTAATGACTTAAAGATGAGAAGTCATTATTATTCACCTACATTTGGCATTTAAGGCTGAAATTGTACCAGTGCTAGTAAAGTAAGCCTGATAAAAGTATCAAACATGCACAAAATTCAACAGAACACAGGAAAGTATATATATGTTAAGAGGTTTTGGGGAGAGGACCCCCAGACCCCGGTAGGAGAGTTCCGCGCACCCCCCAAAAAATAAATCTCCTGGATTCTGACCGTCCAATGTTGACAACCCTGACACACACACACACACACACTAAAGTGACAAAATTGGAACTAAACCACAACTTGCAATAAAGGCTATTGGACACCAGATGTCCTCAGTGAACTGTTTTCACACACCTCGGATCATGAGTGTCAGAAGTCTTTGCAGCAGCAATTCTGTGGAATGATTCTGATGATTCATAATACAGTTTTTCATTTGTGTAAGAGAGTAGAAATTGAATTATCACGGCAATATAATGTGTATTGAGAATGAAAATGTTTCGTAATTGTTTGATTACCCAAGATGAATTGAATAGGCCTACTACTACTAGGTCCACTTTTTGTGTTTTTAGCATTATTGTGGCCTACTTCTGTACGTTTTCAAACTTTTGTAAAGTATTCAATCAATCAATCAATCAATCAATCAATCAATCAATCAATCAATCAAATCAAATCAAATCAAATTTGGTTTTGTAAAACCGAACAAACGCTCACAGAAACGACCATGACTTCTGCCACCAGGTGTCACCGTTTCCACACTAACAACAGTAAAACTTTCTTCCTTGTTGTATCCCTGAGAAAGGAAGGATCGTCGCCTCGGGTTGAGCTGAACTGAAGTGTGTGTGGAGGAGGATTCTTGCTCTGGCAGCAACGAATGAAAACCAAAACTCACACCGAAGCAGACAGAGACTTATGAGGATAGTTACGACTTTATCTCTTAGCGTTTCCAGTATTATTCAGTGTGCCAGTCGGGTAATGTTTGTTGTTACTGACTAGTCTGTGCGTAAACATGCGCCTGTGGCGTCGGACAGCAGAAGAGAGAATGGATGCACAGTGTAAAGCAGAAGTCTCCAGGTAGTGAGAAAACTGGACTATACCTTCTTGTGGTCAGCGGAGAGCTGCTGCTGCTGCTGGGCTTATTTATTCTGAAGTCCATCCACACACTGTGCAAATATGGCTGAGGATAAAACGGACATTCCCCAGGAATTGCTTGGTAAGATATAACAACTAACAAGAAAACTATAACTTACTTCGCAAGTTCAAACTTTATCTGCTGTGTGTGTGTGTGTGTGTGTGTGTGTGTGTGTGTGTGTGTGTGTGTGTGTGTGTGTGTGTGTGTGTGTGTGTGTGTGTGTGTGTGATGTTATCTTTAGTGTGTCATTAAACTTACTCTTGGCTGCTTTAATAGGACCTACAGTATAGATCTTGAGGTCTACACTCTACATGTGTTATAATAGGTAATATTTTCCACTATCAATATGCCTGTATAGAGTTGTTAAAGTGGTTTAGTAGAGCACATTGGTATTTCCATGCCCAGGGGCGTAGGTCGGCTACCTGAGAGTTCTTTCAGTCACTTCCTTATCTGATGTGGGGGGGTAGAGAAGGATTTGGGAAGGGCCACGGCTTGTGCCTTGTTGTGAAATTCCTTGGAATTGTGTGATCATATCCAACACATACATAGTTGTTGGCTGAACATTTTGATAGTGTTGAATGATGGGTAAGAGCATGGCACTGACAATCAGGGGTGTTAGGTGTCATGTCATAAATCATAATCCCACTGGATCACATGCACATTTATCAAGGTGTGTGTGTGTGTGTGTGTGTGTGTGTGTGTGTGTGTGTGTGTGTGTGTGTGTGTGTTTGTGTGTGTGTGTGTGTGTGTGTGTGTTGTAGTGTAAGTGATCTTATTTTCTTAATACATTAAACCTTTTAACTTAAAAGGTTATAGCTCTATTGTGACAGTAATCATTAGTGTAGACTTGAGCAGGGGTCTTCAACAGGGGGTCCTCAGAGTTACTACAGGGGGTCCTCAGAGTTACTACAGGGGGGGGCCGCCAAAACTTTGTGTGATAGGATAATTCTTTTAAATTGACAACTTGAACCTTCTCATCCCAATTCTGAGGAGAACTTTAGCCAAAAATAGCCGATCTTGTAGATTTATACAATATGTAGAGGGGGTCCCTGCTTCATGTCTCTCTCAGCTAAGGGATCCTTGGCCTGAAAACGTTGAAGACCCCTGGACTAGAGTGTTTGTCCATAACAGTGGTCTGGTCTCTGGTCTCTCCAGCTCTTTAATAAACAGAAAATAATACATTTTCAGGTGGGTTACACTTTTCATCCAATCAGGAGAGAGAACCCATGTGCATCTCCTTATGTTTTATCACTTACATTTTCACTTGTTTATCCTGTATGAGTCCTCTCACCTGATAGGGTGAAATTGGTATCCCGACTTGACAATGTATTTTCTTTTTAGAGCTGGATAGACAGGGAGACCCCTGTTAATGAACAAACAAAACACTCTATGGAAATTATTACTAATTTACTTTCAGAATATTTAGAATAGTACGTAACCCTTATTCTAACAACAAATCACTTACTGCACCTTTGAATATTAAAGTTTAGTTCAATACCATGGGTCCTCCTGTCTCTCAAGCTCTTTAGTAAACAGAAGAAAAACAATTCAGGTCCAGATGCAATTTTATCCAATTAGGAGAGAGAACTAATCCAGGATACAGGCTGTAAACAAGTGAAATAAACAAGCAGACAAGACTAGACGACAAGCTGATAATTTGTCTTTGACAGATAGACCCCCTGTTACTGAACAAACACCATAGCAATGATTTACTATCGGAATATAAAACCTTAACTTTTTAACCAAAGGAATATCACTTATAGCACCTTTTACAGTAACTCAGAGTGTACACAATGGGACCAAATGGACCATTGTGGGCCCATTTGAGATACAAATGGATACATGCCGGAGGCTTTTTTTACTGTCTGCCAAACATGTATTCACCATCCGTGTTATATAAATGCATAAGTGTTATTATTATTTTTAGCACAATGGATGTGTTTTTATTTAGCATTTCTTTAAAAGATCCCCGTTTTGCCCCATGAGCCCAATAAGTGTAGTCTTGTGGTCTTTATGTAATCATTGTTCATCATGGCCAGCCTGAGCAGACACACACAGACAACACATCTCACCACAGTCATATGCCCTGGCTGCTGAGGTTGACTCATCAACCTCGTGCTACTGTCTGCAGGCAATGCTCCGGTGCTCACCAGTATCTTGTATGTAATGTAAGTATGTATGCCCACTGTGTGGAGTTGATTAGTGAACATAGCCTATATCGCTAGAATGATTTATTGTCTCTGCCTAGAGGTGTCTCACCTAATTCTGGGCCCTGGATACAATTAAGGATTCATTGCGGGCCCCCCATGAATGTTGCTCATAGGGGTAGTGGGTTTAACCCATTTAGACTGGGAATGCATTATTACGCATTATTATTATGTTTCTATGTCAGTGGTGCTCAAACCTTTTCATGTGAAGGACCGCCAAAACAATATGTATTTGGCCACGGACCCCCATCTCAAAATATTTCGTTCCAAGGAACCCCCAGAAGCAACATTTTTGTTACAAACCTGACTGCACACATTTGCACACATTTTCACGACATTTCAAAAATAGCAGATCTACAAGCTCGCAGCTGTGAGCGTGTATATCTGCTATTTTTCAATAGCTAAAGTATAAAATAATCAAGGCCCCTCCACCTTGGGCCCTAGTAACTCAGTCCCACTTCCCCCCCCCCCCCCCCCCCCCTTGAGACACCCTGTCCCCACCAGGCCAAAGGCGTGGCAGAGACTATGTTTTGCACCCTGTCCGTCCGTGTGTCTGTGTGTTCGTCTGTCTGCGAGCAGCTAATCTCCGGCACCGTTGGCCCGATGGCAGCGAAACTGTGCACACGCTCTCCATGGATGCCAGAGCAGAACCCATTTTCCAGATTGGCCTGTTATAGCGCCACCAGGAGGCCGATTTTTAAAAAACAGATACGTCCAATTTTTCATATTCCATTCCATCCTAATTGGCTAACATAGGCTTCCAAAGTTGAAATGGTTGGTCTGTTTCGAACAGAATGCCTCAAATCATGAACACGACATGCAGTTTCACATTTAAAGGTCTACTTCACCCATTTTTAACCGATCTTCATATAATTAGTTCTCACTAATGCTAATTATAATATGGTAAAAGTACATTTTGTCTACTTGGTGTGTGACTCAGAAGAGGGCTGTGGTCAGTTCAGAAACCTGCCTGCCAGTGACGACATTGGTAGGCAGGTTTGGTCTTTGCAACTTGTTATGAGCTTGTAGATCTGCTGAGTTTGCCTATTTCCCCAGAATGTTTTGTTTATGACATATGACATATCCAGAATAGAGAAGTTTTGTTTTCTGTTTTGAGCACCTAAACTAGGATTATAATAGTCTGGTGTCAAAAACAACCCGCCCCCTGGATTACAGAAGTGTTTATTTCCCATTCAAAAAGCCATATTAAAAAGTTTTACTATGTAATATAAGAACCTTGTTCCATAAATAAAAAATAATGAGTTTTGTCATTCTGTCAGGGAGGTGGCTCTGTATCCTTAAGGGTATTTAGTTATATTTGATACAGTCTCTGTTGAATTTAATCAGCAGTGAACCCAAAAGTAGTGTTTTTTGCATTATCAGGACTTCGGGACTGTATACTCACATTGCCTATAATTCTTAAAGAGTTGACTTGTAGCTGGACAATATGCTGCAGTATTTGTAATCTTCTCTGTTGTTAATGTTGTTCTTCTGCAGCCTGTGCAGAAAAGAGAACATGAAATTGCGGTTTCCACTTGCTTACAATAGAAAAACTGTTTGGGCTCTGATTAATGCCTTAGGCGAGAAAGGACAGGCCATTTGAATTTCAATACATTCAAATGTCTTTGATCATCAGCCAGAAAGATCCAGAGAAAATGTTGAATCAGAGTGCTGACATGACCTACAAAATGTTGTACTTTAGTATAGCACTGGAATGTAGTGATAAATCCCTAGACAAAACTATGAAAAAAGAAAATACTAACTAAAGGTAAAACATGATTGACTGATTTGTACTAGCTAAAACACATAACACGTAACACTGAAAACACGTTTTCAGATATTTAACCACTTGAACTGTCAATACTTCTCCCCTCTACACCAAACCTCTTTGCCGAAAATAGCCAATCGCATTATAACAAATAAACACCTTGCCTTATGTGTTCAATTATGTTCTATGTTTGCAGATTGCTCTGAACTCGAACAAGCCAACCGTGTTCTATCCCTGGCTGAGAGACAGTGAGGGGCAGAGAGGCAAGGGTGTTGCACCAAATAGGGCTGTCACAATTATTACATAATCGTCTAATCGTGATTATTTGACATTATCGTGATTATTTTGTCATAATCTTCATAATCGTGAATGTTGAAAAATGTCAGAAATAGTGGAAATAGCAGATCTACAAGCTCACAACGCGTCGCATCGCAACGCGTTGTGAGCTTGTAGATCGGCTATTTCCACTATCAATGTTATTTTTTAAGTAGTAAGTTGTCAAATATGTCAGTAATGTATTTGTATATTTAGGTTATGTATCATATCTACCATATGCAACTTCAAAGCCTAAAAGCCAAACAGAAATGTAATTATCAACGTCAAAAACACAATTAAATCGTTAATCGCCAATTATTTGAGTGACAATTAATCGTCATGTAAAATGTCATATCGTGACAGCCCTAGCACCAAATGCTGGGCCCTGGGTACAAGGATTCACTGCTAGTGGCCCCCCATGAAATTAGCCAATCGCTGCAAGGCATTGTGAGCTTGTAGATCTGCTATTTTTGGCTAAAGTGCTCAGAAACTGGTTAAGACTCTGGCTAAAGGAGATTTTATTTTTTTCTTTCTATCACACAAAGATTTGGAGGACCCCCTGTAGTAACTCTGAGGACCCCCTAGGGGTCCCGGACCCCCTGTTGAAGACCCCTATACTTAGTTGACTGGGGTGCCCCAGGGCTTATTTGGGTCCCATCTTTTCTTTTCCCACCGACACCAAATCTCTCACCTAAAACAGCTGATCTACAAGCTCACAATGCTTCTCCGAATATCATCTCTATCTACAGAATTTTACAGGTGTACCAATCTGACAAGCCGTCGTCAAAGAAACACCCACTCGGTCTGTCTCTCTTTCCTTTCAATGGCGTGCCAACATAGACTCTTGTCTCGAGAGATTGCAGGTGTACAACAGTGGGTTAAATTTGTACCCCATGATAGGAACCTCGGGGTTAAACGTCGTTCACTTGAAGGCGGGGCCAAAGAAACAGAGGAAGCATACAAAAAAAGACAACTGAGCTGGACTGACAACTGTATAGTAGGCAGCCCCCCCACCACCCACCTCCCCCAGTCCCATTAAAAGAGCCATGTGTTTGTGATCAGGCCGCACTACGTTCTGTGTGTGTGTGTGTGTGTGTGTGTGTGTGTGTGTGTGTGTGTGTGTGTGTGTGTGTGTGTGTGTGTGTGTGTGTGTGTGTGTGTGTGTGTGTGTGTGTGTGTGTGTGTGTGTGTGTGTGTGTGTGTGTACACTACAGCATGCTGTAATGTTTTGATCCTGCCTCATGAGCTCATGTGGGTCCAGGCTCACTGAAGGAGGAGGAGTATTCCACTATGATGTCATTGAACCCGACTCTTTGGCCATGTGTGTGTGCGTGCGCGCGCGCGCGCGTGTGTGTGTGCACGTGTCTGACTTTCTGCTCTACCTACTGTACTGTACGACTGTCACTGCTTCTGACTTTTTGTGGGGGATTCTTCTACTCACTCTTTTTCTCTGTCTTTCTTCTACTGTGTTTTGTTAATTTACATCTCCTGTCGATTTGTTATGTTTTCTTTCTATTCACATCTCTCTTGTTCTTTCGCTCTCTCTCTTTCTCTCTCTCATGCACGCGCTCGGTAAGTCTTGTTTTTCCCACTGTAACTCCACTGCCTGCCAAGGTTTGAAAAACCCTTACGTCTGCCTCGCTGAACTAATCCCCAGTCATGCCTACGGTGCACCCTCCATCTGCACCCTTCATCACCCTTCCTCCTCCTCCTCTTACTCTCTGCAGGGGCGTCACAAGGGGGGGGAAAGTGGGACTGAGTTACTAGGGCCCAAGGTTGAGGGGCCTTAATTATTTTATACTTTAGCTATTGAAATATAGCAGATACACAAGTTCACAGCGCGGCACCGAGTGCCGCGCTGCTAGCCTTGTAGATCTGCTATTTTTGAAAAGTCGTGAAAATGTGTGCAAATCTTTGAGATGGGGGTCCTTGGCCAAATACATATCATTTTGGGGGTCCTTCACATGAAAAAGTTTGAGCACCACTGACACATAGAAACAGGTTTTTCAAAAAACCTTAGAAGGATTTGAAATATTCAAAGACGTGCACAAATGTTCTAGTTTTTTCAAAAATAGTAGCTCTACAAGCTCGCAGCGTGGCACTCCGTGCCGTGCTGTGAGCTTGTATATCTGCTATTTTTCAAAAGCTAAAGCACAAAATAATGCGTAATAATGCGTTCCCAGTCTAAATGGGTTAAACCCCCTCCCCTCTATGAAGAACATTCATGGGAGGGAATGCAGTGAATCCTTGTACCCAGAGTCCAGAATTTGGTGCGACACCCTTGCTTCTCTGCCCCTCACTGTCTCTCAGCCAGGGATAGAACACGGTTGGCTTGTTCAAGTTCAGAGCAATCTGCAAACTTAGAACATACAGTAATTGAACACATAAGGCGAGGTGTTTATTTGTTACATGCACATACAATACTGCTAATGGCAACATTGCAAGCAGTACAATTGTTGTACTCTCCAAGCTTTGCTCAACAGTGTGAAATGGAGACAGTGGAAAAAATACAAATAAAAGTGAGTTGAGGGGAACACTGAATCATAATGGTGGAAAAGTGAACAATGCTGTATAATTGCTCAATTCAATGATCATGAACGCTCTCTCTTACGCATGCATGCTGAACCTCTTCCCTTGCATTAACCTTACACCCTGACCCAACCCCTGAATACATAACCCCAACCTTTCATAATTCTTGCCAAGATTTTTAGCCTAGTAGCCAACCCTTTTACTTATGGAGACCAAAACAACGTCAAATTTGTTCTAGTGTTACTATGCCCACACACTAATTCTGGACTGCAGGAGTTCAGTATGATGTGAAGAATTTGTGGAATTTCATGTCTACATGCAATTGGTTCACTGTGGCTCTCTGGGTCCTGGAATATGATCCCGAATTGGATCCCATGATCATTCAGACAGGAAGAGCAAGACACAGCACCTGTCCTGATTTGTCTTTTAATAGTGGGTTTTACTTTTTTTGTTTAATAGTTGCTGAGTTGCGGATCCGTATCCCTATCGCCGGCGAGCTTTGCTGCGTGTCACACCCCTCTCTCTCCCTGTTTCCTAACAAACTCCACTGTGTACTATAAATAATGGCCCCAAAAATATCTAGAACTAAATAATACAAATTGCAGCTATGGAACTGGATTTTGTTTGTTATAGTGTGTAGCTACAGTAGGAATATTTGGGAATTGAAAGTAATGCATCTATTGCATACATGCTATCTATACATTTCAATGGCTTTCTGCAGGTATGCAACACTTTGTTTGGGAATTAGTATACTGTATATCAGGCAGTGAAAAGGTCTACTATTTCTACAGTTGAAATAAATAAATGTCCTTTTGTTCAATAAAAGATAATTGTTCTGTAGATCTCCAGTACAAACCAAAACAACATTCAACGGAGGCTACAATAATAGACACTTTATTGGCCTTTAAAATTGCACTGCGTGTCATTGGTAAGTCAACAAAACATCCCTTGTGTGTGTTTGTTTTCTTAACCCCAGTGAAATCTCCCATTATCCAAGGTTGGAAAAAGTACTCAAATGTTTTACTTAAAGTAAAGGTATCAACATGACCATGTACTGTAGAAATGCTCTGTGACACGTTCGGAATTCTAGAGTTTCTTGAATAAAAGTACAACATAATTGGTGTTAATACTCGTATAAGTACTCGCTACGCAGCATGTCCTGTTTCACAAGTTTTCAAATGTATAACGTTCATAAAAATCTACAAGCTCTACTAGCTCTTTACACCACTGATGCCCATTATCTAACATCCGACATCTCTCTTGTCTTCATCTAAATGGTAAATGGTGCATTTATATAGCGCTTTTATCCAAAGCGCTTTACAATGTGCATTACATTCACCCATTCACACACACATTCATACACCGGTGGCGGTGGAAACCATGCAAGGCACCAACCAGCTCACCGGGAGCAACTTGGGGTTCAGTGTCTTGCCCAAGGACACTTCGACATGTAGACAGGAGAAGCTGGGATTTGAACCGCCAACCCATGGATCATTGGCCAACCCCGCTACAGCCGCCCCTCTAATCTCTCTAATCATCCCAACCTGGCCTCCACATAGTCAGTGACTGTAGTTTAATAATTTAGTTAGACAAGGGCTATCCATGATCCTACTGTATCTTACAGTGGTTAATTGGAAAAGTTAGGAAACGTGACAAGAATCAAATGGCTGGGTGGGAACTGGGAGCCGCCGTGCCTTGTAAATGAGTAATTCAATATATTTAGCTGATGTACTTGGTGGTGAATGGTGTTCTTTGACGCTCTGTCTTGTCTTGTCCTGTCCTGTCCTGTCCTGTCCTGTCCTGTCCAAGAGTAACACTCTTGTTATTTGTACCCTCCCCCCTTATTAACCCGTAAAGACCTGTGACCTTTAACCTTTCTGCCCTGTAGAGAGCGTTCGGGAGGCGGTGGGCCGGAGGGTGAAGCTGACCCTGAGGAGGAAGGTGCAGCTGGAGACCAAAGGAGACAAGGTGGAGAACAGAATCCTGGTAAGATCCATGTAAAGGTTGTTTCAGACACCCTGGTTTCAGACATACAGTACATATAGCATCAACATGCCTCACCCTCGTTTCAGACACATACAGTATGCCAGTGTTTCTCAAACTTTCACATTTCAAGGTCTCCCCTCAACTCTGACAGTGTACAAATGGAACCAAATGGACCCGTTAGGGTTCATTTGGTTCCATTTGTACACTGCCAGAGTTACAGACTTGTGTGGGTCCATTTAGACACAGAGTCCCTGGAATCCACTTTGAGAAACAGTGCAGTAGCCTACATTTCACAAATCGTCTCTGTCAGACAGAAACCTGTGTCCAAATTAAACATAAGTTGTCAGGAAATGAGGGGAAAAGAACCAATAGATCCAATGTAGTTATTATATAGTCACAAGGTCACACAGTTAATCATTACTTAAATATTCTTAAAACCCACAGACACATCACTTTAACTTTCAGAAATAGCAGATCTTTGAGCTCACAACTGCGACGCATGTAGATGTGCTATTTCTGCTACTTTTGAAAACTTTTGCCCACGCTAATTTCTGACGCTGGTAGCAACACAGATGGTACAGTACTAGCTCCAATTAGAACCTCTACTTCTGCTGTACAAAGTAGCTCCGAGATGAGCTTCCACTGCGTCGGATACCGGCAAATGACGACACCGGCAAAAATTTGCCAATATTGTTGACATCTCAGATGTTTTACATTTTAGCAAGACATTTTTACTGACAGGATGAAGCAAGTGTTGTCGGCCTGCGACATGTTTTCCTAATGCAACCTAAACGGGAGCAGTACTAGGCATGCGAATGGGGGGTGACTGGCCACAGGCTGACTAAAAAAGTGATTAAAACGCTTGTTCAAACCTGTCTGTAAAATGTAAAACATCTGAGAGCAGGGGGGAATACCTTTACTCTTTGGATACGATGTGTGGAAAAGGTTAGGAATCAACAATATTGGCCAGTTTTCACCGGTGTCGTTATCTGCCGGCACACGATGCAGTGGGACCTCATCTCGGAGCTACTGTACTGTGTATATAGCGGAGGGAGAGGTTCCAAATGGGGCCCGTACAGTACATGTACTGTACTGTACTGTAGCATTAACATGTTTCATCTCTCACCCTGATTTCAAACATACAGTAGAATTACTTTAGTTTCAACATGACAGAGACAGAACTGAACAGAAACTGAATTACATTTTAAGGTAACGGGGTCATTTCATGTTTCATGTGTAATAAAGAGGAAGAGTGGAGTGCATCTGCACTGTGCACATCAACTAATGATGACATGGTGTTTTACCAAGATCAAGATGTGATCATTCTGCTTTTCTGAAAGGATGCTGGTTTCCTTTCCTTTTTTCCCCTCCCCCAGAGAGGTTTCAGCTGTGTCAACTCAACATTATCTCCTCCACATTGCTGAGTAATGGATCACTCGCAAGACCATTGGTTGTGGTTGTGGTTGATTGTGAAAAGCTGGTGCGGTGGAGTGAGTGGGGGGGTCAGATGTGGTCACTGCTGTTTTATAGCAATGTACGACATGCTGCTTTAGGCCGTGAAATCGTCACGTGTTAATTTATCAATTTGTAACTCTGAGCGTGTGTGTAACCACATTGACCTGTGAGAATAGTTTCCAGTCATTTGTGTGGTTAGTATCTATGGTATATAGCAGGGGTCTTCAATGTTTTCAGCCTCTTAGTTGAGAGAGAGATGAAGCAGGGACCCCCCACAACCTTTTTATAGATTCCATATAGTTTCATTGTTTGACAGCACAATCATCAGTGTATTTTGTATTCATGTCAATTCGTGTTCTCAGATACGTATTTAACCACGTGAATCGTCAATACATAACTTGACCATGCACTCTGGTCTGCTCTTTTTTGCCTCTACACCAAACATCTGTGCCAAAAAGCTGTGAGGCGTTGTGAGCTTGTAGATCGGCTATTTTTGATTTGCTTTGATTTTGCTTTGATTTGATTTGATCTGCTATTTTTGATTTGATTTGATCTGCTATTTTTGATTTGCTTTGATTTTGATTTGATTTGCTATTTTTGTGAGCTTGTAGATCTGCTATTTTTGGCTAACAACCTGGATGTCTCTGTTCTTCATTAATTTCAATGTATTTACTGTTCCGTTCCTTCCCGTTGTACTCATTGGTGTTCTTGTCAATATTCTCCTTGTCATAAATTCAATTCAAACTTTATTCCAGACACACAGCAGGTCCATTATAGTACATACATAATCATTGACATCACACATAACAAATTAATCAAAAACAAAAAAATAGAGGCTGACTCTCGCAGTCAGTGTTTACGCAGCATGCACAAGTACCGGAGAAAGCTCTTCCCAGGATTGACTATATCCTCAATAAAGCCTGCTTGTCATTAGTTTATTACTGTCTGGATACAAGAGTAGCCTATATTCTCCGAGAACCCAGTGAGTCATAGAGTGATAACTACAGGCTGTAAAATATCTGTCAGCTTCCCTGTTTTGGACTGCAGCTCTCCTAAAGAAGCTAGACGCCTTCCTCTTTTTTTTTCCTAAATGTATTATTTTTTATTTATTTTACCATGTATAGTACAGTATTTAAGTTTTAACACCAGAATGATAATAGTGTTGGAAGGCGCAAGAAAGGTCCTACTGATATCATTTTTTTGATCTTTGGAACGTTGTCTGCCATCATCGCTTCATCATGTGGGATATTATTGCTACAGTACAGAGTACATTCATACCTGTAACTGTAGACATTGGGTGGTGGCCTTGTTGAGGTGAAGTTGACTCTGTCTCAATCAGGGATAATATGTTTCCATTCTAGACCTTTTCAGGCCATGACCCCCCAAAATAATCATATTTGAACTGGTGACCCACCACCCTGACAAGCACTTGGAATGTACAGTAGGAGTTGAGGGATTACATTTAGTTTGACTAGGTTCCACTGATACAGTATATTGTGAAAATGGCAGATCTACAAGCTCACAACACCTCGCTTTCTTTTAGGTATTAAAAAGGTCTTTAAGAAAGAGTCCATAAAATTGTCACTTCATCTGGGGGGTCCCGACCCACAGGTTGAGAATCACTGTTCTAGACAACCATAGAGTAGAAAAACATACTGGGTTCTTCTGAATGTTCAAGACACTTTTTTTATTTGATTTGATCTTTATTTATCTTAAACAAATAAAAACCCATACATCATCAACAACACAATAACAGAGCACACAACCATTTTTGTTCTACACAAGACGGGGCAGAGAGAAGCAAAAGCTTATTTTGTCGAGTCCCCATTCTTACCTTTTCATATAACAATAGTGCAAAACAGTATTGTACAAAATTGTTTAGTTTATATAACATCCTAAAATGTTTTACATAAACCAATCAATCATAATAAAAGTAAAAAATCACACCCAGTGTGAAATGAGTAGAGCTATTTATGAGTTCATTTCATTTGGCGTCCCGCAAAGTTTGGCCAATGTGAACCACCCCAAGGACCCCACCTTGGAACCACTGCTGTACTTAGTCAAACGGACCTGAGTTACTCTGTACTTTTTCCCCCTCCTTTCTTTTTCCCTCCACGCCAAATCTCTTTGCTGAAAACACACCTGATCTGCAAGCTCAAAAACTTGTTGATCTGCTATTTTGGGGCGAATGTTCCCGCGGCCAGCCCAGAATAGGGATGCTGGTGCTCAAGTGGTTAAGGAGAGAACAATGACACAGAGAACGGAGAGAGAGAAAGATATTTTGGAGGGGTGTGCAGTGGTGGTGGTGGATAAGAGCATATCTGGTTTCAGGTAACTGCTTGTCTGTCAAACCTGCCTCAGCCCTGTGTGTGCGTGCGTGCTTGCGTGCGTGTGTGTGGACGGCTGTGCGCAAAGACCTCCACAGACCCCATTTAAGGTCATACACGCAATGGAACCCGGTACTTCCTGGTTGCAGATACTCTCTGTAACCACCAGGTCCGTTTTATTCCAGATGTGAAAGTAGAACTGAACATTTGACAGTCAGCATGTATGCATACCACTGTGCTGCAGAAGGTGACTTTGCCTGTCTGGACTTGACTGAACAGCCCACTCATTGGTACAGTCTGCAGTCTACAGCACTGTAGGACACACACACACACACACACACACACACACACACACACACACACACACACACACACACACACACACACACACACACACACACACACACACACACACACACACACACACACACACACACACACACACACACAGGGATTTGCACATACCGTAGTAGTAAGTACACTGGCGTCTTCTTTCTGACGTAAAACAACAAGTTTGGGCGCTGGCAGTTTAACCACTGAGGCCTTACTTTCAGAAAATGTAAAGCTTTTTATATTATTTTGAAAATAGCTGATGTACAAGCTCACAGCTTGTAGATTGGCGGAGCATTGCGAATGTCCGACATCTCATTTGTACGGCATGCGGTTAGGGTTAGGGTTTGGGTTAGATATAGTGTTAGTAAATGGGATGCCAGGTTTAAAGGGGTGGAACACAGAGCTTACCACCTACAACTGAAAGGAACTTGTAGGTGAAGCCTCAACACTCAAAAACACACACTCGCATGCAAGCGTGCGTATACTGTCTGTGTTGACCTGCTTTTCCGAACTTGTGATATTTGCTAGTAAAGCTTCCCCAAAACCTGCCCTGTGTCATGCGTGAACTTGTGCCTCACTACTGTACTGTGAGGAATGACTAACCTCGCTTCACCAGACTTTCCACCTCGGAGGAAAGCCTGGTATTCGTTTTAAACAGGCCGTCGCTTTGTTTTGGTCCCCCCTGTTTGTTTCCCTAATCACTATTTAAATGCTTGTGAAAAGAAACGATGGATATACCAAACAAACGTTTAAAAAAATAAGCAAAACTACGCTGCATCAAGGGTTTTATTGGGTAGTTCCGAAAATTATGCCTTTGAGCGCAGGGAATTATTTTTGGTTAAAATTGATTCCGGTTTGGTAGTTCGATCCGGCCAAAGTGTAGTCCGCCTGATGACTACAAGATGACGTAGGCTGTTTCCACTCCTGAATGGATCAGAAACCCGAAATTGGAAGTGATCCCAGGCCAGGAATGAGTCCACTTCCTCAACGTGTCGTGCACCAATATTTATTAGCCCTTACTGGACCCGCCATCCAAACCCGTGATATAATTCTGGTAGGCTAAAGCTTACCCGAAATCGCCCAAACGGCACATCACCACAGGGTGGACTGAAATTCTTAACAAAGCTATATTTTTGTCAAAAGAAACTAAAAGCCAGTCTCAACTAAGCTTGTTTTCCCAGTCTTTAGGCTGTTCTCCCTGTCAGTCTCTTTCACACCTCTCTCGCTCTCTCTGTGACTGTGTACACGGATGCAGCCACACCTGTGTTGGACTTAGACGAACATTCTAAACCAAAAACACATTGCACAGATTTTTGGGCTCACAGTAGTGTTTCCATGTCTGGTGCTGTAGTTGCGTGTTCCTAAAAATATATTTTTATGCCTTTATTGATATGTATATAGTAGAATGACAGGAAATGGGGAGAGAGATGGGGGGGTGACAAGCAGCAAAGGTCGCCGGGGTCGGGATTCAAACCCGTGACACGCTGCCATTCTAGGATTACCAGCCTAGGTGTGGCAGCCGTCCAGGCTAGGGGGTCTTATTTCTAATGTGTGGTTGCTTATTTGGGTTCTTAAACATTTTCATGGCAAGGAACCCCAAATTAATATACATTTGTCCACAAACCCCTACCATCAAAAAAAACAAAAAAGAAAAAAAAAACATTTGTGTTGTTAAAATGTTTAAAAAATATTCAAAAATCACTCAATTTCTTTTTCTTTCTTTATCAAAAATAGCCGTAGCAGAGTCGCTTTTTTGGGCTTGTTTTCATAGACATGGTTGCTTATTTCTTTCACAAAACCTGGCATTACTGGCTCTCAGCTATATACTGTCTAGCCTCACAGGCCCCCAATGCTGCTGCTTCAAGAAGGGAGGAGATCCCAGGATCTCATTGGTTTAGAGACCCATCCGTCAAGAGAGACTGTGTGGGTCCCTGACCCCCCACCCCACGCACACACACACACACACACACACACACACACACACACACACACACACACACACACACACACACACACACACACACACACACACACACACACACACTGGCAGTTGTGATTGCATGTGGCCTGGAATGACCCCTCTCTCCCCTGTAGAAGGTTACATACCACAGCTGGCACCGTCTCCCGTCTCCTGCTGCTGCTCTTTCTGTCGGTCTCTCTCTCATGTCCCTACACATCATGGGCCTCATTCACTGACCTGGTTGTAAATAATGTGTATAATCCTGGCGTAAATTGTATTAGTCAATTCTGACTGAATGAAAGGGGTGCAGAGCCTGTTTGCCTGTGTCCATTTATGCCCATTGACTCATGTGGCGTACGTCGGGTCGAGGGCGAGGCCCGGCACTGCACCCCGCGCTGCCGAATCTGAAGCCGGTGGGACGAACGGTTCTCGAGATACGCGGATTACATACAGACAGACAGACACGCACGCACGCACGCACGCACGCACGCAGAGACTTCTCGCATTTATTGCGACCGTCAGGTCGCAGTTTAGTATCAAAACCTCCACCGGCCGTCCGTCCGTCGGTCGGTCACACGTCACACCTTTGCCCTGCTCATATCTCCGCATCAGTATGACATCACACTGCTGACATCAGTATGACATCACACCGTACACAAATGACCCTTATATAAGACCGGCATTATCTACCGACAGATTAGTAACAAGATGTCAAAATCGTCTAGGAAGGATGGTGTGAGTCATGCTGGCACCCTTCGCGGCAGGAGGAAGCTGGTGCAATCGACCCCTTGGCTTGTCGGGACCCCTGCCTACTAACGGGGTGGCAGGCTATCACCTCAGACTAGAACCCGTACGGGGTGGCCGACACCAGCCCATTGACAAGAGAGAGGCCTTGATGTCCCTTTACTCTTTGATGGGGTGGCCAGTTGACTAAGAGTTTCCGTTCGGGCCTTCTCGATATTGTACAGATTTCCACGGGAAATCTGGGGGTGGCTGTTACAAAGACCCTCACTCACCTTCACGTCATGTGGCTAGTCGTTAGGTAGCCATAGTTACACGTTGAAGGTTGAATCTCCAGATATGGAGATAACCAACACATCCCTCCATATATGGAGATAACCGACGAATCTCACTAAGTCTGACCTCACAAGCCCCATATTTGGACACGAACAACATATAACTCCATATATAGAGACATAGCTGCTGACATCAGTATGACATCACACTGCTGACATCAGTATGACATCACACCGTACACAAATGACCCTTATATAAGACCGGCATTATCTACCGACAGATTGTGGAGATAAGCGACCAACGGTCGCTTATCTCCCGATTAGGGAGTCTTACTGGTAGATAGATAACATATACGAAAGGTGAAGGCAGACGTGACGTCTCTTGTGGGAAGTACAAAATATGTGCGGACTCGAGCTTAGTGAACAAGGCCAATTGTCTCTCTCTCGGTTTGGTCTCTCTGTCATGTCTCTACATGGTTGTCTCAGTCAGGGGTGTCGCACCAAATTCTGGGCCCTGGGTACATGGATTCACTGCGGGCTTTAACTGTCGAAAAATATCAGATATACAAGCTCAAGCGAGGCTGTAGATCTGCTATTTTTTTAAATCGTGAAAAGGTTTTGTTTCTTTGTCAGTGGTTCTCAAACTTTTTCTTGTGAAGGTCCCCCAAAATGATATGTATTTGGCCACGGACGCCCATCTCAAAATATTTAGTTCCAGGGACCCCCCAGAAGCAAATTTGAGTTACAAATGTTCACAAAAAATACATATATTCAAAGATTTGCACACATTTTCACAACTTTTCAAAAATAGCAGATCTACAAGCTCGCAGCGCCACGCTGTGAGAGCTTGTATATCTGCTATTTTTCAATAGTTAAAGCATAAAATAATTAAGGCCCCTCCACCTTGGGCTCTAGTAACTCAGTCCCACTCCGCTGTTTTTCAGCGCCGCCCTACGTCAACGTTTATGTGTCTATACGCTTTCACGCCTGACTCCTGTCAAGTAGCACCGCAGTCTGCTGCTGCTGAACTGACCACTAAACAAGTGACATCTGAGGCATTTGGGGTGGGAGACAAGCGATGACCTGTTCACTTTCCCCAATTCCCGGTGTAGCTGTGCTGGGGAATTTGAACGGCAACCTTTTGGTCTTGAATCAACCTTTTAGGCTACTGTCAAGTCCCATAAACCACTTAGTTGTCTTCAGATACAGAACTGTAGATGAAGAATTTCATGTCCAGTGGAAGATTAGGCAATACACAGTTGTTGTTTGTTTAGTTTTTTCAACATATTTAACAATGTATTTCATGTAAACCTTATTTTTTTTGCATGTACTTTTAACTGTAGAGAAACAATGTCAATCCTACACTGTTTTTGTATGTCTAAACTTACTCTCTCTCTGTGTTCTCTGCAGGCCTTGGCAACACACAGAGCCTTCCTTCTGACTGCACGCGTTCCCTCAAAGGTAAGTGTTTTTGTATGTATTATGTGTATGTGTGAGTGCAATGGCGTGCAGTGGATAACTTAGAATGTAGAATGTGTTTTGACATACTTGATGCCGTGGGATCGCCTGCTCTGCAGCCTCTCCCAGTGATGTAGTAACCAGTGATCTAATGTTGTAATAACAGGCTGTGAAGGGATTTATCTGAAATACTTTGAGTGCAGCCCTGAGCATAAATCAGATGACATTATGTCTGCCTGTTTGTCTACTCATCAGTCTACCTCTGCTTGCCTTCCTGTCCATCCATCTACAGTGCCTGTGTGTGTGTGTATGTGTCTAACTGTCCGTCATGTCTGTTTTTGTCCATACACTGTCTACAGTATCTGTTTGTTGGTTGGTGTGCACCACATGCGTATATGCATGTTCATGTGTCTGCCTGGAGGTAATTAAACACTGCGTTTCTGGCCCTATCCATTAACACAGCCCAACTTGGGTCAGTCCAGTTCAGCCCAGCCCAGCCCTCTTTGATCTGGGTCCAATACATGACATCCGAGTTAGTTTCAGCCCCAACATGTCTGTGTTGCCTTGGATTCTGTGCACAGCATGTGCTGGGCATGTGTGCATGCATGTACCTTATGTACAACTCCGACCGATATTGGTTTGGCTGATATCGTCCATTATCTGACGCTTCGCTCTGCATTTCAAGCTTGTAGATCTGCTACTTTTGATGCTTTTTTGTGACTCTGTAGTATCATCAAGTAGTAGGGCGTTCATTTATAAAAGATAAGAGGTTTCTGCTCGACAGCAACGACATTTGATTTTACACTGGATATGGGTTGTTCAGGCTCAGTTTGACTAATCTCACGTAGCCAGACAACTATTCCACAATTTCCGAATGCTATATAGAATCTGGAACTTCTACACCTCCCGAAAGGCGAGTAACGGAAGTAGTCACTGCTGCACTGAACTGTTGTCCCATTGGAAACATAACAGCAGCACACTAGCACAGACAGTCTTTCGAACAGTTGGTATGTGTGTGTATAGTTTAAGAAAACATTTAAAAACATCATGGAAGTAACACCAACAACACCAGAGAAAGACGAAATAACGCCCCAAAAAATAGTGAAAGAAGACATCACGCTTTTCCAGTAAGACTTACCGCTACTGCACCAAGGGAGCATTTAATACGGCAGTGAATGACACCTCCTTTCTATGGGAATTTGCATTTGCCTCCCCTTGTGGTCTCCTGATAGATGAAACCAGTGATTCACATATTTTAATGGATGGTGTCAGAGCATTCCACATTTTGGTGGCAGAGCAGTAGAATGAGAATATTCCCATGTTTGTCATTTAAAGCAGTGGGTTCATTTTTATTTATAATCTT
>NC_137819.1:38379187-38381687 GCF_963921795.1 Nannobrachium achirus | reverse complement strand
CTTGAATGAAGAAGGGGGCGCCCGCAGGCCTACTGGTCCAGGCGCTTACCACATAGGCATTGATGCCTGACGGCGTCGCCGGTTTGATTCCCGATCCGAACGACCTTTGCCGTCACTCCCCATCTCTCCCCCCATTTCCTGTCAGTCTACTGTCCTATTGAATAAAGGCATAAAAGCCCAAAAAACTAAAAAAAACCTTGAATGAAGAAATGGAAAATTACGGATATAGCCGATCTACAAGATTACGACACGCTGTAAGCTAGATCTGTCTCAGTGGCCTTGTGGTTAGTAGAATGAGTGTCCTGAGTGAATGGGAGCTAGGTCGGGGTTCGATCTCCCTGCTTGGTAGCATCAAGGGTTGGATTGGGGGTAAGCCCCTGCGACATACTATCGTCATGTCCAAGGGTTGTGCTTGTCTTATACATAAGCTAAAAATGTTTGAAAATACTTGAACCATTATGACGATTATGCAAAATAATTCTGATCATCTCAAATAATTGCGATTAGGCAATTATGTAATAATTGTGACAGCCACAGATGGGCCTTCTTTATTTCACTTTCTATTTCCTGATTTCCTGTTGTTCCCTGGGTTTATAGAGCGATGTACTGTATTACATAAGACATCAAAAGTTAGTCTCTCTCTCTCTCTCTCTCTCTCTCTCTCTCTCTCTCTATGTCTCTCTCCCCTCCTCTCTGTCTCTTCCCCTCCAGGTTGAAGGTTTTGCTACTTGCTGTTGTTCTTTCCCACAGGCGTTCACACAGCTGCATTGTGGGTAATGCTATCAGATGTCTCTCCATATGGTGGGACCTGCTCTCTCTCATAAGTGGGGGAGGGTTGAGCGAGACGGGAGAGAATCTGAGTGCAAGAACCTGCAAAATTAACAAAAATCAAAAGGAGAAATGAAACTTAATTTCTGTTCCAACATGCTTTGCGTTATCTATCATTGAAAAAAAGGAATAACTTGCTATCAGATAATTGAGCACAGTATGAAAACAAATTACAGTGAATATGTTGGATAACACCTTTAACTGTTTGCATAATACTCTACAGAGAGGTAATAATGATGTCCTTTCCAAGTTTTAGAATAGACCTCTTTGTAAGAAGCCCATTAAGCGTTTAGAGCAAAGATTTAACCTCTCTTAATTCTTCACAGATTGTTATTAAATTACATGTCATCAGAGCCGCTCACGGTATGCAAAGGGAACTGAGAGTGGTCTTTAATGCCCAATCTAAAAACATTTGGGCTATTTCCTCTTTCAGGCTCTATTTTAATGTCTCTCTGGTGACCCTCCAGGTTTTCATTGGCCTGCGGCTAATGAGCGTGTGAATCATGCCAGAAAGAGTATAAATGGTAATGCATTAGGACCCTAAGAGGCAGAGGACATGGATTTAACCACTTTTAAACCCTAGCATCCCTATTCTGGGCATGTCATAATAGGCCAAAAGAGGTGAGCTTCAGTCAGAAATAACAGAACTACAAGTGCAAGCCCACAACGTGTCACAGCGTGATGTTTGTGCTGAAAACAGCCCATCTGAAAGCTCACACATCAACATCAGAGATTTGGAGAGGGGGGAAAAAAAGGAAGGGACCCCCATCAGTGAGGTGTACAGGGTTTACGTGGTTAAAATGACAGCTGCACATACAGTACAGGCTTTTATATTGTGATCATATTGGATTGAACAATAGATACAGTCAAATTTAGAGTGTGCATATACTGTAAAGGTTTTTGGGTGGTGCTGGCTGGTGGCTCAGCAAGTTATGTACACAGATCATATTGTCTCAAGTCGGGTGGAAACTTCATACATGACTGTACAAAACTGTTACATTTCAGGATTCAAATAAAAAATCAAACCTGGTTCGAAGTGGAGCGGTGAATTTAAGCAGTTCCAGGTCTATGTTTTAGATTCAATCAATCCACTTGTGTTTCACGTAACTGTGACTGCTCCTCTACTCCACTTCTGCTGCGGTGAACAGTAGTCTATGTTAGAGATGGGACGTTCGCGAACGAATTGAGTCCTTTGAGCGGCTCTTTGAAATGAACGATGGGATCCGGTTCGCACTATAGGGAGCCGTTTCCGAACGGCTCTTTGAAAGGAACGGATCCCAGAGAACCGGCTCACTTCAAAGAGACATAAATCCCATCAGCCTCCATGCATCCGGGCGGAGGGGAACTCAATTCGATAGGTACCGAAATGTTGTGTAACTGCTGTGCGCACGTGTGTGTGTGTGTGTGTGTGTGTGTGTGTGTGGTAAAATCGTGCATGCGCAGATCCTCTTCAAACTTGACTGGACAGACTTGTACTAGTGAGGACAGACTAGTGAGGACAGACACACATTACTGCCTATAGCGGAGCTGCTGTGTTTCACACACCGCTCCAAAAAACAGCAAAAGTAGCCGATCTACAAGCTCAAAACATCACTGCAGTATGATTTCCTTGCATGTCTCTGTCTCCTCTCCCTGCCCTTGATTTCCTGTCTCTCCACTCAAAAAAGGTGAC
>NC_137819.1:38301687-38374187 GCF_963921795.1 Nannobrachium achirus | reverse complement strand
CTGATTCTCTGTAGTACTTGACAATACTTTGCTCGAATGAAATCATAACCTCATGAAGCCTATTCATGAGATCTGGTGAGCGAATGTTTGTTAAAAATCACAGGTATATATGCTCATTGCAGTGTGTTGTGAGATTTCGGTTTCCACTCGACAACAACAACAAATAGCAACATGATTTAAAATAATAATTTTAATCCAAAATTGACGTTTTCCATAAACTTGGGTTAGGATTTAGAAGGAGTTTTTAGAATCTGCTTAATGGGTTCAAGAAGTGGCCTTGAGCAAGAGACAGACCTCAGCCACCCTCTCCACCTTTGCTGGCTCACCGCAACACAGGCTGGATAAGAACAACAGATAAACTTCTGGAATGTTACATTTCACATTCTGCTATTCATCCCTGTTATGTGTGTTCCCATTCCTGTTGCTGCTGTGTGTGGCGCCCCCTGCAGTTAGTTCTGGAGCACGACCGTGGCCAGTGGTGCCTGAAGCTGGCTTCAACAGAAGAGGTGGATGAGGTGGTGGCTCACATAGGGAGCTGCCTGCACCGCATCTGCCCCACTGGCTCACCGGTGTAGGTACCACACACACACACACACACACACACACACACACACACACACACACACACACACACACACACACACACACACACACACACACAGCACACACCAGAGGACATTGTAATCATCACCTGTAGAATTAGAGTTTCCATTTGCGACTGTTTTCTTTCAGACGATCTCACGGCCCGCAGTTGAATCCTGACATGCTTGTTCAGGCCGGGACACTGGCTTACTGTTATACAACTTTAATTATCTTTACTGATGATCTGTTGGCAGATTTTTCGATTATAAATTACATTCATTGATAATAATCTGTCGACAGATTATATTATGTTATATATCGAATCTCCATTGATTAAATGCCAACACTGACCATGATCATATCATTTATTTTGTTAACCCTCTCAAAGCACCTCTTATTGCGACCGTAGGTCGCAGTTAATTATGAAAACTGTAACATCTTGTCAGTAACATCAGTAACTTCAATGACATAACATTGTTGTGACATCACATTGTGACATGTTCTGTCCTTGTCCCTTGTATGCCCATATATGGAGATCTCTGATGTCATCAATATTAAACCTGTAGCTTGGAATGCTCATATATGGACATATCATGTGAGTCTCATGAGATCTATGATGTCGGACTTCAGTCATATCCATATTTGGGAAAATATTTTGTCCACATTTTGTGCAACTTAAACAACCAACCGCAACTCAAATCACACTAGCAAATGAATTCTGTCCTGTGCTAATTCCGTCCTTAGGCGTCTTACTGGTACAGTACTGGGTACTAGATGCACAATGAACCACTAATATCGCTGTACAATTATCATAAGTACCCACTGTGAAATTTGACAGTCCTGTAATGTTACTGTATCCCCTGTCTCTGTCTCTGTCTCTCTTCCTCTTCCTCTCTCCATCTCTCTCCTGTCTCTCTTTCTCTCTCCATCTCTCTCTCTCTCTTCCTCCCTCCATCTCTCTCCTGTCTGTCTCTCTCTCTCTCTCTTCCTCTCTCCATCTCTCTTCCTCTCTCCATCTCTCTCTTCCTCTCTCCATCTCTCTCTCTCTGTAAGGAAGGTGATGAGGAAGTTGAGTCTGAAGCCTGCAGAGAGAACAGCATCCCTGCAGGCCCAGTGGGAGGAGCAGGGATCCTCGGACCTGGGACCATGTGGTAACTAAGTAACACCATCTATTCAATTAAACACTTTAAATCCATCAAGACCTGAGGAGGAAGATCTAAACCAGTAGTTCAAACACTTTCAAAGAACCGTGTTCAAAAATAGCAGATGTACAAGCTCATAGCGTGACACAAAGTATGTTCATCTGCATTTTTTTATAGCCCACGCAAAAAAATCTAAAATGACACGGATGCTTTCACAGTTTTAATGGGTTAAACCTTTAGACTGATACCGTAGATCTGAGTTGAAAAAATAGCTGATCTACAAGCTCTCAACCTATAACACAACATAGATAAATAATAACTAATGTATGAATTAATTTCCCTAATGATGTGATGTTCTGCTGCTTGTTTTCAGGTGGTTTCTCCCATCAGTACTGGTGTGTGTGTGACCAGCTGGGTCTGCCCTACAAAGAGGAGGTTCAGTGGGTCAGTATTCTACACCAGTATCAGCTGTTCTTCTCCTGCTGCTTCTTCTGGTTTCTCCTTTTCTCCTCCTCTATTATCTTAGTTCTCATGGATTAATATTTATATTCTCAGTCATTCTGAGTATTTGAAGTGGTCAAACTAGCATACACTGAATCTTCCTGAAAATAATATCTTGGATATTTCCTTAAATGCAAAGGAAACTAGAAACAGTGCTCTTCCGAGCACAGGTCTCCGCCAGGTCAGGCGTCGTGGTGGCGCTATAATAGGCCAATGAGAAAAGGGTGGCATTTGTTCCTTGACCTAGTGGGTGGCAAATTTCAAGGTATTCTCAAGCTGCTTTCATGATTTGAGGCATGTAAAAGAATTGAGCAATTCTGCAAACTTTGGAAGGCAATATTAGCCAATTAGTTTTCAGTGTTTTATTTTGCTTTAATCCATGTACTCTCTCTCTCTTTCTCTGATGTCTGTGGACCTCCCTGTATTCTCCATCAGGACGTGGACACCATCTATCTAACCCAGGACACCAGAGAGCTCAACCTGCAGGACTTCATACACCTGGAGCACAAGTACGTACTGTACAGTAGTGGTTCTTAGCCTTTTCAGGCCGGGACCCCCCAAATAATCATATTTTAACTGGGGACCCCCCCCCCCCCCACACACACCCTGACGAGCACTAAGAGTAGAGGCATTACATTTTGTATATCGTGGTTCTTTCACAATATTTTCACAATTTCCGCCTCAATATTTGACAGTTTGGCCAATGTTTAATTTGTCATTTTCAAGGTTAAAAAGTCCTTAAATTGTAAATTTGCAAATACCCTCTATATACTTAAACGTTATAATGGGTTGTTTACTGTTGAGAGAGAAAACAATGTTGCACATTAATTAAGTTAATCAATTAGTTCATCACACATATACCTTCAAGACTTACTGAACTGTATGTAGGCTATATTTATTCAATATATACAGTAACTCTTAACTATTGTGTTGTTGGCAATGGCTGAACAAAGTATTGTTGTATTACTAAGTGCTGTAATAAAGAATACATGTGCAATTATTTATTTTATTTTTAATGTAAATGCCTGTATGATATTGTTGTGTTGTTTTATCTCCAGGGATCTGGTGGCCATCATAGCAGTACTAGAGTACAACCAGTGGTTTACCAAGCTCTCCGTCAAAGACTACAAACTGGTACACAAAAATATATACAGTATTAACATAACAACTCTTAGGTTTTATTTGACTTAACATACAATATATTCTGGTGCATGAAGGATCAGAGCCTTACAGTAGTGCTCAAATACTTAGTCCTGGGGCCCTAATGTATAACAGATACGTGCTGGATAAAGGCATAAATATTTTTGTTGGCACGTAGAGTCAGCCCTCTCCATGGTGCGGTCCTCTTGGCTTTGTTATGGAAAAAAATGGTTTCACTGTATTTACAGAATATAAACAAGACAGCTGTGTGCACGGCGTGTCAATAAGCGCAAAGGTCATGTTGGAGAGAGCTGTCAGCACCAGTTATTTGTCTTGCGTGTGTGTGTGTGTGTGTGTGTGTGTGTGTGTGTGTGTGTGTGTGTGTGTGTGTGTGTGTGTGTGTGTGTGTGTGTGTGTGTGTGTGTGTGTGTGTGTGTGACAGAGAGAGGGAGATTAGAGAATTAAATTTGTTTTGTGTCTGTAGAAGTATTTTCCTATTCCTAGTTTCACAAATGTCTCTTGGTCAAAATTGGATTTATACAAAGTTATTATATGGACGGAATCTACATGAAAATATATAGAAATATTTTATAAATATTATTTATCTCATTTACCACTTGTTTGTAATTTAGTATGTGAACCGGCACAGCTTGACCGTGTATCTCTGTCTGTCTGTAACGGCTGACACTGTGGTTCCCCTGACACATCACTGTGACATCACAGGTGACATCACAGTGATGTCAGATCCTCAGAGCAGATATCTCCATACAGTATATGGGCATAAAAGGCTGACACATCACTGACACTGTGACATCACAGTGATGTCAGATACTCAGAGCAGCGATCTCCATATATGGGCATAAAAGGGATCTCCATATACTGTATGATGTCAGATGACAGAATCCATATATGGCCAAGACAGATGGCGAGGTCAAGGGCGAGGCCGCTTTTCGCCCTTAGGCGTCTTACTGGTATACTAGTAAATATATAGCACATTGATAGTTAATAATATAGTGTTGCAATCATTTTAATCACTTAAACTATATTTTGTATGTTGGCACTATGAGCTTTTAGATCTGCTATGTTTTAGTCATCCTGTTATTTCTCTCTCCCTCTCTCTCTCTCTAGCCCACAGATGTGTGTGATCATGTTCTGAAGGTGGTGTCTCGCTCTGCTCGGCTGGAGGAGCTGGTGCTGGAGAACGCAGGACTCAGAAGGTCAGGGGTCAAACACAAGGGTCAAAGGTCATGGTTTACCATGCCACATCTAGACATGACTGACTGTTTTGATGCACTAACACAGGGTGTAATTTAGCAGATAGATGCTGAGTATATTGACACTGTTACCTGGAGTCCATTCAAATCCTATGTCCTTCCTTTTATGACAATCAGCAAAAATGTCTGATTTAAAAGCTCACAACATGTGGCAATGTGACGAGTTGTGAGCTTGTAAATCAGCTTTTTTGGCATCAGGTTGAAAGTGGAACATGTCTTGCTCAACAACACATCGGCAGCAGATGACTGTTGCTGGATATCGTTGCCCGACAGAAACCTCTTATCTCCATATTCACGTTTTTTTTTTTAGACTATAGCGTCACACAAAAGCATAAGAAATTGCCGATCCACATGCTGGAAACGTGGCTCAAGCTTGGAGATCTGCTACTTTTGAATTAGAATCCTGAAAAGTAACAGTTTGTATGTCTGAAAATGTATGAGGTTTCCAGCCGGCATCAAGGATATAGGGGGTTTAGCCTGTGTCCTTCATTTCCTCCCTCTAGTCTAAACCATTAGACCAGCCCAATTATAAATGTTGTGACACAAGCACGCAAACGCAATACATAAAAGGGATTGTTATTGTACAATTATGGCAATTATGAAAAATCACCTTTCCAGGCTTCGTGGTATCATGTTGCACTGTGTGTGTGTGTGTGTGTGTGTGTGTGTGTGTGTGTGTGTGTGTGTGTGTGTGTGTGTGTGTGTGTGTGTGTGTGTGTGTGTGTGTGTGTGTGTGTGTGTGTGTGTGTGTGTGTGTGTGTGTGTGTGTGTGTGTGTGTATAATCATGCACAATTATAACCGAGCTGTAGTGTACATTACGTTAAACACAACATCGTTTTCTAGACATTGTGCTGTGATATCATGCTAAAAGTATTAACTTGACTGGCTACACACGATGAGCTAAATATTACAGCTTACACTACAGCATTCTGTTACACACAGTAAACAAACGTCTTCTTTTTGTCTCCTCTCGACCATCAGTGATTTTGCCCAGAAGTTGGCTACAGCTCTGTCCCACAACCCTGCCTCCACTCTACACACCCTCAACCTGAACAACAACTCACTGGAGGACAAAGGTATGTCTGTCTGTCTGTCTGTCTGTCTGTCTGTCTGTCTGTCTGTCGCTCTCAAACATGTTTTTGAGCGGTGCTAGTTGCTCCTACATCTGGCTTTGTCTGTTTGTGTCTGTCCGGACTGTCATTGGTCAACACCATTGGTGTCTGTTTGTACCTACAGTATGGCCAGCAGGCACGTGTCGTGCACACATAGACATGAAAGCCCTGCCCTTTTATCCGTTTGTAAAAAAGTGCCCTCTCCAGACCATGAATGCAGCTTTTACTAAGGTGAAAGAAATACAAATGCCCTCTTTTCATGCCATACCTGAAAGCATTCAAGAGAATTGCCTCGTCCAAACTTTCCTGAACATGAATGCATCATCTTATGTTGAAAGAATTGCCCTCACTGTGGAGAAATCCGTTACACCTCTCCATCTCCAGTATTGCCTTTTTTATGCTTGGTTTAGTGTGGTATCAAGTACTGAAAATGGCTCACAGAGCGTTGCGCTGCGACGCGTTGTGAGCTTGGAGGTCTGCTATTTTCAATAAAGGCCCTTTTTAGAAATGTGGGCCCTGCCTCTCTAACATTCTCTGCACGTCCCCCTGATGGCCAGGGTCACATTGGCCAAGCTTCACGGGACGCTTAATGAATTTAACTCATAAATAGCTCACTTCACACTGTGTGTTTTTTTCTCAACCTATAATATTAGTTTACACTATATTCTCACTAAAGCTTTGATCAAAAGTGACTTCATTCGTCCCAAATTTGGCATAAGGAACAAACAAAACTGCAATGGATACAGACTACATGTAAAAATGCATGAAAACGAACCGCTTGTGTGAATACGGTGGAGAATCTTATGAATAGGATCTTAAAATCTCTTTTATTTAGCCTGTACTTAGCCTGAATCTAAGACCTGTGTAGGGAGTGGATCAGGATCAGGTTCCCCCTACAAAGGGTGATGAGAGGAGTGTTTGATTATGTGTTTTTCTTTGTGCACTGCAGGCGTGTCTGCCCTGAGCTCGCAGTTGGCCAAACTACCAATGGGCCTGAAACACCTGAACCTCTCCAAGACCTCTATATCGCCTAAAGGTACCGGCATGCAAACAAGCAGAAAACCAAGCAGAGTGGTTATACTGTACCTCCTGCTACACTGCAACATTCTGAATGTCAATTTAACCCATTCAATCTGGGAAAGCATCGGTTTCATTTTATATTTTAGCTATATGCTGTATATAGCATATTGGTTCAACTTCTCAAGCTGGTGTCCCCAGCAAAAGTTGTTAATATAGGATCACAATCATTTTAACCACTCACAGATAATAGCAGATCTACAAGCTCATAATAGAGTATCACTTTGTGCTGCACTATGAGCTTGTAGATCTGCTATTTTTGAAAAAACAATTTAGCAAATCTTAATATATATGCATTTATATAGTTTTTAAAGCAAACTTTTTAATATAAAATCTTTGCTTCTGGGGGTTCCATGGAACAAAATATTGTATTTTATATACGTATAATTTCTGGGGTCCTAAACATGAAAAAGTTTGAGAACCACTGATATGGCAGCATACGTTGTTCTGAAATTCTTTAGCATTTTTAGAATTGGCCTCAGATCTTAATGGGTTAATACTGACGGTGTCGTACGGGTCAGTTTTTACACTATAAACGAACTGCTAAACTGTTCAGACAACACACTGAGGTGTGGAAACAAAAGGCCCACCTTTCCTTCCTAATGTCCATTTCCCTGTCTTTGAACTAGGCGTGAACAGTCTGTGCCAAGCCCTGTGTGCCAACCCTGCAGTCTCCACCACCCTGACCCACCTGGACCTGTCTGGAAACTCTCTCAGGGGAGACGACCTAACCGTATGACACCATTTAGTCTCCTTCCTCGCTGTACTGTAACCATAGAACCACAGAAAATAACTATGTTTGTTATTGATTGTTAAAGGCCCAATCAGTGATAAACACATAAACAAAAGGATAGCCCTACCACCAAAAAACTATTAGCAATGGAGACATGTTTATATTCTCTAGGTTGATTGACTCATCTTGATAGAAGGACTATCACTAGAGGCAACAGCTACATTGTTTACTGTAGTGTAGGGCTGTCACGATATGACATGACGATTAATTGTCACTAAAATAATTGGCGATTAACGATTTAATTGTGTTTTTGTCGTTGATAATTACATTTCTGTTTGGCTTTTAGGCTTTGAAGTTGTACATGGTAGATATGACACATAACCTAAATATACAAAGACATTACTGACATATTTGACAACTTACTACTTAAAAAATAACTTTGATAGTGGAAATAGCCGATCTACAAGCTCACAACGCGTCGCATCAGCTATTTCCTCAATTTTTGACCTTTTCTTAAATATATGAACATTTTTCAACATGGAAACGATTATGACGATTATGAAAAATAATTGTGACAGCCCTACTGTAGTGTATTGATACCGTATTTGCTGAATTTTGGGGCTTGTGATTTATTTATGTTTATTTATGTTGATAATTGGAGTAAAACAGACCCTACAATTATCATTTATGATGATGAGAAAGGCCCATATAGCAAATGTACAAATCAATCTCTTCAAGAATGTAATGTGAATATAATCCTAATTTACAGTAGATAGATACAGGTATTATGTGCAATGCAATCAGCAGGATGGAGTCTTGACTCTTTAATGATTCTATCCAACGGCTGTAGAACCTGCAGAGTTTCCTGGGTCAACCCAACTGTCTGGAGAGTGTGGACCTGTCCAACACTGACTGTTCTTTAGAGCCGGTAAGACAACACACTCCGCTCCTTCTTTAACCCATTTAGGCCTGAACACATTATGACGCAATATTTTATGCTTTAAATATAAAAAAAATAGCAGATATACAAGCTCACAGCGCGGCACCGAGTGCCGCGCTGCGAGCTTGTAGATCTGCTATTTTTGAAAAATCGTGAAAATTTGAATTTTGACCCGATTCTATAAGTGTCTTTTGAATCCTTCTAAGATTTTTGGAAAAAGCCTATGTTTCTATGTCTGCAATCTGGCCAGCCATCGTCAAAGAAAAGGTCCTTTTCACTTCAACTGGAGCTCAGTTAGTCTGTTCTTGAGAGACTACTATGTCAGTGGATCTCAAACTTTTTTCATGTGAAGGACCCCCAAAATGATATTTATTCGGCCACGGACCCCCATCTCAAAATATCTAGTTCCAGGGACCACTCAGGAGCAAAACTTTAGTTACAAACGTTCGCTTTGAAAATACATATATTCAAAGATTTGCACACATTTTCACGACTTTTTCAAAAATAGCAGATCTACAAGCTCGCAGCGCGGCACTCGGTGCCGCGCTGTGAGCTTGTATATCTGCTATTTTTCACTGGTTAAAGCATTCAATGAACCGTACGGTAGGACAACACCCGGCTCAAGTCCGTTGTGCTTCCAGGTGTGTGCGTCGCTGCTGAAAGGATCTCTGAAGCATCTGTCTGTCCTCAACCTGTCCAAAACAGTGTTCTCTCACAGCAGGTCAGACCTCCCTTTAACCACTTAAACCATACTTGGTTGACTTGGGTCCTCCAGGCGTCTATTATTTGGGTCCGTTCTTTCCCCCCCCCCCCCTCCCCTACACCACATCTCTTTGCCGAAAATAGCAGATCTACAAGCTGACAAAGCGTCATCCAGCAACACGTTGTGAGATTGTAGATCTGCTACTTTAGCCAAATGTTAGTCTATTTTTGATGAGTATTTTCCCCATTACCACATGCCCAAAATAGGGACACCAGGGTTCATGTAGTTAAAGTATATACTGTAGCCTAGCCTCAAACCCATCTGTGGAAACAAATGGTATGTTATAGATATATTTTTTTCTTCCAAAGGGGCTATATGATGGAAAAGTCACTGATCTTCTTTTTTACAGCCCAGCCACATTTTGAACCCATGTTTTCTCATCTAACTTCTCAATAAAAGCTAACTCGAGAAGGTTACCACTATAGGTATAAACCACGAAACAAATGTATACATTTTGTTCTTTATACTATTATGAACATTGGTACATATCATACCTAAATATTATTATTATAAAGTATAAGAATGGAATTAACTTTGCTGGGATGCCTTTTGTAGAACTGAGTGGTGTTGTCATGTTGTGTCCCGTCCCACAGGAAGAGTAAGGAAGTGCCCACGTCCTTTAAGCAGTTCTTCAGCCAAGCTCAGTCCCTTACCTCTGTCAGTGTGTCGGGAACCAGACTGCCCCTGGAGGCTCTCAAGTAAGCCCACCACTTTACTGTATGTGTTGTTGCATGATATTAAACAGGCCGGGGTTTCTGCTCAACCACTGGTTTAGTATGTTCTATTTTTATGCTAATATTGCAAACCACTAGACCAATCAGTGCCATGGCTCGCCGTGTTGATCAGTGCCAATCTTTTTATGCACACTGCCTGTAGGCTACAGAATGACCTACTCTATTTGTTATTATTGTCTCCGCCAGACCGGAAGGCTTGGCCGAGACTATGTTTTGCACCCTGTCCGTCCTTTCGTCCGTGTGTGTGTGTGTGTGTGTGTGTGTGTGTGTGTGTGTGTGTGTGTGTGTGTGTGTGTGTGTGTGTGTGTGTGTGTGTGTGTGTGTGTGTGTGTGTGTGTGTGTGTGTGTGTGTGTGTGTGTGTGTGGTGTGCATGTGTGCGTGTGTGTGTACAGCTAATCTCTGCCACTATTGGCTTGATGGCAGCGAAACTGTGCACACATGCTCCCTGGATGCCAGAGCAGAACCTCTGCCCCAAATGTCTCACATGTGCTTATTATAGCACCACCAGTAGGCCAATTTTTGGGAAACATATATATATATATATATATATATATATTATTTTTTTGACAGTACTCCGGACAGATTTTGGCCAAACATCATGTCATCGGTACACAAGTATCTCTAGTCTATAGTCTTTAAATGAAACACGTCTTTCAGATTTTTCTTTTTCCACCACTGGAGGATGGCTTTGTTGGTTTTGAGAACCAGTCTGTTTCTGCATGGGTGTTCTGCTCTGTTCTGTGTCCCCACGTCATTGTTCTTACTCTGTTACTGTATGTCCCCAGGTCATTGTAATCTGTGTCTCCACATCATTATTACTGTGTTCTCTGTCCCTATGTCATTGTTCTTACTGTGTTCTGTGTCCTCAGGTCATTGCTATTGGGTCTGGGCTGTAACCCCAACCTCAGTGAGGTTTCCCTTGATCTCAGCTGCTGTGAGGTAAGAACTCAGTTGGCTCATAAACTACAGTTTATGAGCACAAGGAAGGGACCAAGTACAGACACCTGGGGGACACCGGTCAACAAAGTGGTTAAAATGGCCGTTTAAATATGCAAATCAGTGTTCAAGTATTGTAACAGCGGGTAAAGTAAATGCTTACTAACTTACTTAGTAACAGGCAAAATGTAAAAAAAAAAAAAGAAGAAATCCGGAATTTAGAAACTAAATTAATTTATGATATTGTTATTATTAACAAGGATAATGAACAGTCTTTGTTTTACTCTCTGCTCAGCTGCGTTCTGGAGGATCTCAGATTTTAGAAGGTTGTATAGCTGAGATCCCTAACATCTCCAGTCTGGACATCTCTGATAACGGTCAGTATATCTGAGGTGCTGCATAGATCCATTATGTGGAGATCTTCCAAACAGTCGGTATATTAAAAATAATGATATCTTCAAAAACGTTGTGTGCTAATAAGGTTTGGACATGGATCTGACCACTCTGCTGGTGTGGCTTGCAAAGAATCGCTCCATCAGACACCTGTCCCTGGGCAAGAACTTCAACAACATCAAATCCAAGTGGGTGACAAACTCTGACAAGCATTAAGAGACGAATCAAGACAATTATCATATTTCACTCAGTTTCTCGCTCATTGGACCAGTTGAGCATTTAGCTTGTAGTCCAGCGTTTCACCCTCTTGTCTCCTTCCTCCAGGAACATGTCTCAGGTCCTGGACAACCTGGTACACATGATTCAGGAAGAGGAATCGGTCAGTGAATCTACGTTAACTAACCTTGCTACTCGTCTTTTTATGAAGCTCTCTAATGAGCTTAATGGGGGGAGTCTAAACATACACACTCTCATGCTTGATTTATACGCTGTCATACAACAACAGTACGATTACTGTATGAATCCGTCTTCACTGCTACATTTGTCTCCATCTTTGACCTTGACCGTGTACACGTTCTCCACTGGGTAAAGCATGGCATACAGTAAACCCTCTCAGGGTTGAGGGTTCCAATCCCAGTGGAACCATTCATTCTAAAATAATAAATGACCATCTAATTTTGCAAGGCAATTTGCATGGACACATTCATCAAATGACATGCAGTATTAATGCAAAAGCACTTGGGTGACTTTCAGCACAACACTGTATATATTTGCTTTTTTGTTTGTGGTGACACTTGCCGCCCACCTCCTAGAACCATGTTCTTCTTGAGGAGTATTTCCTTGCTACCGCCAACGCGTGCTTGCTCATGACTTGACCTGCTCTGTGTGTAGATTAAGTGTTCTGGTTTAGCGCTACATAGATAACATGTATTGATATCAATATACTATCACACTAGGCTAACGCAGACCAGTTTCTGTAGGCAGATGGGCGGGCGCGGCGAGTCTCACCGCAAGTCTCCGACCAATAGCATGTGTTCTCCTCCCCCATCCCCCCTCTGCTGCTCTGCTCAGCGCAGAGAACGCTGCTGCGTCATGACGTCAACACATTCGGTGTGACGTTCTCTGCACTCTGATTGGTTAGGGAAATTCTACACTTCCTCCAACAGTGATCATAACGCGATCGCCCAGGCTTCATTTTCTTCCGATCACCAAATGAAGCCTGGGTTTCCGAGGCTAATATACTATAGTCTACTGTATACAGTACAGTATATGTGCATTGTCTCTGTCGGATGGAAAGCTCATATGTCCAAAACCTTTTCAAGATTCAAAAAGAGCAAAAGTAGCAGATCAACAAGCTCAAAACGAGTGCTTCGAGCTTGCAGTTCTGCCACCTTTAGATTTTTGTGCGACTCTGTAGTACAATCAAGTAGGGCGTTCATTTACGGGAAACAAAACACAAAAAGTTAAAATATGGAGATAGGAGTTTTCTGCCAGACAGCGATGATGTATATGTTTTAATTCTCTCCGCCAGCCTCTTACCTCGCTGTCCCTGGCTGACTCCAGACTGAAGGCTGACCTGTCCATTGTTCTGAGCGCTCTGGGCAGCAACACCTCTCTGATCAAACTGGACATCAGTGGCAACAGCATGGGAGACATGGGAGCAAAGATGCTGGCTAAAGCTCTGCAGATCAACACCAAACTCAGGTCAGCAGGGAAATGCTGATGCAGAGATTAAGTTTGAAGTCGAAGACTGACTGGGGCACAGAGGGGTTGAGTGGCAATATAAGAAACTTGGCAAGGGCAAGTTTATTTGTATAGCAGCACATTTCAACAAGGCCATTAAACAGTGCCTTATAGCATACATTAAAAGCATTAAGACAAAAGAAACTAACATTCTTAACCCTGCTACTCAGTGGAAAGAAAAAACATATTGAGATACTTTAAAAAAATACTGCTATATACTAATGATACAAGTTAATAGTGTTACAAATAGTTGTTACAAGAAGAGCCTTGTCAACAACTCCAATAAGTCAATATTGAGGTCATGAGAAAAGTTCTGTTTAAATTGCGACTCTCTGGAGGGATATTCTGAAACCCACTGGTTGACTGTGTGTGTGTGTGTGTGTGTGTGTGTGTGTGTGTGTGTGTGTGTGTGTGTGTGTGTGTGTGTGTGTGTGTGTGTGTGTGTGTGTGTGTGTGTGTGTGTGTGTGTGTGTGTGTGTCCAGGACGGTGTTGTGGGATAGGAACAACATCACCCCTCAGGGCCTGCAGGACATGGCTGCCGCCATGGAAAAGTATGTATGGCGCTCCCCCTTTTTGTCCAAAAGGCTAAAGTTCCTGACCTGAAGCGAGTGATGTCCCTGAAAAACAACATTTATCTTTGTGTTGTAAAGCAGGGGTCTTCAACGTTTTCAGTCCAAGGACCTCTTTGTTGAGAGAGAGATGAAGCAGGGACCCCCCACAACCTTATCATAGATTCCATATACAGTAGTTTCATTGTTTGACCGCACAGTCGTCAGTGTATTTTGGATTCATGTCAATTCGTGTTTTCAGATATTTAACCACTTGGACCGTCAATACTTAATAATAAACTTGACCTTTCTCTCTGTACTTGGTCTGCTCTTTTTCCCCTCTACACCAAAGCTCTTTGAAGAAAATAGACGATCTACAAGCTCACAATGCCTCGCAGCACGAGGCGTTGTGAGCTTGTAGATCTGCTATTTTTGGCTAAAGTTCTCAGATTATGGACACTAGGGTTCAAGTGGTTGATATACAAATTTTGAACTTTCTATCACTCAAAGATTTGGAGGACCCCCTAGGGGTCCTGGAGCCCCTGTTGAAGACCCGTAAAGGGGAAAAAAAGCTTTTTTGTAGGCAGTCTCTAATCAGCTGGTCAAGGTCTTGTGAAACATGTTTGTTCTGCCTTTTGGCATCAGACTTGCCCAGAATAGATACAGTTTTTCATTTCCACCACCAACCAGCAATGATTGTTGTTCCTTCACCAGAAACTACACCATTCGTTTCATGCCTATGCCCATCATGGACGCCGCCCAGGCTCTGAAGGCCAGCCCAGAGAAGACCGAGGACGCCCTGTTGAAGGTCATTGTCCAGCCTTTTATCTCCTCATTGTAAAGGTTAACTCTAGGATGCGCAGTTGCGCACACGAAAAATAAAAGTAAATTCAGGGTATTTGTTGAGCTATGCCTTCAAAACACAGTTCAATTAGAGTGATGAACAGACATACTGATCGTATTTGTTGTATCTCATGTAAAGCCCCATATAAATAAATAAAATAAAAGTTTCTCCCCATGTAAAGCCTCTTTGGGTACTCTTTGGGTAGAAAAGCGTTACATAAATTTGAGATATTATCATTATGTCTTCATAAGTAATGAAAATACAGGAAATGCGGTCTTGTCAAACAATCCAAACAGCTACAGTATGTCTGAGGCTCGTGTTCAGGTTCGTAAGCTGAATGCATATGAAACAGAAAATTGCTCACACAAGGATGCAAAAAGTTTTGAATGGTCCATAATGCTTTACAAAACAAAAGTAACGCCAGAAGGATTATCCAAAGATAATGAACCTCACTCTTGTGTTTGTACATTGTGCAAACACACTCTCATGGCCAATCACTCAATAATAACAACCGATTTTCAAGTAAGAGTTTTACTTGAAAATCTGTAGTTCTTAAAGGAGTAGTTCACCCCAAAAATGAAAATGTTTCTATTGATTACTCACGCCATGGAGACTTGAGTTCAATAATATCTTTTTGTATTCATCGCATTCCTAAGACAAAAAATTGATTATAGTAAATTTACCCCCATTGATTCCGGATCCATCCGGAATCAATGGGGGTACATTTATTGTTATACATATTTTGTCTTAGGAAAGTGACAAAAAACTAAAAAAAATATTATTGAACTCAAGTCTCCATGGTGTGAGTAATCATTTGAAATAAAGTCATTTTGGGGGTGAACTACTCCTTTAAATATTCACATGGTCGTTAAATGATGTTTAAATCAGGCTTTACACACACAGACAACAACCCTGTTATGTGTGTGTGTAGATGGAGCAGTACCTGCTGAGGAACCATGAGACCCGTAAATACTTCCAGGAGCAGGCCTACAGGCTGCAGCAGGGCATTGTGACCACCACCACGCAACAGGTAAAACATCTAGAAACTTGAAAAAGAGAGAGGCAAGCACTCATCAGAAGAATAGTTCTGTGTGGTTCTGGCAGAAATAGTATCTTAGAAGAGATCATCAACACTCACTTTTAGGATTTCTTGTTTATTCTGCTAAATGCCTAAATTGTACCTTGTAAAACTTTAGTCAGTCCCCAGCAGCAGATCATACACGATGGACGTTTCGGCCTGACTAAGTAAACAAGAAATCCTAAAAGGATCAAAGTGAGTGCTGGTGGTGATCTCTTCTGAAAAGAAAAACTATAAAATATATTGTATTTTATATTGAGATTTTAATTGAGTATTTAAATTGGTCAACCTAGCAATAGAATACATTTTCAGAAGCATCTTCCATAAAATAAAAATCTTTCTCAGATTCTTCGTAAAAATGTCTTCAGCTGGTTGGCTGCCTGTATGTAAGCAGCAGGAACATACATTTATAGAACAATAATACCACTGATTTTAAAATCAGAATTTTACATATCACACTAATTGTTTAGGAAACAGATTGAGAGTTGGCCTAACAAAAAAGAATGTAATCCCTGTGTCTCCGGTACTGTTGGAGTGTGTAACCCTGCTTTATGAGGCGTGACCCAGCATGTGCTTCATGTGTTTCAGCTCATGGACAGGATGTGTGTGAAGGTGCAGGACCACCTGAACTCTCTGAGGTTCACAGAGACAGACTCCATCCAGGAGGACATGAGGGTGGCAGAGAACCTCATTCAGGACGCCAGGAACTCCAAAACGGTACTGAGAATCACACAAAATGAGACGGAACCACATGAGCCCTTGTAGACTCCCTATTCTGGGGTGAACAATACATTTGGTGAAAATAGCCATATAGAGACCAGGGGGACTGCAGTGCAGTCACAAGTATATGGTTCACCCAAAAACATACTTATTGTCTATCAATTACACTCCCCATGAAGCATTGAATCCATGGAGATTGTTTTTGTTTTTGTCACATTCCTGAGACAATAATCTGATGACCGGCAGAGTTGACTCAAAGAGTCTCCTACTGAAAGAGTCAGAGTCAAAGACTCTCCTACCGACTTATGTCCCGGTCTTCAAACTATTGTCTTAGGAATGCGACAAAAACAAAAATCTCCATGAATTCAAGGCTTTATGTGGTGTGTAAACGATCGAAAATAAGCAATTTTTGGGGTGAACTACTCTTTTACAAAACAAAAAATAATTATACACAACTGTACTGCTGTCTTAAAGCTGCAATTGTAAGTTTCATGTCCTACCCGGATTTGTAACCTGAGTCGTCTCCCGTGTGGGACACCAAACATCTACGACTGTCCAGATGGAATCCCTGCTGAGCCCAGGGAGATTTCCTACTCGACACCATGGTCTACATTTCTCAATGGAAGAATATTGAGACTTGTTTGTTGAACTAGAGTTGATGTGTTCTCTGCCCCTGATCTAAGTTGATCTGGATATACAGTACAGTATCCATATCTGTGGATACAGTACATACACAAAACCCAGCTATGTCCATTGCTTAAAGTGTTTTCCAGTAATTGTCATCAACATTGTCCTGTGATCTACAGTTTAATGTGGAATCTGGGTTGATACATTTTACTTTCAAAATCAAATAAAAACTGCTTTACACACAAAAATAAAAACAATATTGCTACTGTATATATTATATTAAAAGACAACAGCGTAATGGACAAGTTACTGTATATGACAGAAATAGGAGCAGCATCAATAGTTAGTTCATTTCTGTCTTAATTTAACTATACAACTATACATAACAGCTCTATATACAATAGAGGCAACAAGATAATTATTGGGATTGGAGGGAGATAAAACATTTAAAGCAACAAATGTCACTTGTAAATCCTTTGAGGCAATCTTACATTAGAGGTACTGTGTAGGCCTATTTGATACACAGAAATAGAACATATTATTTCCTTGATGCAAATTAACATTAGAGAGTAGATCAACGAGGCTTGTTGAACAAGCAAAAGCTAAATGACTATTTTAGGCAAACAAACTCTGAATGTTTGCTTGTGTCTTTTACTGTATGTCTGTCTTATATGTGTTGATTGAATTGAACATTTTCTGTAGATATCAAGGACTCAAACCAACAGACCCTCCATTCCTCATGCTAAACTGAGGTGACTAAAGTCAAGTTTTGTTTCTTCCCTTGAATAGGATGGAAGACGTCAATTATTATATATAAATAAAACAATGATTACTGTTTAATGGTAATCTTACATTTCATATTACACACCATTGATACTCTCTTGTAAATTTTACTCACAAAAAAAACTAACTAGAAAAAGTGCACTCCTCGCCAGATCCCCGCCTGGTTAGGTTGCCCACCTATGGCTGTCTCAGTCTTGGGGTGCAGCCATCAGGACAGATGGGCCGGCAAAAGGGCCGCCTCGTGCAAACTTGGAATTCACTTGTAAACAATTTGAATGTCAATGCCCACTAAATCCGATTCTTTGTGTGCTTGCTGGCAGCGAGCAAATTTAAGTTAGCCGTTTCTGTTGTCATTGCCGTTAGTTCCCATTTGATGTCGTGTGGGAGTTCCGACTGCTCTAGACCGTGTTGAACAACGGCTAGTTTGCATAAGGTCTTCAGTCCAGGACTTAGGTGTAAGATCTGTAAGATGAGTTGTGTATGGGTCGTGTCTCTGTGTCCTCCTAAGAGGATGACACAATCTCCCACTATGCAACTGCACACAGAAGACTTCCAAACCAGGCCTTTCCCCTTGGGCTGGACCTTCTTCCAGGAGAAGGTTTCGGTGTTTAACTTCCACAGATCGTTCAAGTACTGCCTGAGATCAAAGTTGTAGCCACCAAATATGTACAGCTCTCCGTTGTAGACAAAGGCTGCGTGACCCTCACATTGTTGTGGACGGGGCGGCGCAGAAGGCGTGCTCATCCAGGTGTTTGTCTCCGTGTCAAACACTCTGACGATGTTGTACTTGTCCTTGTCCTGAAGGTCCCCTTGGCCCCCGAATACAAACATCTTTGTCCCGATGAAGGTGGTAGAGTGACATCCTGAAACGCGCACCGTAGTGCCTCTGGTGTTAATAAAAGACCAGCACATTGTGCCAGTGTCCAACTTGTAGATGTCGTTAGTGAGTCCGGTATGCCGGCGTCCTCCATAGATATACATGACCTTCCCCAAAACACAGGCCGAGTGGGCCCACCTCCCCTCGGGAACGTCCCCGGAAACCTGTGGCACCCACCATCGGTGGGTGTCAACATCGAACGCGTAAGTAACCTCCCAGTATTCTCCCCCCTTAATCCAGATGCCGGTCTCCTCCTCTATTAGCTTAAAATTCACTAAGCCCCCCTGGATGTAGATGACGTCTTCTATCAGCACGGCGGTGTGGCCGTGGCGCATGGTGGGGACCTCAGAGGGACATTCCCCTCGTCCAGTCGTCACGGGAGTCAGATTTATCCAGCACAAAGACAGCGTATTGAAGACGTGCACATCGATCGGATCCTGTTCGTTGGTCTTGTAAAGCCCTCCGAAAAAATACACCTTGTCCCCCACAGCCACGGCGGGAAACGTGAGCAAGTGTGGCTTTGGCTCGTCGTTCGGGAGAACCGGCCCTCTTTTCAGGGGCTCCGTCCAGCACAACATGACTGACTGTCTCTCTGTCTTTTTTACCTTCTCTGTTTCTGTCACCTGTCCCTCTCTAACTCTCTAACTATTACGTGCTCTAAATATCTCACAATATCTCCCCTCGATCGCCCCCGATGTATGCAACACCATATATATGCTGACCAGGGGTCTGGTCTGATGTCCTGCACAACACAAACCGTTGCCAGGTGTAGCCTAGTAGATAACATCATATTTCAATATGCGTACAAGCTCCATTATTATTACAGTATATGTGTATTTACACACACACATAATACGTTAAAAGACTATTACCTCCCCCTCCCCTCTCCAACTCCCTCTATACCCCCCAGCTCCTTCGTAACCTGTACCACCTGAAGAGTGGGGGGGTCAGGGAGCCGTGTGTGGGGGCCATCCAGGACCAACTGGAGTCCATGGCGGGAGAGGTCTCCAGGGTCATGGATGAACAACTACAGGTAGGGTTGTCAATCACTGCTGCTTTCTCAATTTCAGTGGGATTACAACATTATGTGTAATGAGTGAAAAATGTTCACGTAAAATATTTGATGTTAAAAATAATATTACACACATTACTCGTCACTTCAGAAAAGGTGACTGAGCTCTTCACCCTGAATCATAATTATCTCTCCCTCATTTACCTCACTCTCTCTCTTTAAACTACCTCTCTCTCTCTCTCTCTCTCTCTCTCTCTTTAAACTACCTCTCTCTCTCTCTCTCTCTCTCTCTCTCTCTCTCTCTCTCTCTCTCTCTCTCTCTCAGGCCTTGATCCAGTCGATGGTGGAGACGGCGGACAGCCTCTGTCCCCACGTGATGAAGAGGAGCGGCCTTCGTCAGGACCTGGTGAAGAACAGTGCGGGGAGGATGGCGGTCCCGCGGAGCTTCATCACCACAACGCTGCTGGAACAGTCAGGAGTGGACATTATCAACAAGATCAGGTGGGTGGACATGTGTTGGTGTTTAACCCCATAGTGGCAGGGCTCTAAGGATGGTCTGTCTGTCTGTCTGTCTGTCTGTCTGTCTGTCTGTCTGTCTGTCTGTCTGTCTGTCTGTCTGTCTGTCTGTCTGTCTGTCTGTCTGTCTGTCTGTCTGCCTGCCTGCCTGTCTGTTTGCTTTCTGTCCACCACTTAGGTCCTGAACAACATCTGGAACAGTGGTTCCCAAACATTTTAGCTTGAGACCCAAAAGAGAGTTTCCCCAGGAACCAAATTAGTGAAAATACTTTGCAGATCTTTTGCGAGCTTGTAGATCTGCTATTTTCACTACTTCTTGAAAAATATAAATATGTAATTTCTTTGATCAACTCAGTCGATCACCTCAATAGCACAACCTGCTCACCTGATATAAGAAAAAAAACGGAGGTTATCCAGGTACTCGAGGTTAAAAAGAGGAACAAGCCTTTATTAAATTAAATAGCCAACTGCCGACATGTTTCGACCACACTGATCATCATCAGGGCAAGATAGATGCTCACCTGATAGATTGAATAGGTGCTCCCCTGATAGATTGAAAAGAGATGATTGGCTGCCCCTGCTTCAGAATTTCCACTTGCACACAAAATACAGTATTTTAAAATAGAATGGGCAGATTGCCATGAAACTTGCTGAACACATTTGTGCTTTGCAGATTTTGGTGACCCAAAGGCTTTCCTCTAGCACCATCCTTAGGCCACACCTGTGTACTACAGTCCAACATCTTGCACTTGTTGAAGGGTTCCCGCCTCCCGTGCCGGGCCAGACAGATTTTACACTGCTTTCCTGGTGTCAGAGCCTCTGAATCTATGGCAAGAACAGCCTTCTCTAATGAACAACATGTTGGAGTACGAGTCAAATGGATCATGTTTTCTTTTTTCTTTTTTGCTGGAAAGTCCAGCATTTTTTCAGTTGTCCTGTTGCTGAGGTACAGTTTAATTGTTGGGAAAAAAAACCTCCATCTTCATATTCTAACTTTTCGTAAATTAATGCCCTACTTGATCATACTACAGCGTCACACGAAAGTATCAAAAGTAAAAGCTCCACAAGCTCATAATGCTCAACGTTTTTTTAGCTTGTAGATGTGCTACTTTGGAATTTGAATCCTGAAAAGTTACATTTTTGGACATATGAGGCTTTCTACCCGACAGAGACGAGGTGATAAATAGCTCTTTTGTTCTAAATCGGTTATGTGTATCTGTTTCCACAAGAGAATGTGCTTTTGTTCTGGGAATGTTGCTGTTACAAACGGATTCCCTGTGACTGCTCTGTGGTCAGCCTGATGGAGGCAGAGATGTGCATGTCCTCCTGGATATCCCCACACCCGCTCCAGAACACAGCTAGGCTAGCCTGTATTCAAAGTGAAAATGGCCAATTTTCTGGCTCACAATACGTCACATGAAAATTGGGACACCTTTTTTGAAAGTTGTGAAAACATATTACAGAAATTATGTTAAATAGAATTTGCCTCTGTATTGGGAAATTAGTGCTGCCTCTGCCTGATATAGTGAATTAAAACTTAGGCCATGGCTACACGGAGCTGGATTTTTCATATATCCCGGTTTTTCAGATATCCACATAGAAAAATATCTAGGTCCACACGGAGCTGGATATTTCATATATCCCGGTTTTTCAGATATCCACATAGAAAGATATCTAGGTCCGCACGACAAAGATATCTAGGTCTAACAAGCACACACACAGTAAAGTCTTCAGAGATATCCGGGTTCCATGTCTACACGGATCCAGTGAATCGGATATTTTTCAATCTCTCCACTTATTTATCCGGTTTAAAAAATATACAGCTTCACGGCCGAAATATCCAGCTTCATGTGGCTGCAAGCCCCAACAGCACAAAAAAATGTCTAGCTTCAGAAATATCCAGCTCTGTGTAGCCATGGCCTTATTTGTAACTTTTTGTATAGTTGTTGCGACTGTCAGGTCGCAGTTACTATCAAAACCTCCACCAGCTGTCAGTCAGTCACACGTCACACTTTTGCCCTGCTCATATCTCCGCCACCGTTGCCCCGATCCATGCCAAATTTTGCACACACAGTCCTTGGCTGCCCCTCATTTCTCACATGCCCCTCTTCTAGCGCCACCGTGAGGCTGATTCTTGCGAAACACATTTTTGGACTCTGCTGCTACAGATTTTGCCCTAAAATCACACAAAGCGGTACACAGTATCTCTACAGTCATGTCATCAAAATGCATCTCTCCCATCTAGCGCCACCATCTGGCCAATTTTTTAAAAACACATTTTTGGACAGTACTCCCAACAGATTTTGGCCTAAAATCACGCAAAGCGGTACACAGTATCTCTAAAGTCATGTCATCAACATGGATCTGTCCCATTTCCCATATTCCCTCCGGATTGGCTATTACCATTGATTTAGGCTTAGGGAGTCTTACTGGTATACAGATCCTTCTAAAAAAAAAATAATATTGTGTGAAAAAGCATTGCAGATGCCCTAGCACCCCAAATCATAACTGACTTCGGGAACTTCCCACTGGACTTCAAGCAACTCTGACTTCAGAAGGTTGACATTTCTCTATTATAAATCCTTGTTTTGAGTGGTCTCGTGTAATATTGTAATATTTTGAAATATGGACTATTGGACTTTTGATATTCATGAGCTGTATGCCATAAAAAATCTAAAATGTAACAAAAAAAGGTTTGGAATAATTCACTGAATGTCCAATGATCTAGAATATATGAAAGTTTAAAGAAATATATGAAAGTTTCAAGAAGGTTTAATTTTACACAATATTAAAATTTTTCGAGAAGGATCTGTATATTGCAATTATAATGTGTGGTTCACAAAATCACAAGGCCCGCTGTGCCTCAGCACACCATTTGGGAACCACTGTTCTAGCCAACGACACAGATAATCAGGGCAGTCTGATGCACTCCATATGATCACTCGCAAGCAACGTCATGGGTTTGAATGTGTCTTGTGACCTGTGTTAGATAAAGCAACGAGACACAATGTTATGTTTCTCCTGATGTGTGCTGCGTGTGGTTTTATTTTATTCGAACAGTGAGGTGAAGCTGAGCCTGGCCTCGTTTGTGTCAGACCGCATCGTAGATGAAATCCTGGAGAATTTGTCCCGATCACAGCACACTCTGGTTAGTAACTTATGATGGTTTACCCTATACTCCCATCCACTGTCTGTCTGTCTCTCTAATCTGTCTGTTTTACATCCACCTATCCCTCTACTGTACCCACTCGTTCACCTATCTATCCTCCCATGAGTTTTTGGTTTTAGTTGCTAATTTAATTTTAGCTTTTATGTTCTTATACCTGATGTTGTACACATCTTTGATCACTATCCTTGGAGCTTCATAGGTATTTGTTGGTTTAATTTGCCTCTTGGCCAGTGTCACTCTCAATGTGCTCTTACTGATTAAATGAAATAAATACATTCTTCCACCCACCCATCTATCCATCCACCTACTCACCCAATTCACCCCTCTATCCACCCATCCATCCAATCCTTACACTCACACATCCATCCATCCTGTCCTGACCCCTCCTCTTTCCTCTCTCTCTCCTGCAGTCAGACCATCTGACAGGGAAGAGCCAGCCGCTGGAGCGCCATGTTCCACAGATGGAGGCCGAGGTTCTGGATGAGACCATTCTGCAGCCTGAGAACCAAGAGCAGGACGTGAGTGAAGTAGACCACAACCGCAGGCTGGAGGAGATGGACACTTGCATGGTAGGAGGATGAGAGGGGGTTCCACTTCTATTTAGTAGAGATATGTCCTATGGCAGGTTTGGTTTAGTATTAGTGTAGTCCAGTGGTTTTCGCATTGCGTTAGGCTTGTAGATTGGCTATTTTCACTATTTCTGAAATATGGACAATTAATTAATAAACCAAAACTTGTCCTATAATGACATGCAAAATATGGATGCCAGGTTGAAAGTGTTTATTTTGGGAAATGAGTTCAACCAAAGTTCTGATATAGTACATTGTAAAACAATTCATAACATTTTGTATATTTGTATATTGCAATAACAATGTGTGGTTTTTCACAAGGACTATAGACTTTAATTAACTTTTTACTTTTATTATTTACTTTTTACCTTTTCCCTCTCCAGATGACTCCTAAGTCTAAGAGGAAGAGTATTCTTGTCCGGATGCTGCGGCCGGTCTCTGTGGCGTTTGGTGAGTTGCTGACACAACTTCACACAGTGACACAACTCTGTGTTTTACTTTGTTCCCAACCTTTTCTCCTTTCACGAGAAGCAAAGCCTGGTAAAGTACTATATGGCAGGACTTCTCACTTCTGTTGTGTGCACTCCTCCCCGTAACCTTCCCCCTAAGGTCTTTTTGACCAATCACAACATGATTTTCATGGCCGGGGAATGTAAACATATATGCACTACATAGCATCAACGTAATTTCTTTTGGCGATACTTCTTGTACTTCGGCTTAGACCCTTTGTGGTGTTGTCCTCACCCAGCGCATTGCGCTATGAATATAAATACGTTGAGTAAATTGTTAATGCAGTGGTTCTCAACCTGACCCAGGGGGGTCCCCAAATAATTTTGGGGGGTCCCCAGATAATTAACTTAATGTGCAACATTAATTTCTCTCTCAACAGTAAACAAACCAACACAAAGTTTAAGTGTTTAGAGGGTATCTGCACATTTCTAAAGTGAGAATTTAAGGACTTTTTAATGCCTCTAAAATGACAAATTACAGTAAACATTGGCCAAATTGTCAAATATTAGAGGCAAAAATTGTGAACACAGTGGTTGAGAACCACTGTGTTAATGTTTTACTTTCCCCTCGTGATTGGTGCTGTCCACCTCTCAATCAGAGATGGAGTTTGACTTGGACAAGGCCTTGGAGGAGGTGCCGATCCACGTGGAGGACCCGCCTCCGCCTCCTCCCCCTCCTGCACAGCCGCTGTCCAGGACGTCGTCCTACTTTGGAGACCTGCCCCCTCCCCCGCCCCCGGTGGACACCAAACCCCTCAGCTTTGCAGAGCTGCCCACCGTGGAGGTCAGGAAGCTGGAGCATCACACCAAGCTCCGCCCTAAACCCAAGAAGAGGACCAAACCCAGCCGCCCGCCTGTAAGTCCACGTCACACAGGTTTGAGTGTCCAGATACTTGGAGACATTTGTAGTTCCTTTATGTAATTCTTAAGTGCATGACTGCCTGGCAGTGGTAGTTATTTAAGACTTTCATCTCTATACAACCACATGTACAAGCAGTGCGTCCATGCAGGGCTGGCCTGGCATAGGTTGAAGAAACACATCATAGTCGATCTTATTTCAGCATGTCACTCGTAGGTCAATTGTTAAACTGGCAAGTTGTGGCAACTGTTTCGGTGTTTCAGTTCCGGCAACAGTTTCAATTTCGGTTTCTCCAGAAACGGTGAACAAGCCAGATGTCATTTGCCTTAAAATGTGTTTTGGCACCCTGTGGCGCCGGGCCTGTGCCAGGGCTTTTTAATCTCGCTTACATTATGCTGTCTTTTGCAGCAAACAGAGCATTTCAAGGCAAGTGTACAGTGTTATAAAAGGACAAAAACACAGAAACTCTAAATTATCTTTTTAATTTGGTTCCTGCTGTCATGACTTTTGCCTTGTGTTTGGCTGTTGCAGAGGGCAGCAGACAGAAACCTGGTGTCACAGGAAACCCAGCAGAACGGTGTCATGGGAAGAGTGGACGAGGGCCTGGATGAATTCTACACTAAGAAAGTCAATAAACTGAGCTTCAAGTGAGACTTAACTCCTCTTTGCATATTCTAACATGCTGACACCACCACTGATTACAATTTGATTTGCAAAAAATGTTAAATATTTTTTTGTTCTACTATCCTGTATTCCAGACGGCCCACCCTAAAAGGCTCTTCCTCTGGCAGCCAAGACGGTGTGGAGAAGAAACGCGAGTCACGCAAGAGTGGCTTCCTGAACCTCATCAAGTCACGCACCTCCCGCTCGGAGAAGAGTCACGGAGCGGCCTCCATCACACCACACCTTCCTCCGCCTCCGGTAGCCACAGTGACGGAGGAGTCAGCGCCCAAGTCCCCCAAGCCGGCGGTGAAAAGTCCCGGGCCTACGGCTGCCGTGGAACCCCTCCGGGAGTTCCCCAGGGCACCGTCTGAGGACCACCCAGAGCCAGTGGAGGTTGCCGCGACCTCCGCTGAGCCTACGGAGGAACAGAGGGAGGAGGAGGAAGAGAAAGAGGAAGAGAGGGAGGAGGAGAAGAAGACGAGCCCCCACGTGCCACACCACTTCGGGGTGGCCATCATGGGCATGGACCTGTTGGCCGAGATGAAGGCTAAGCAGGAGAAAATGGCTGCTCATAACAAGGTCAGGTGGCGTGGGGAAACTAAGGTTGTAACTGTTGATTACCGGTATTTTCTTAGTGATTACTATTAGGTATTAGTCGATTACCTTTTTCTATTCATCGAATGATCGAGAAGTGTTTACATTTGTTGATCGACGAATGGACACAAAAAGATTCATCTGATTAACCACTTAACACGTGGTTAATGATAATTTCAAAAATGTCCCCAAAAGCAATTATTATACATCTAATTTATTTTAAATAATGGATGAAACCGAGTAGTTCGATTACAGGTAACTCTCGCCCCCAATATTGCCGTCCTTCAGAATGGGACATAGAACTGATATGAACTGTTAATCTTGCACGGTACATTTCATAAGCTTTGTGTCTATTTTCCAGTCTGAATCCAACTCCTCGCTGGATAAGACGGATGGTGATGCAGGTGAGTTGCTTTAAAAGAATCCCCAGTATAGTTTATTCAATTGCACAATAATGCAATGTGGAATTATTTAGTGATAAAAACAAGATCAAGATTATCATATTCTACAAACTGATAAATAAACATTACCAAGAAATAAACATAAAAAGAGGAAAAAAATTATATATTGAAACACATGGGGGCAGCGTTGCCTGGTACAGTATGATGACAGCACTAACTGAATCTAGATCCATGCTGTATACTGTATGTTTGAGCTGGATTCGTATAGTTTCAAATGGTATTTCATTTACCCATGCTATTCAAAGTTAAAAAGCATAGAAATGTGTTCAACCTCTTTAACCCTAATTTATATTTAGTCTTCAGGTCTCAAGCTTATAACGTGATGCAACATGTTGTGACCTTGTAAATCTGCTATTTTTGAATAATCTTCTTACTTCCTATTTTTCTTTGATTTCTTCATGAAATTACTTAAAAAAAGAATTGAATTTGCTTTTTAATTAATGAAAAATTAAGGGACCCGGCATAAAAATGTTTCTGCGACCCACTTTCTTCCTCCTCTTGTCTCCTTCAACTCCTCCTACTTCATGGTCTCATTCCTCTGTGTCAACAGACAGTGATGACTCCAGACCGGAGCCGGTCCCCAGGTCCAAGCCCCCCAGCGTCAGCCCCAGACCCCCTCCTCCTCAGGCCAAGCTCCCACTGGGGCCCCGCACCTCTGGACCCCTCAGCCCCGCCGCCCCCCTGAGCCCAAGACCCACCAGCACCTACAGCCTGGGTGAGGGCTGCACAGAGACTTATGTTTTTTTTTTGGGGGGGTACCTGTAAATGTCACAGGGGTTTCAATTTTGTTTTATTATTTTATTTTAGATTTTGTTTTGTTTGTTTGTCTTATACATCTAGAAGCTCACAACGGCTCACAATGCCACACGTGCCAGCTTAAAGATCAGCTATTTTCACTATATTTGAAATAGGGCTTGGACTTCTGTACATTTGGGTCCGTGGGAAAGGTATTTCACAAGGTAGGTATTTCACAAATGCAAAGAGAGGTGCTAGGTTCCTCAATTACTTAATTCACTGAATTTGGATCCCTGACTGAACAAAAACATATTGACATACTTTATAAAGCAGAACATTGGCTCATTTTACACTCAATAGGCAGTTAGTTACAACATGTATTCCTATTAAGCTACTAAATGTTATATCATTTCATAAAGGCTCTGTTTGCTGTTTATCAGCCATGGTGAGATAACGTCTTTGTTCAAACATGTTTCTCTGTCTGTGTGTTCCTCTCTCAAAGACGACTCTTCAGAGAGTCCAACTGGTAGCCCGTCAACCAAAGGACCACTTCCTGCTCCCCGCCTGAAGAGGACGCCATCTGAACAGGAGAGAGGGAGCACCAGCAGCAACAGCGGGGGAACCACACCATTGGATGGTTGGTATCAGTCAGTGTGTGTCACTCTGTTCCCAGTGTAACTGGTGGTCTCTGGCCAGCTACACAGACATAGCCTGGTAAACCATCCTGGTCGGCGGTCGCAAAATTCACATTATCATGTGTGTCTACCGGTCTGGCCCTGGCCTAAGCACACGGTAGGGCATTCACGAATAGTGATTTTTAGTATTCGAATTATTTGACCTCAAAGTATTCGAATAGTCGAATATTCGACAGGACTGGCCAAACTGTCAAATATTAAGTCAGCAAGAGGCGAACTTTGTGAAAATAGCCGATCTACATGCTCACAACGCCTCGCGTTGCGAGGCGTTGTGAGCATGTAGATCTGCTATTTTCACAATATTTATCTGGAACCGAGTCACATTAAATGTAATACCTACAATTCCAAGTGCTTGTCAGGGTGGGGCCCCCAGTTCAAATAGGTTTATTTTGGGGGTCACGGCCTAAAAAGGTTTGAGAAGCCCTGGTATAGAGCATTAACAAATTCATCCACCAGGGGCATTGACAACTCATTCTTATGACTTCCTATCTAGCCAAGCTTTAAAAACTATATATGTTTTAAAGAGAAAACAATTAAAAAAATCAAATAAGCGAATATTCGACTTTGGTGAACAACATCGAATAGTGACTTTGATATTCGACTATTCGAATATTCGAATATTTGGTGAATGCCCTAGCACACGGTGGGCGTTTTGCAGAAACCAAAAAGTGAAGAGCCGATCGGCATCTGCACTCAGGGCCCTGTGATTGACAGACCCTGATTGGCTGTTACCCCCGTGACCCGATTCCGGATAAGCGGTTGAAGATGGATGGATGATTGTCTTTCCCACTTTTTGGTTTCTGCTGGTTAATCATACCGGTGATATTATGATCTGTTCATTGTAACAACCCTGAATCATGTGGCCAGAACAGTTTATGTAATGTGCTCTGCTGCTACCAGCCAAACACAATACCAGCACTACATTTACGAGGGAGTGTAATTAATCAAATAGACAACGCTCAATTAAACAGGGGACGACTTCTCTCTGTAATCGACCTCTACGAGAGTGCGAATGACGCCCACCCCGCTCGCCACTGAGCATCTCACTGCCTGGAGATGAGAACAAACAAAGTGTATTACAGTAAACTAGAGCCGTAGTGTCATCAGGACACATACAATCCGAAGTGTAATTGACAATCCTTGTAATTAGGGCTGCAACCATCGATTAATTCCTTAGCGATTATTGTATCGATTACCTTTCCGCTTAGTCGAATAATCTAGAAGCACAGTTAAAAACATATTTATATATATACTGTATGCATGTACTTGGTGTTACACAATATGCTTTGTTCTTGCCCTAACTTCGTAGCATTGCCCTAGCTAAAATTAAATATAGATGGCATTTTATGTAGACTGATGCCAGGTCATTGTTGACCTGACATCCTATAGTATGTATATCTACTGTTAGACTGGTTTTTGGTTTAACTATGATCCTAGATTACTGTTCCTATGCTTTTGATGTATTACCTTGTGTTTCCCTTGCTTTATTGTAAATCCCTCTGCATTAAGAGTGTCTAAGAGCTAAATGCCAAATTGTAAATTGTTCTCTCTGTTATTTCTTTGATTTTCTTCTAGCGGTGGAGTTGACAGGAGATGGCAGCCCGTTCGACCCGCCCTGTGAGACAGACAATCAGGCTGTTGCTGGGAGACAGTGGTCGTCTCTGAAGAGATCACCCAACCCTGCTGCTGACGAGGGCGACCGCGAACGCACCAAGTCTCTGCCTGCCTACGGTTAGAGCACTGGTTCCCAAACACTGGGTCGGGACCAATTTGTGGGTCGCAGACACATTTTTATGGGCCCCTTAATGTTTTTATTTCAAAAACATAAAAAAAAAAAAACGATTCCCAAAAAGATTTTCATGAATAAAAAAGAAATACAATTATATTAAGTAATTGTATTAATAAATAAAAGAAAAATCTAAGAAATTCCATACATTTGAAAACTAAAGAAGTAGTGAAAATAGACGATCTACAAGCTCACAACGCACCGCATCGTGAGCTTGTAGATCTGCTGTTTTCACTAGTTTGGGTAGGCAGACGTCTAATTTTCTCTTTTGAGTCTCGAGCTAAAAGGTTTGGGAACCACTGGGTTAGAGGATCTGACAACGTTACACATATAAAAACAACTTCTCTCTCTCTCTCTCTCTTTGTGCACACAGTGAGGCCTCTATCTCTGGCAGACCCAGAAAGCCCTCTAGGAGAGGAGGGTGACCCTGCTGCTGATCTCAGGCCTGTGGATAAATCTGAGGAGGACTCCAGTGACGAATGATGTCCCTCCTGTGTGACTCACACACACACACCCACGCAAACAACACTGACAACAACAACACCTGGCCATCGCTGCTTTCACTGGGAGTCATATAGATGCCTTAATGGTCCAGTATGCGCACGCCGGTCGGCACCAAATGAACCCCACCGTTCATAGGATGCAATGGATGGCACTTGTGTTTAAAAATGCATTCCATCAAACTTTCAGATGCCGTTTTTCTCCCAGTGTGGAGGAAGAATGCTTAGGATTTTTACTGTAAATTCTCACTCTTGAAATATATAATCCTTAGTTTCTGTTGATTGTAAACAATAATAGCGATTCAAAACAGTTGTCCTTCAAACCCCACCTCTATTCACCGTCATCAGAACAGAGGGAGCACTCGTCATGATCACCCACCCGATCCACTGGATCACCAGAGCGTCTACTGCTCGCCCAGCTGCAGTCCATGAAGCCTAATTATGCTCCGTCCTGCGACGGTGTCGCGCGCAGAGCCGCAGACCTCCAAGCTCAGAAGGGTTGCATTGGTGACGTGATGTGAATTTGTATATCAGCTACTCTTGACGTGGAACACCGTTGCGCAATGAAGTATATATGTCTCGATAAGGGCGCTCCCATGGGAGCTCCCCACTAGCACACAAGAGGAGGTTGAATAACCAGTGCTCCCCAAAACAACAGGTTTGGCGATCTGTTGGGAATTGATTACATGATATAGTCAGCTGTGCATTCAGTCTCAATGTTTGTAAACAAATAATTGGTCTATACAGTATGCTAATAAGCTCCACGTTGTAGCTTTATCTAGAGCGGTGGCTCTCAACCTGTGGGTCGGGGGGAGGTGACAGTTAAGGACTTCTAAGACCTTTTTTATACAAAAAAAAGAAGGGGGAAAACAATTAAAAAGATCATTACTGCATCAAACATTGGCCAAATTGTCAAATAATATACTGTAAGAAAGAGGCAAAAGAATAAAATCTACAAGCTTGTGAGCTTGTAGACACGCTATCTTCACAATATTTATCTGTGGGAACGGAGTCAAACTAAAATGTAACGCCTCAAGTCCTACAATTCCATGACTTGTGATTGTCAGTGTGGGGGATCCCCAGTTCAAATGATGATTATTACGGGGGGCTGCGGCCTGAAAATGTTGAGAACCACTGTTATAGGCTGTACAATAGCTTGTAATTCTTTGCAAGTTATGTAATACTCATTAACTTTAATTGTGAAGTGCTTTTTGAAACAGTCACACAATAATAATATAATAAATAGAAGCTAATAATAAAAGGTATATGGACGCTATCCGTCTGAAACCAGCGAACTCCATTTTTTAGGTGTTTTCTTTATATAAATCAGTGCTATTGAACACCCTTTACGTCTGTGTGTTGGTTAAAAATATATTGAACCAATGAAAGAAAACTAAAACGCCACTAAAACTCCACTTGAGCTGGATATTAAAAAATGTCCTGAAAAACGAACATTTTGGAGTTAGCTGGTTTCTGTCCGACAGATATATATATTAAAAAAACAAAGGCCAACTTTTTTTTTAGTCTTACAAACCACTAAATATAACATTGTGGCCCTGTGATTCAAGTCTTATGAGCACTAGTGACGACGTATCAGTGTGAAGTGTCTTGCTCCTGTTTAATCAACAAAGCAATTGTGGCTGAGGAGAACAAAATGAGCTACTGTATATCTGATCATGAACAGGTTCAGGCCATTAGCATCTCACTATTGTTGCTATATTTGATGGCCCATGCAAACAGCTCATTGCTAACTGTGTCACGATGGTGGTACAGGAGTAGGCAGAGTCTGGCAGACGTATAACAATGCTACTGTTTTATCAGACTGCTGATGATGATGGCCAGTGTTAGCCAATAGGGTAACCTGTCATCATGTATAAGTCTAACGTAAATACACCCTACCAGTATGATGATCTGTACACTGATGTGTTCTACTGTAAATGAGGCACTAGATGGCATCGGGCATCAATTGACCCATTTAGTTGATTGGGATGGTAGTGGCTCTAGTCTCATGTACACATTGGTGTACATTTTTGTGTCGCTCTAGGGCATACATGGGCAACTGGCGGCCCGTGGGCCACATGCGACCCTCACCTTCACTTAATGCGGCCCGCAGGTTGATATCTGAATACTGATATATTATTGATTTCAGCTGTTACAATTCCAAACATGCAAACATGACCCACTTTAATTACTTCAGTCTATATTGGTATCTTAATGACTAGTACCTGTACTAGTCTTTTTTTATGCACAATGTATTTGTATTTAAGTTCATAAGGTTAACATAAGAACGTAAAAATGCCTTGGAAATTAAATAAAAATGTTACTTTTCAGGATTCCAATTGAAAAATAGCTCAAAATAATTCAGGATTCCAATTCAAAAATAGCAAAAATAGCAGATCTACAAGCTCAAAACGCATCGCAGTATATGCATTGTGGCCCTCTGGAGTGAGTGTGAAAATATAGTGGCCCGCTCCATCATCAAAGTTGCCCACCCCTGCTCTAGGGCAAGGGTCCCCAAACCTTTCAGGCCACGACCACCCAAAATAATCATATTATGAACATTTAGTTGACAAGCGCACTGTGAGCTTGTAGATCAGCAATTTTCACAATGTTTGCCTCTTTCTTACGTAATATTTGACATTTTGGCCAATTTTGTATTTATGGTCTTAAAAGTCATTAAATTGTGACTTTAGAAATGTGCAGATAGATACCCTGCATACATCATCTGGGGATCTCCAAAATGATTTGCAAACAACTGGTTATAGTTTGGGAACTACTACTCTAGGGAGATAATAATAATTTACAGCCAGGTTACAGCTACTTTCTTGATGCTCTGAAGCACGTTGGCATACAAAGCATCTTGGATACAAGCAGATGTGCCTGTCTGTTATCTGTTATCTCTGTGTCTTTTACCTCAATTGATCCCCTGGCTGCCCGGTTTGGCCCCACTGACGCCATGTTAAATCCATTATGGTCTGTGTCAACAACCCTAATAGTATCATAACAGGACAGATGGGGTTTCCTGCTGGAGAATGATCTTTGATTGGTTATTACTACATCGCCATATCAAGTTATAAAACGTTAATCTTGTCAAAAGCATGCTGTAGAGGCTGAGTTTTAGAGTAGACGTTTTTATGTGTAAAAACTAAAAAGAAATGCAAATGAAGGACAGACGAGAATTGATATCGCTTTCGGTGGGGAAAATGATACTGGCCATCATCAACTAACTGCTGTCCAATTTCAGCTGTGTCTGGTAGCATTGTTTACTTAACTGCCTTGGTTGTTAAGCAATCATCATTTGAGGGGCCTGTTATGCCCTGAAAAAGAAAATATGTGAGTTACATTTTGAAATGTACCTGCCTCATTTACCAGCCCCATTGACTCCCATTTTTTTTAAATATTTTAATTTGTGAAATAATTATAATGGAGGTATTCTTTGGCCTGCATAGTGCATACACAGTTTGCCACTGATCGGTCCAGTGGTTTGACAGATTAACTCCAGACAGATACACACACACACACACACACACACACACACACACACACACACACAGAGAGAGAGAGAGACCCTCTCATAGACAGTTATCTTCTTCAGAGCCCCGCCAAAGTGTTAAAATCCTATCTGCCATCCACCCCATTTTAGACCATCACAATATATTTGAATATAGCAACCTACTGTATTCTCACTGTCATGTCATACTACAGTGTAGGCCAAGGTTCTTCAACAGGGGTTCCGGGATCTCTAGGGGGTCCTCAGAGTTACTACAGGGGGTCCTCCAAAGCTTTTTTTCCCCCGGAGAACTTTAGCAGATCTACAAGCTCACAATGTGCGTTGTGAGCTTGTAAGTGGCTAATTTCAGCAAAAAAAAGTATTGATGGTTCATGTGGTTAAATATCTGAAAACGCAAATTGACATGAATCCAAAGTACACTGATGATTGTGCTGTCAAACGATGAAACTATATGGAAGCTATGAAAAAAGTTGTGGGGGTCCATGCCTCATCTCTCTCTCAACTAAGGGGTCCCTGGCCTGAAAACGTTGAAGACCCCTATAGGCTGTTAAACCATCCCGGGCCCGCATTATCCTGTGTCTTCTGCAGACCCATGTGCCATTAAATAAAAATAAAATACACTATTATTTTGCTGATTACACAACACAGAACTTCAAATCTAAAAAATGCAATTGCCTATCGCAAACTCTAATAACCTAAAACACAAATCTAAAACCCACTATCATTTAAGAGTCTTGGTGATTTCTTGTGTCTCTCAGTTGGGCATCTTGGGAAGTGTCCAGTGTGTTTGCGTTCCTTGGTTACCAGAGATCTTCGGCAAGGCACTGACTATATCTAAGTCTGGATAACGGCAAACACCAAGTATATATTGTATATGCCTAAGATCTAATGTTAATGTTAATAATTATCAAGCAAAGTGCCTTATGAGTATTCCCATTTGGTTTGCCTCTGTGTCCCAGCGCCTTCAGTTGATCAATGTGCTGCTGCACTTATCATCAATGTATTATGTACCTATGTAAATATGTATTAACATTTATATTTCTTTTAGTTTATGTTCATAGGATAAACGAATTGTATCCGACCAAACTGTAATGATAACCGGGATTTGTGATCTATACAGTATAATGGGCACTAATAGATTTATTATCAAGGTACAGTACAGTTGTCTAAACTGTTTATGAGCTTATACTATGATTATATTATGATTACATTTAATATGGTGATGGTGACTTGGGAAATATTTTTCATTGCCTTTTTGAATCAATCAAATACTATGCAGTGTTTTGTTTAAGGAAAACACAAGTGTTGGAAAGTGCCGGTCTGTAAATGTAACGTAAAAATTCAAGTTGTCAAATATTCCTTTATTTGTTTGTTTGTATCAATAAAAATATTTTAATGGTGGAATGATATTCATTTGAGGTTCTCCCTCTCCCCTTACCCCCCCTCCCCCTCCCTCGCTCTCTCTCTATCTCCCCTTTCTCTCCCCCCCCCCTCTCTCTCTCTCTCCCCTTACTTAATGATATTCATTTGAGGTTCTCCCTCTCCCTCTCCCCTTACCCCCCCCCCCTCCCTCGCTCTATTCAATTCAATTCAAAGGGCTTTATTGGCATGAGAAAACATACGTTTACATTGCCAAAGCAGAAGTGTACACAATACAATACAATACAATACAATCGGAACAAAATATGTACAGGTCAGGTGAAAAGAGTGTAACCGTTTTCATGCATCAAGGTTACGTGTAGGCAAAGCAGGGATATATACAATGTGTGTGTGTGTGTGTGTGTGTGTGTTTTTATATCCTTCTATCGCAGCAGCTCACAAATCTTGCTGCTGTGTTTGCACATTGTTTTACTTCCCCCAGCAGGTATGGGAGTTTTTCATCATTGGTTATGTTTTCAAATTCTCCTTGGATGGTTATCATCTGTGGGAAGTATGTGTCTCTGATGTTTTGGTACAGTCAGGACAAGAAGTGTAGCTCAGTTTCCACTTTATTTTGTGTGCAGTTGGTGCAAAGTCTGTTTTCTCTAGGGAGAAAGGTATGTCTATGACGTCCTTTCTCGATTGCAAGACTGTGCTCACTGAGTCTGTACCTATAAAGATTTTTCTTTGATTTGGGTCGGTCACCTTGCTCAGGTATTCTGCCATAGTGTATTCTCTGTTTAGGGCCAAATAGCATTCTAGTTTGCTCTGCTTTTGGGTTGCTTCTTTCCAATGTGTCAGGTAGCTTTCTTTCTGCTGTTTTATAATTTGGTTTAGTCCAGTGAATTGTCTGTCCGGTGGCTCTGCTTGTGTACGGAGTTCCTGGGCGAGTTGGCTGAGGGGGCATCTCTCTAGAGTTTCTGTGTGTGATTGCCTTGTTATGAAGTGCATCTGGGTCACTTTCTTTTAACTCTTTCTGTGCCACTTGGGGGTGCCAAAGTCAAAGTCTGTAGAGTGGCCAGGCTTTACTCCATAGGCGAGCGCTGCAACAGACAGGGACCCACGTGGCAGTGACGCGTGTACATGTTTGTGCTTGTGATGAGAAGGACCCAGATGAAATGGCTACATATAGCTATAGGCTGATAGCTCATTTAGAAGATAGATATTCGGCGATTTAAGCCGTAAATAAAACGTTCAAGCTAAGATTAGAACACAGTTCAGAGAAAATGCTCTCTAAAGATGTTACTTTTTATTGGATTCGGCGGCGCGATGCGGCGGTGTTACCCGATTACGGGCCGGTGGAAAGGGCTTTCGGTCGGCGGCCTAGATTTTAAATTTAGAGCCAGGCTTGGTGCGGCCTCGGATTATTTTATTCATTTTATTAAAAAAGCCGGACTAGTTCGGGATAGGCACACTGGAATACGCCGCGCCGCCGACAGTGAACATTGGGGGGGGTCTAAACTTTATTTTAAACCATTTTCAATGGAATAAATCGTCGGACCATCTAAAATGGCTCGTTGGAAAGCGCTGGACGAGCCAGGACCACCCACGTTGGCCCAAGCAGCTCAGGGTGAGTAAAAAAAAAAAACGAAGAAAAGCCGAACTTGTTCGGGATAGGCACTAAATGAGTTAAGTGGTTATAAAATTTGAATGCTCTCTTTTTTATTTTGATTATGAGAGGGTATCGTCCTAATTCTGCCGTGCATGCATTATTTGGTGTTTTCCGCTGGATTCTGAGAATTGATTTGCAGAATTCTGTGTGCAGGGTCTCTATTTGGTGTTTGTCCCATTTTTCAAGGTCTTGGTTTGCGGGTGGCTCTATCTCTTCTTCTCCCCCCCCCCCCTCTCTCTCCCCTTACTTAATGATATTCATTTGAGGTTCTCCCTCTCCCCTTACTCCCCCCTCCCTCTCGCTCTCGCTCTCTCTCTCTCTGACTAGCCTTCACTATGGACTCAGTGTGAGTGATGATGCACACCTGATGCTGACTGAGTGTGCGCTCTTAATTGTTATGTGAACTTAGCCTACTTTTACTGGAAAATAATAGGCTATATAACATTTTTATTTACGGTATTTTTAAACACCAGGGACTCGCAGGGAGTGAGCATTGGCCTACTTTGCATCCTCTTTATAGTCTACCATGGACAGCACATTTGATAATTTGGACGCAGCAGGATTTTTACAAATTTGGAATCATTTCGATGTTGACGGTAATTATGTTTAGGCTTATAGAAGAATAAGGCAACTTTATATGGCGTTGTGATAATTGTAGCCAACGACAAATGCTGACAAACAATCTCGTTGTTTTCTTAATTATGAGGCTGTTTTTGCTCTTTAGATAATGGATACATTGAAGGGAAGGAATTGGACGACTTTTTTCGATACATGTTTAAGAAACTTGGAATGAAGGTAAAAGGGGGGGACAAACGTAGGCTACAGTAGCCATCCACTTTGAACAAAAACATGAATTCAAGTTGAGCTATACATTGAGAAAGAAGTTGAGAGGAAATAAAAACAGTCGGTGTTGTTTCTATAGAAGGGTGAGATCTCCGATGATGAAGTGGGGAAACTGAGAGACAGGTTCATGTCTGCTTATGACACCACTGCTGATGGCCGCCTACAGATCCATGAGGTGAGAAATTAATTATTAAAGGCAGGGTGAGTGATTTTCTTTGGTTAAAATAAGTGAAATATCTGTTCTATTGTTCTAATCTACTCTTACTCTGCAATAAAGTGGTTGTTCAGTAACAATAGTCTCCTTAATTGTCTCTCCAGCTCCAACATGCATTTTCAGGATTTTTATTGATGGATTGAACACTGTATTAGCAGTTCGCAGAAAGAAGCACAGCTAGTGAAGTAGGCCTACAGTTTAATACAAGGTCTGTTAAAATGATTTAAAACCAAGAAAAGACTATGGCTTGTTTCCATTGGGGTCCTTTGTAGCCTAGCCTACACAAATTGTAACTCAATTAATTGAAAAGAAACGAGCCGACACAATTAGAACTAGAACTCTATATATTTTTGTATATAGGCTATCTACTGCATAGTACTGTGTTATCCGTCTGATATTCAATGTTATATTTAATGGTTTCCTGTGCAAATAAGCCAAGTGCTTTCTAGGATCTCCTTTTAGTTGACCTTGTACCAGTGAACTGTACCGTCATGAAACCTTTTTCTATGCAAACTTCTAATAAAGTCTTCAATCAATCAAAAACTAGGCCTATAAAAAATGAAGCTGAAAATGGGTGCTCTGCTCTCTCCTGAAAATGTATTTTCTGTTTATTTAAAGCTGGAAAGACAGGGACTCGTGTAGCTGAACAGACACTCTAGGCTAGTCTAGGCTACTATCATAATATAGTGTTTATAACCTTAATAACAAAAAACTTTAACTTTAGTTTGAACTTTTAACCAAAAATCAGCCCTACCAGTAAAAAGAGTAGGCCTATGTGTGGATTTTATTTTTATTTTATTTTTTGCCCTGGCATTACGTTTGCTAAACCTTTCAGCATTTTTTTTTTCTTTTTACAATTCTTCAAACATTTGCCTTCCAAACATTTTCGAAAATATGATATAGGCAGAACATTCTAAAATGTAGACCGACAATTTGATATTTGTCTCTCCTGCAGTTGGCCACCATGATGCTGCCTGAAGAAGAGAATTTCTTGCTTCTCTTCCGTCGAGAGACACCATTGGACAACAGTGTGGAGTTCATGAGGGTGAGGGAAAGACTATTGTCTTAATTTATCTATCAAGATTCAAGAGTGGTTATCTACCTATCCATCAGTAATCTCTCAAGAACAACAGAGAGGGCACTGTTTTCTTTCCCCTTTTCTTTGAAGATGGCTAGCCAGATTGATCCATCAGGGGCATCATTTTGTGTCAATCATAAAAATCGCAATTGCCACCCCCTAGTGTTCACACTTATTCAGTTATTCTATGCATATTGTCCCTAACTCTGAATTTTAGTTTTTTTGCAGATTAATCTCATTTAATCAAAATGCGATGATGATTTAGATAAGCGTTTTATTGTATGCAACCATTATTTTATTAACCACTTTCAACGTGCCATTCCTATTTTGGGAATGTCATCATTGGAGAACATTTTCAAACATTTTCTCTTTTGGCCCCCCAAACAAATTGTGAAAATAGGGGATCTACAAGCTCTCAAAGCGTCATCAATGTGTGTATAGCTTGTAGATCCACTATTTTTGCTATGGGGCACAAGTGGTAATTTACTTTTTGCCACTCACTATTTCTTTATAGAATTAGGCCTCTGCTATCCATCCATCCATGGCTCAAGGTTAAGGACACTCTTATTGACACTCCTTTTCAAAGTAGAGATTGACGTAACATATTCCTTTATCCCACGTTTCACCCACGTTTTTAACCTTCCGTTAAAACCTTGTAATCCTGTGGGTTTAGTGTTGAAGTGGTTATATCTTGGAGTTCATTCATAATGGTGACATTGAAGAAGCTTTAGATGAATGATTGTTAGGTTGAGTCATCAGCTGTATAGGGGAAGGAAGTTGGAACTGTAGGGTATTTGTGTAAGTCTGTTTAATTGCGACCGAAGGTCGCATTTACCCTGAAAAACCTTGTCGCTTGAGAGACCTTCTGTAATGCTTCTGTACAGGAAGTGATGTCAGTGTGATGTCAGCGAGTTGTGACAAAAAAAAGAAGGATACACAAGACTAAGAAATACAAAAAAAGAGGAGGAGGATAAAGATACGAAAAGGAGAGAGAAGAAAGGGTGGATGAGGTACAATGTGCAGTCGGCAGTCTCAGAAAAGAAAATGTAACAAGGAGGTGGCAACAGGGCGGCCAGATAAAGTTATTAGGCCTGGATCCGACTTTAAGTCGACGCACAGGATTCCAGAAGTGTAGCGCTTATTCGCTCTTGTATCAAACCGGTACTCGAAACGTTCTTAGAATTTAACATATTTTCTAAAGTAAATATGGGGGTGGCTGTGTTAAGAACGTTTCGTTGTCACGCTCAATGTTGGGCATTTGGACCTATACATGGAGAAATGGAGAAAACCTGTTTGGCCTAAACATGGAGATGTGGAGAACACTATATATGGAGATAGTCCAGTCCATCATGTCATATGGGACTACCGTCATAGACAGTAGCCATTAGGCCTGAGTCAATGGCTGTCTGTCTGACTGTCTGTACAGGAAGTGATGTCACATGACATACTTTTTATGCCCATATATGAGTCATTCTGTACCACATCTCCATGTTTAGGCAAACTCCACACAGAAAGGCCCTATCGCCAACCCCAACTAGGGTGTGGGCGATAGGGCCTTTATGTGTGGAGTTTGCATGTTCTCCCCGTTCTCCTAGGGTTGATACCCTCACAAAAACATGAACAAACTCCCCCCAGAATGACAACAACTAGAATCGTCAGAGAAATGCTGTGGTTGGCCAGATGGTCAAGAATTGGCGCGCATGTCACCCTGAGGTCGCATGTCACCCTGAGGTCGCATGTCACCCTCAGGTGTCTTACTAGTTATATGTAATGTATATATGTGTGTATACATAACTTATTGTATTTTTTAGTTTGTTTGTATTTTATGGACATATATACTATTGAGAATTGTTTTTTCTTTAAAGGTGTTATGTTATTATACTGTATGTACTGCCATCTGTGTATATGGGGGGAGGGGGGAGAAAAATGTTTTGTATTTGTATGAATATTTTTGCCATTTGACATGTGTTTTTTAAAAAGGAAAATAAACAGACTACCCAGGCAATGCCGTTAATGATTGCTCATCTCCTCCTTGAATTCAGATCTGGAGAACCTATGACACAGACAGCAGTGGCTACATCTCAGCTATAGAGCTAAAGGTATAATTCTTTTTTTTTCTTCTTTTTTTTACAAAAGTAACAAAAATAGACAATGGGATCTTGTAGATTAAATATTTTTAATATCCTGATATCCTGTATATTATGTATTGGACATATACGCTTTCCACCCGACAGTGACAAAGTCTCTATCGGGTGAAAACCTCATATGTCCAAAACTGTTACTCTTCAGGATTCAAATTCAAAAGTAGCAAAAGTAGTAGCAAAAGTAGTAGCAAAAGTAGAAGATCTACAAGCTCGACGAGGCATGAAACCACATGTTTTGGGGCTTTAAGTACAACATTAATTTTACAAGAAAGAAAACACCCAACATCAACAATTTTCATATACTAACCATATTCACACGGGTTGGTGCGTGTCCCTACAGGGTTTCCTCCACGACCTCTTCCTTCAGCACAAGAAGTCCATCTCGCCCGAAAAGCTAGAGGACTACACTGACACCATGGTAACAAGCTGCTGGCCTATGTCTGGATGAGTACACTGTCACCATGGTGACGACGAGCTGCCCCGTGTTGTTGTGGAAGATCAGTTGCTAGACTTTAGTGCAGTGGTTCTCAACATGTGGGTCGGGATTTTGGGGGGTCCCCAGATGATTAGCTTAATGTGAAACATTGTTTTCTCACTCAACAGTAAACAAGCCAACATAGTTTAAGTGTATAGAGGGTATCTGCACATTTCTAAAGTGATAATTTAAGGACTTTTTAATACTTCTAAAATGACAAATTAAACATTGGCCAAATTGTCAAATATTAGAGGCAGAAATTGTGAAATTGTGATCACATCACAGTTGTGAGCATGTAGATCTGCTATTTTCACAACAGAACCATGTTATACGAAATGTAATGCCTCAACTCTTAGTGCTCGTCAGGGGGGGGGGGTCCCCAGTTAAAATATGATTATTTTGGGGGTCGCGGCCTGAAAAGGTTGAGAACCACTGCTTTAGCGAATGCTTGTTCTTATCAGGTTAGGTATTTCACTACGCTTTCCACCTTATTGTACTTTGATACTAATGTCATGTTGCAGACAAGTTTATGGCAGTGGTTTCCCCACAACCCTTTTCTGGATCAGGGCCCACATGAAAATCTCATTCACATTTTCAGAGCACGATTATTTTAATGGTCAATCATCAATGGATTGTGTTCCGGCTTGGATCAATGGAACGTAACGTAACGTAGTAATCTTTAAGTTACTGTAACCATTTATGTGGCAAATCACCACGTCATGTATCACACAGACAAACATGAGCACTTTACACTAGACTGGCAGTCAAGGGTGCAATTCTGAGAAATTGCAAGTGGGTTGCCTATTTATAGGCTATACGTGATATATTGCCTGTCATGTGAAGCTTGACAGGCTATACGCGATGTCATGTGAAGCTTGACCAAACCTCAAATCCATTACATGATCCGATCAGAAAAGGGATCATGGTTTAAATGGAGTTCAATGGAGGGCAACACTCCTCCATTGAACTCAATGGACTTCAGTGTTTCCCAACCACTGTGACGCAGTCCTTTAGTGTTCCGCCTGAGAAGACTTGGTGTTCCGTCAAACAAATCGAGCGAAAGCATCCCAGCATTTAGATGAATGTATTTAATAGGGCCGTCAGCAGCATTCTCCAATCAGCTCTTCCTCACGGCTGTCAATCATTAGTGACCGTGCGAAAATAGCCGATCTGTAAGCTCACAAGCTTACAGGCGAGTGGTATGGCATGGTTAACTAATGTGTGGTAGGTAAGCTCTGCCAGCTGGCAGTATGCTTTATTGTCCCACAGGGGGAAATTATTTTCCAGCAGCACTGTAATTGTTCAACAACAAAAGATACACCAGTACCCATGATCACACGATAGCAGTACAACAGCAATGACAACAGAAAAAGACATTAGCATTTAGGGCTAATAACTTCAGCGCAGCATATTTTAAGGCAGTGGATCTCAAACTTTTCAAGGACATTTCAAGGACCTCTATAACTCTGAGAGTGTACAAATGGAACCAAATGGACCCTTACAGGTCTATTTGGTTCCATTTGTACACTCTTATGCATGTGCATTTTGCCCGGTTAGTATAACAGATAACATGTTATCCACTTGAACCCCAGCATCCCTATTCTGGGGGGTGAGCATTCACTGAAAATAACAGCTTTACAAGCTCCTAATGCTAACTCAGGTCCATTTTACTTAAAAAGCAGGTGGGCTTATACTGGGCTGGATGGAAGTCCTGGTACAACAGTAGGATGACACGTAGAAGTACTGTACACACTAACACTAGTAGCTAACTCTGTAGTAAGTTAATGACCATTAAAGTTGACAGACACTGACTTGTTTTTGTCACATTTAGCTCATTAAAATTATGTTTCAGAAAGCTCAAGTCCAGCCTTTTTAAATATCGATAATGAGATGTTCTGGCGCATGTGCTCTTTTTATCCTTCTCTTTGTAGATGAAGATGTTTGACAAAAACAGAGATGGCAGATTGGACCTAAATGACCTGGCCAGGTGGGGGTGACTCATCACTTCTATCATCCTCCTCAGGAGATATCTTTAAGAGATTTGTTTATAAGTTGCATTTTTTCATGCTGCCGGCTCCACTCCAATCAATGTGATATTGGGCCGTGCAGTGTATCAATATTATCGATAATTCCTGGTTTGAATCAATTAAGCCTTATGTTATACTTACAGTACATATTGTAAATTCTTTCTAAAATAGAACAAAAAAAAAACAAAAAAAAAACGCAGATCTACAAGATCTATTTTATTTGTGTGTGTGTGTGTGTGTGTGTGTGTGTGTGTGTGTGTGTGTGTGTGTGTGTGTGTGTGTGTGTGTGTGTGTGATATCATCACATTATCATCACAATATTGATATCAAGATTTTGGTCAATAATAATATGATTATTATTTTTTACTTTCTCCAGATATCGTCCATCCCTAATTTGACTCTACCCTTTAATGTAGCTGGTTATCATAGCTTCCTTGTCTGTAAATGAGCTCTATTTCACCTATACTAGTCCCATACAGTCTGGGAAAAAAATGCTTCAATAGTGATTAATTTCATATTTACAATGGCAAGTTTAATAGTTTGTTTTGACCCAATGACCAAGGGCGCTATATCAATGAAAGCATTTCCATGTTGAGATCTGCGTCATTGGATAAGATAAAGGCTGACTGGGAACATGATTTGGGGCTTACACTGTCTGCTGAAAAGTGGTATTCCATTTTCTCCTCCATACATAAGTCTTCACTGTGTGCAAGACAATGGCCGGGTTTCCCAAAGTGATTTTTTGCCCATCGTAGCTCACGCATGGTCGTAGAGACCAAGCCCCGACCGTCATGTTCCTGTGTTTACATGCGTTCGGGCAGAGCGACCTAATTAGCCCCTTACAACTACACCAACATTCAGATTTCACAAAGTGCTTAATAAAGTCTCACACCATGTCTAAATACGGTACGGCATTCTATTATTACCCATATCCATATGTTGTTGTTGATCGATTGTTATTCTACTTTTGTTTTCAGAATCTTAGCCCTGAAGGAGAACTTCTTGCTTAAGTTTAAGATGGACGTAAGTATTTTGAGGTGTTTTTACATTTTTGTAAGTTTGTGTATAAAAATACCAATCAATGGCATGTGCACAGTGCTTCACGTGATCTGTCTTCCAGGCTTGCAGTCAAGAGGACAGGCGGAGGGACTTTGAGAAAATATTTGCTCATTATGATGTTGTGAGTTCCACTTCTCTCTACTCATTATCTAGCTGGTATTGCACTGCATTACTGCTGTTATTTTAACCCCTGGAGTGGACACACAGTGCTGTATAATAATGGAGCTGTTAACTGTAAGCTAAGTAAATGTAGTGTCCCTACTTTATCGTATACAGTAGGCCTATACATGTGCCTCTATCTAGATCTCACCTACTGTAAGCAATGTGTAAAGTAACTATACGTACATTTACTCAAGTAGCCTACTGTACTTATGTACAATTTGAGGTGTTTTTCTGAAGTATTTCCATTTTTCAATACTACTCTATACATCTCAGAGGCAAATATTATACTTTTACTCTTTTACTAGAATAATTTGAAAACTTACTTTGTTGATATACATTTTGTACTTTTACTAAAAAATGTTTTTTTGAACACAGGCCTTTTACTTGTAACAGAGTATATGTGTGTGTGTGTGTGTGTGTGTGTGTGTGTGTGTGTGTGTGTGTGTGTGTGTGTGTGTGTGTGTGTGTGTGTGTGTGTGTGCGTGCGTGCGTGCGTGCGTGCGTGCGTGCGTGCGTGCGTGCGTGCGTGCGTGCGTGCGTGCGTGCGTGCGTGCGTGCGTGCGTGCGTGCGTGCGTGCGTGCGTGTGGTCCTCCAAAGTGTATACTGTAGGTCACTGCTGACAGCTCCCAACTGTCTCTGTGCATATAGATAACAGTGCAGGCCATACATTTGAGCCTCATTTATATTCGTAGAAGTACATACTATCACTAGTAGCTAACTATATTAAGTGAATGTGTCCATTAAATGAGACAGTCACTTGTTTTCATTACATTTTACCTCATTAAAAAAATGTTTTAGGGAGCTCAAGTCCAGCATCATTATTATGGTTTTCAGGCTTTGCAACTGCTTTTAATTTTGCCTTTTTAAGTATCGATAATGAGATGTTCTGTCTGTCTGTGTGCGTGCGTGCGTGCGTGCGTGCGTACGTTTGTGCGTGTGTGTCAGAGTAAAACAGGGGAACTGGAGGGCCCTGAGGTAGATGGATTTGTCAAGGACATGATGGAGCTGGTCATGGTGAGATAAAATAAAGGTTTATCTTCCTATTGCTCATATAGACCCATTATTTTAATGTTTACATTTCTGCTTTTAGTGGCTTTTTTTCTGTGGGGGTAGAGGAGGGGCAATAAGATTTGTGATCTGAATTCAATCTCAGAGCGCCTGTTAAATGCCTAAACAGTAATTGTACATTCACGGGTAATGAGACCACACCGATAGGATACTAAAGCCAGAATGAAATGAGTGATTTCCGATTGAGGTGATCAAGGAACCCAGTGAAGGACAAGACTCAGGGTGGGGGTGTAGTCTCAAGAGCTGGCGAATGTGATGGCTTTTATTCATTAAAAAAAGTTACATTTTAACTTAATTCATCTTGACTTATCTGCAGTAACAATGAAATAACATCAACAGCAACATACGGTAGCACCGTAGTCAGCTTGTGATCATGTGTCTTTAATGGTCTCTGTGGCAACACCCCTCCCCCCAAACAGCCCAGCATCAGTGGAACCGACCTGGACAAGTTCAGGAAGGCTCTGTTAGGACACTGTGACATCAACGGCGACGGAAAGATCCAGAGGAACGAGCTGGCCCTCTGCCTGGGTCTGAAACTCAGCTAGTAAAGAGTGATGCACAGGAACACCAATAATAATTACCACTAAAACTACTTTCTATCTTCTTTCTTTTTCCTTTCCTTATACTACTGCTCTGTGTCGTGCAGTGGTTCTCAATGGCACTTTGTGTCTCCATAGGAACCACTGCTGGTCATCCTTCTGGAACTGAAGAAGTGGTCCAATTATTTATGTACACTCCACTTATTGTTGTGGATTTTGATTGTCCTTTTGTGGGTATAATAACGGTATATAACTTGTAAACCTGCGTTCCATGCTAAGTAGCCACAGAATAGAACATTTTAAACTAGAAAGATGCAATTGGAAATTGCTAGTGTGGTTGCCATGACTATATTCTGCCATTTGAAGCTCGACCAATCCTTGAGCTAGCAACGAGAATGCTGCTTCCTGATTGGCTAAGTGTTATCCGGAACATTAATGCTGCTTCCTGATTGGCTAAGTGTTATCCGGAACATTAAGAAGTAAGCTGGGCTAGAACTATATTGTTGCTTACAGCAACCACACTAATAACAAATATAATCTCATATACAAAAAAAGTCTTGTTGTATCAGGATGTCATTGCTTTGTTTGTATTATGAGAGGTAGTTGTATATCACTACAATATTGCTGCACTTTAACTAAGTGTGTAAAGTGTAATTGGTAGATTACTATAATGCTTTGCTACTGTACTTTTACAAACAAAGGTTCATATTGTGGAACTACACTATTAGTTCATAGTAAAATAAATCATATGCACATGTGAAGTCTATGTACATTATTATTAACAATTACTAACAAGCATACTGTACATTACTCTTGGGGACTTGAGCTGCTTCTTTTATCCAGAGTGGAGACTTTATTAGTCCTGGAGAAAGCACTTCCAAAGGAGCAGTTCGGGTCTGCGGTCTGGAGTTTCAGGTATCATAACTGATCAACATGCTTTAAAACATTTTATTTAAGGCATTTTGTAGATGAATCCTAATATGAAAATATATTTTGGTTTAAATTAAATTGTCTAAATGTCATCAATAGACAAATCAATTCATAGAGGTGATATGTAAACATTATTCTTTGAATAGTCACTTTTATTATATTGGAATGATTTCAAGTGAATTGAATTATGGTGACAGAATCCACTTTGAAAAACCCCCAATCTACATCACATACTGTACACAGCAAAACCTTAAAGTGTTAATTTAACTACACTTAATTTAAATTGAACCCTATAGGTCAGTTTTTCCACACTCGTTAAAGCGTTACACTACAGAATTTTGTAGTGTACACAGTACACTTCAAATCAAAGTAGAGTGGTGGCTCATCATACCTTCTGTACAGTGCAAGGACAGTGACAGTGTGTATAGTAGGCTACACATGACATGGAAACACACAGTCTGCAGAAAAGCTGTACCTTTCCTTCTCCAGCATATTAGACCATAATGGATCTCCTTCTCAACAACATGCACAGTTTCATGTTGCACGCACATGGCAACCACAGTATTCAAACGGCACAAAAATAAGATCGACTTAATGGAAGGGAGTGGTGTACCATGTCAAAGCACTCACCTATCGCCACGGACATACTGTGCAGACAGAGCAAACAACCTGTCATAAGTGCAGGGTGGCACTGAAAGCTTCTGTGTATGGGGGTTCATTGAGTGCTGTACTGTGTGGGCTGTGCTTTTGTTGAGCCTTGTTGTGTTCTGGGTGCATTGTTATTGCGGGTTTATTAAAGATAAGCTGCACAGCTTCAGTGTCCAATAGCCCAGCAGATGTCTAGGTACATGGAAGAAAGAGAAAAGACAGTTTGTTAAGACCTTGCATCATTGTGTTCATGTTGCATTGTGTGTGTAACCTTCACTACTTTCTTTCCTCCTTATTTCTTTTCCTCGAACTCCTGTATTAGTCTTCCTTTCATCCTCATTTAGTGTACTTGTTTCTCTTGAACCTTTGTTTATTTGTTTTCTCCTTCCTCCACCTATTCCTTGCTTCCTTCTTTCCTACTTCACTCTCTGGTACTCATGACTCTTTCTCCCTTCCTTCCTATACCATGACTTAAGTGCCTTTATATTCTCCATGTCCTCCTTTGTTTCCCTCATGTTGTGTCGTATTGTCCTATTCATTCCTTCACCTCCATTCCATACCTTTCATTCCTGTGTCTATGCACCATCATCTTTCACTAACAGCTACATGTGTCACATTGCTTGAGAAAAAAAGTATTTGCTGAAAGAAATTGACTCTCATGAATAAATAAAGGTATGTCCTTGTTCTTTTGTATATATACATTTTTTAAATATTTGAATTGCAAAAGATGTAATGAAAGTCACACAGTACATCAAGATCAAATGGACCTCAAGTTCAAGTAAGAAATTAAAAACATCCAAACGTGCACATTTTTCCATGGCAGCAGAGCAGAGCCTGGCCAAAAGCCAACCAGATGCCAAACCAAATACCAAGAGCCCATTTGCCAAACAGCCGGTGGCACTGGAGGAAATTACAGAGGACAGCCAACAAGAGTCTATAGATACGCACCCTGAGTCTCTGTAATCTGAGACAGACTGACGCTCACAGCCATCGCCTGGCCTTTTGATGTTTCATAACGGAGCTATAAATGATCATGATTCTGCAGACAGATTCTCGCCCTGGCCATCGATCAGGGTGTGTCCTATACTTGGTGCACATGTGCACCAGTGGTCCGGGGACCACCAGTGGTCCTTGAGGGTTGTTCCAGGTGGCCTCCAGTTAAATGGTGGAGTGCTGGTAACCAAATGGACCCTACTAGATCTTTAATTGACATCAATACAGGATGGAATTGTGGACAAAAACGTTATCCAATGATAACAAAATGTTCAACGTTTTGGGCCTGAGAGGCTAAATCTCATCAAATAGTGGTCAGTATTGCCCAATAAATAATGGACCTTGATATGAAAAGAGTTGAAAACCACTGTAATAGATGAAGGGTAAAGGAGCTCTCTGGATGAAAAACAGGCAGGACAGTGGATGCCCAAACTGAGAAGCGAGAAGCAGGCACACAACCAACAAGCCTACAACATCTGCCTAATGAATGAGTTACTACTGACATGACATGACTTGCTTATTATAGTGATGTGTATTACCTGCTATTGTAAGTCGCTTTGGATTAAAAGCATCTGCTAAATGCCTAGACTGTAAACTGTATGACACATCATGACACAAACATGTAGAATTCAGTACTCGAAGGAAGTGGTTACAGGCAGCAGCCAGTTAATTACCTGTTTTTTTTCTTCAAATATGTTGATATAAGTTATCAACATATGTACACACACACACACACACACACACACACACACACACACACACACACACACACACACACACACACACACACACACACACACACACACACACACACACACACTCTGCTCCCCCTCTCTCCCTCTCATTAACTCTTTCCCTCCTTTATGTACTCTCACCACCTCCCTCCCCTCTGTCTTTCTCCCTCCGTCCTAATTTTATTCTGCCGCCTCTGTCATGCATAGTTTGAAATCTCTCCATATTTCCCCCTGCCACCTCCCCTCCCTCTGTTTGCTCTCCTCTCCTCTGTTCTCCAGGTTTGGTCTCAATGGTCTGTCTCTCTGATAGCTTTTATTAGCTGTGTCTCCGCCTACTGGCGAAGATAATCACTGTGCGTGCGTGCGTGCGTGCGTGCGTGCGTGCGTGCGTGCATGTGACTTATTCATCCTCCATGGACCCCAATTAAGCAGTCACAGTATGTGGTTAAAACTAAAAGGCCAAGGCTTCCAGAGTAACCCCCTCATCAGGACCATGTGTTGTATCCTCTCTCCTCCTCTCAATCTATCACATACATATTGGACAAGGGCAGTTCTCTTGAACTCTGCCTTCAGGTATGGAAAGAGGGCATTTGGCATGTCTTTCACCATAGTAAAAACTGCATTCATGGTCTTGAGAGGGCACTTTTTACAGACAGGTAAAAGGGCAGGGGCTCAAGCCCCCTTTGATGTCTCTGTGTGCGACATATGGTCATCCAGAGCCACAAGAGACGAGCCACCATGTTGTATTAAAGAGGTGATAATGAAAGAGAGAGTGATTATCACCTCTGCTCCACTTGCTGATGATTCTGGACATATTACCTAATATCTGCCCTGAGATGTCTGGTTGTGTCTTCAAACTGTACAACAGAGCTAAATGTTTCTGCAACAGCTACTGTAGGCCTCTATTCAAACATGTTAAACAAAACATTATAGTCCAAAGTTGACCCTGCTGTGATGATATAAGCCTACTGTTTGTGTATGTGTGAGTGTGTATGTGTGTGTTATGAGTATTTGTATGTTGTTTATACATATATATACATTGAAATGTGTATGAGTAATGTATTGTGTACGTGAATGTGATACCCCAGGGGTGGGGCCCGACAAGCATTGTGCTTCTCCCTAACCCCTTTCGGACACTTGGACAATGGACAAAAAAGGGGTAAAAAAGAAAGGAATATGCTGATCTATTTGAATGCACTTTTATTGTTTAGGTACTATGTCATGTTCAAGCTTTCAGCACAAGGACAAATGTTGTAGCCTTTACTTCTTGGCTAAATCTAGTCCCCAGACTGCAGACTTTTGAACCTTCACAGAGGCAATAGGCTAACACCTGACACCTGACCTCACTGTTGCAGAGCTCAACCCTTATATAATTTCAGGAGCTGAACCAAAAAAAGCCCACATAGAGGTAGGTAATGTGAGTAAAGTAGGTGTGCCTGGGGCCAAAAGCAATAAGGGGCCCCAGAGAGCTCATTCAAGTCAGGCAAGATGACGCCATAGGACTTTCTGCACAGGGTCCCCCAACAGTCTGAAGAATCACCTCTGCTCACAGAGGAAAGGGTCCTGAGGCAGTGTCAGGCACAGAGGTCTATGCAGACTCAGATTCTGGCCCTGCAGGTAAACATTGAAATTCATGAATGTAACATTGCATGAGGTTTCCACATACTTGTTTTTATAATGTTTTGCCACTAGATGTCACCCAGACACAACTCGAACACGAATCAAAGTAGCCCTGAGCACACGGGTCATTTGGTTTATGTTAAATGCATTTGTTTGTAATACAATTACTAGAATATCTAACATCTGATGTCAGGACAAGATGGTTACCAGTGACAGTAGCCTATACTCTTGGTTATGGCTACGCTTCTGTTTTTCTTGGGTGTTTTTATTATTATTATTGTCAAATATTTGTGTGAATTAATTTTATTTTATGTGTCATTCTTTGGTTTTCAGGGAGATCAATTCATTTTGCAGGTTGTAAATTGTAAACTGGTTCTACGTTGACCATGTTGAAGTTCATAGAAATGGCCAGTAGATGTCACAATTTAGCTTTAGTAATCAACTGACACAGCCTACACTGCTGGAAAGCTGTCTGGCGTTGCCAGATAACCGGAGGTCGACTTGCAAGTTTACCCTTATGGGGTATTTTATGTGATACAGACACACGTTTAGTGTGCTCAAAATGATTCAAGATAATGGAATAGCTAGCTATATAACCTGTAAACCTGAATATAGATAGGTAAGCTGGTGGAGGGACACGTGTGTCCTCTGTCACTTGTGTTTAGTGCATGTCTTCTTTGTTTCCATAAATAATAATACTACTTATCATATCATGTGATATTATTGTAAATTGTCAAAAAATATATATATGTATACAATTTGAATGGATCGTGATTATAGTTTGCCAATAGCCATCTGTACCTCTTAAAAATCACCTTCATTCATTTTAGTGTTGAGCTATCATGGCGTTAAAATTAAATATAGGAACACGTCTTTCTTTGGTTGTATCCATAAGTGAAAGGGGATTTATAATTAATATATTTTCATACTGTGGGGGTGGCTCTAATTCAGCAACACCGATCATGTTCCATTTCATTAAGATGCTTTATTGCCATAATAAAAGACACAGTAGCTCAAGCCTCAAGGCGGGGCCACGGGGCTGCGCACTGGCTGAGCCGCTGACGGTCGCGTTCACGCGTTTTTACACGCGCACGCGCGCGCGCGCACAAACACACACACACACACACACACACACACACACACACACACACACACACACACACACACACACACACACACACACACACACACACACACTCACAGACGGACAGTGTTGCCATGTCTGCTACTAGGACTTTAAACACAATTCTTGTTGGCTAGGCTACTCAATTCATTGATTAGCTATTTTCAAATAGCCCGTAGCCTAGTCACTTCTTTTTGGTTTTCATTAATCTAATAAAGAAAGACAGATTCAGAGCTCTCAAATTAGGCTATATTCTTTTTTCCAGTTTTTTGCCGAAGGGTTCCCCCAGATTGTGTTTTCATAGACCTGGTTTGCTTATATCTCTCGCAAAAAACAAACAAACGTGGCAACACGGACACTGGGCAGCAGAATCACGTCAGCTGTCTCCGTAGCTCCCAAACTTCACACACAAGCACCGAGCAGACCACTATGTCTTGATAGTGTGCGCAAATTATTCCTTTTGCCTCTCTTTTTCCCTCCTCCTCCTCCTAAACAGCTTCAAGGAATACCGGTGTTTTTCTCAGGATGTTGTACAGTCTGGAAAAATGGGATTCGCCAGCAGCAGCAGTAGCAGCAGAGGGTGGAAACTAACATTGGCTTCTTGTAATTCAATCGGTGTTTTGCTTTCCATCGCCCGGCCGGAGGAGCAGCAGTGAACCGCCGTGCAGCCAGGCTGTGTGACCGTTCCTCCAGCCCGCTGCGGTGCCTCGGACCCGGGGAGAGGAGCTGAGCTGCTGCCTGTAGCCGCTCTATTCATGGACTACACAATACCATCTGAAATCTATTTGTAATCAAAGAGGAGAAACAGACGTGATAAAACATAATGGAGACTGTGATGGAAAGAGAATGCAGCGCGCTGGGAGGACTTTTCCAGACAGTAATAGGGGATATGAAGGTAATAATAATAATAACCTAAATATGAACTGTAATCTTCTGTTGTAGCCACCTTAATTAGCCTATCTATCTAGACCATGAACTGACATGAACCTCTTATTGTGTGTGCTGCAATAAAGCCATGCTGCATGTGTTCATCATGTAATAAGGCTGCCATTGGGGCTACCTGGGGCGACAACATGCCTTACAATATCATTTGTCTCCTGCGGTTCTGCTGCGCACAAGAAAAGCCCACAGCAGCAGCAGCAGCAGCAGCTAGTCATTATCCTTCATAGACTAGTATAAGTGTAGATGTCTATGCCTAATTAATTTCATAATGAGAGAGAGAGAGAGAGAGAGGCTCCGGGCAAGGGCCGGGGTCTCTAGGTTGTTTCGTGGGCCTAATTGTGCGTGTATACTGCGGAGAGGTGGGTGTGTTCTGTTCCATTGACAACTAAACGCAGTCTCTCTTCAGACGGCTTTATCTTTCCCCTGGCGGAGTGGCTGCTGGACCCAGAACGCCTGGAGCTGAGGGAGAGAGCTCTGCTCCATCACCCCATATAGCCTAGTAACAGAAAACAGGCTCCATGTAGACAATGATTTTAACCATAAATAGGCTTTTATCATAGGATTAGGCTATAAAGAATGTAGGCTATTTGTGATTTTTGTGGTTGTGTGATATTTTCTTCTCGATTCTCTTTGTTAAGGAATGTGTGTCTGTGTAACAAACGTGCTATTTTATGGTTTGTGTGTGTGTGTGTGTGTGTGTGTGTGTGTGTGTGTGTGTGTGTGTGTCTGTGTCTGTGTCTGTGTGTGTGTGTGTGTGTGTGTGTGTGTGTGTGTGTGTGTGTGTGTGTGTGCTAATCCCAGCCAGCCAACCTACTGACCTAGTAATAGTATGGGTGGGTGCGTGTGCGCGAGTGTGTGCGCTGCGCGCACTTTGACACCTAGGGATATAAACGAACCACCATGCATGCACACATACACACGCACGCTATTAGCCTACCCTTGTTTCTGAAAGAGCTGTGACGTCATAACAGGTGGTTTTCTGACAGGTGTTCTGGTTAGCCTTTTGAGTCTCTGTAGCCATCAGAGCCTTTTTTATGGCTGTGTGGATGATGATTTAATTAGAGTTGTTCCGATACTGATGCCAGATTCTGCCTAAAATGCTGGTATCAGTGAGTAGGCCAGTCTATGGCATTCTCATACATAGCACACGATATGTCATTTACATTATTTTGTATTTTGAATGCTTTAGTAAATAGATCAGTGGTTCTCAAACGTTGTCCCCCCACTGTGTTTGTATTGTTCCAATGCACCATTTACCTTTTACCTGTTACTTTCCACTGTGTTCTGTTTGTATCGTTCCAATGCACCATTTTTACCATTTACCACTTTGTTTGTTGTGTTCCAAAAGAGGCGACGATAAACAGGAAAGTTCCTGAACTATGAGGCCGGAATCACACATAGGCGTGAGACATCTTCTCCGTATCGTCTGAGAATGAGGGGGGGTGGAAGTCCAATGCATTTTCTATCTAAGTCACGTGGTTTCATGTCGTTGCCATGTCTCTTGCTCAACCGAAGGCTGTCTTTTGGCCAAGAGACATGGCAACGACAAAAAAAACACGTGACCTTCATTGACAATGAATTGGATAGCTGACGCAACTGTCTGTAGTGTGCCTGACACCTACAGGAATCTAGGTATATTATCTTTGCAAGTCAAAATGCAACAGAACACTTCTAATTTTAATACACATTTTAAGGACCAGGACAAAGACTTTTATGATTGATAAAAACAGAAAGTCATAATTGCTGTAAGATATATTTTTTTGTCTTTTTCCGCCTTTATTGATATAGTATGTAGTGGAGATATATAGGAACGGGGTGAGAGACGGGGAGTGACACGCAGCAGAACCCTCGACACGTCAGGCATCATGCGCCTGGACCGCTAGGCCAGCTGGCGCACAAAACCTTTTATTTTCAAGGACCCTCATAACTCTCTCAGAGTTACAGAGACCAGTAAGGGTCCTTTTGAACCCCCTCAAGGACCCTGAGAGTCCCTTGAGTCTGGACCCCACTTTGAGAACTACTGTCCTAGATTTATTCTTAAATTACATGTTGGTATATCGGATCGGTATAATCTGTATCGACCGATATGCAAGTTATGGGTATCGGAATAGATTTAATGAGGACATTTATATTATCAATATAGCCAGAGGAAAGATGATTATTTATTCCTACAGTCATGTTTAATTCATACAGATTGCTGAGAGGCTCTTCTGCCCTCAAGGAAATTGCCCACGCTTAAATGTTGGTCTTTCTTTATTTGAATGATAGGTATGGGCTTAAATATAGTCTTCTATAACACCTGTTTCGTTTGGAAAATGGCTGGTGGGCAATTAAACTGATAACACGATATCTTCAGTTTGGTTTACGTACAACATGAATCACAAGAATAGCATAGTCAACAAGTAATTTCCTCTCCTTTTATGTTGTACTTTTATAGCTACTTTTATTGTTGTACTTTTATTTATCTCTAAATCAATATTTATCTTGGATATCATTTCTGGGTTTTTCTTTCTTTTTTTTAAATATATATTTTTAATTTTAACAGTGGATATTGACAGGAAACAAGGAGAGAGAGATGGGGAGTGACACGCAGCAAAGGTCATCGTCTTGTCGAGATCGGGATTTGAACCCGTGACAGGCGTGACACGCTGTCAGGCTGCATTAGAGCCTAGATGTGGTTAGCCTAGCAACGCCAGACTAATATCACTGCATAGATAGGGCAATTTGTTTTTGCAATGGCAGATTTGTCTGGTTTCCAGGCTAATATTTGGTATGCATGCATATGCGCCTGGACCGCTAGTCTAGTGGGCGCCCTGTTTTTCTTTTCTTTTTTGGATTTAAGCGAGCTGAAGCTGCTCCCAACATTTCCTCTCCAATCTAACAGTGGGTAGAGCTATGGAATCAAATGTAATTGTGTTCATATTAGGTTAGGTGGCACGTCGACAGCTTGTACGTAACCAAAGTATCTTCTGTCAAAAGAATAGTTCAGTCGGCTTCTGAACCACATCTATCAAGAATGTGTCGTGCACACCATTCAAAGTAATATGGTGACAGAAAAGAACAGGGCGGCCGCGTCCATTGAGTTCAATGGAGAAGTGGTGCCCTCTTATATTTGGTTCCTCAAGCTAAAAGTACACAGACTCCCGACGAAGGCATGCCATGCCACCACTGACAAGACATACTGTACAGATACAGATACATACAGATACATTTCCTTCTTATCATGTCTTATCAACAAACGTGGCTTTTACACATAAAAGTGAACTCAAAGTCTCTAGAAAAATGAATAGAAAACTACAGTATAACAATTTGACTTTTCTTGTAGTTTAAGTGTGCTATGAGGTTATGTAGGAAACTACTCTACAGCAGTAACCAACGTGGTAGTAACAACGTGGAAACATTTCCATTTGCACAATTGCCTTTTGCTCAAGAGTTTTGATGCATTAAACTTAAAGCATCTTCTTGTTTAACAGGAATTATGGACATACAGGTGGCTTGGCAACCAAAACACAGGGGGCCAATTGTACACATGTGAATATGACTGTTGTAGTTTTAAACCAAGTAAAACATTTTTATTCATAAACCTGGATAGCAGACAGAGTCGAGACATAGGCTATTACTAAATTACAGGAGGGGAAAGTGGCTTAAAGTTCCTTAACTCATTGAGTGCCAATCCCGAACTAGTTCGGCTTTATTAGCGTATCGCAGAGTGCCGATCCCGAACTAGTTCGGCTTTAAAAAAAAAAAAAAAAAAAATTGAAAACATTTTTTTTGATTTTTTTTGTTTTTTTTTGGACCCCATCAAATCTGGTGAACATGATTTCAATCGCGATTTTGCATGTTCCACCCCATACAACCCCATCTAACATACAGGGCAGCCATTTTTGTTTACATAACATGTAAAACATAATGGCCATTATCTCAAGAATGCCTGAACGGATTTCCAATCGGATTTTTTTGTTTGAAAGCTGTGAACAAACTGCACAAATCCACTCCAATGCAATCCAGGATTGCATTGGATTTTTTAGAGCTCATTCTTCTCTGTTTTTTTCCCATGCATGAGGTGTGCAAGGTTTAATCGTGGCTAAATTGCAGAAAATAGATCTTCTAAAATGCTTGGTAGCCAATAGCTAACTTCAAGCTAACTTCATCCTCTTCCTGTACATGCACAAAGGAAAGTGTTCAGGCAAGTCATGGCTGCAGGGCTTCTGCATATACCAGCATATCTCTATGGGATTTTCTATGGCCACTGGGCGCCCTCTAGTGGTGAACGGGGTATGAATGCCGTGGTTTACGGCTAATCGCAGTGTAATGTTTTATTCATAGACGTGGCTCGCAGACAGTTTTCTCTGCTTAGCATAATGAGTCGGTGTGTGCATGGTGAAGGTGGAGGGCTGTAAATCCGTGAATGAGACAGACTCTTGGCTGCCGCTTCATGTCAACATTGTCCATATGTACTGTAGGTGGGGGCTGTCTGTCTGTATGTGTGGGAAGTTGATGTGAGGGTTATAATATACATGTGTGTACATGTGTGCCTATTCGCTACAGCCAGCCAGTATTTGTGTTCACATAACATGAATGAGCTTTGTTGCGACCGTAGGTCGCACTTACTACAGAAAGCTGCTCGAGGTGTCCGTGCGTCAGTCCGTCACACCTCACACGTCACAGTCAGTCCGTCACACCTCACACGTCACACTTTTGCCCTGCTCATATCTCGGCCACCGTTGGCCCGATCCATGCCAAAATTTCCACACAAACTCCTTGCCTGCCAAACTACAACCTCCAAGGACCCCCAGAGTTCCAGGGACCCCCAGGTCCCTGGGGGACCCCCAGGTGTAAAAAAAATACCAAATGTGCAAAAATTACCAAATGACCACCCCAACGGGGCTGCTCACGGGGAATTCCCGGGGACCACCCACTCCTGGTGCTCCAGAACGGATGCAAAAGTGGTGGCGCCCCCAGTGGAGGACCCCCTGCCACTGCAGCTCACATAAAATGCCGTAACTCGGGCTAGGAGCGTCCGGGAGAGCCGGGGCCGGTACCTAATCGTCCGCCAAGGCAACGCGGACACCCCACCCCTCATTTCTCACATGGCCCTCTTCTAGCGCCACCTACAGGCCGATTTTTAAAACACATTTTTGGCCACTGCTCCTACACTTTTGGCCCTCAAATCACGGAAATCACTACACAGTATGTCTACACTCATGTCATCAACATGGATCCGGAAGTTTTTGGAAAAACACATTTTTGCCATATTTGTGGAGATAAGTGACCTACGGTCGCTTATCTCCCGATTAGGGAGTCTTACTGGTACAGTATGTGTCTGCTCCATGGATTTGTGTATGTGCATTACTGTTGATCCGTTTAAGTGGAACTGATCAGCATGATGATTTCCTTGCAAGAAGGGAACCACACGAATTCCATGACGTACTCTACGCTGGTGTGAAATCTGACATTCACTTCTGACTTTGAAGAACACTTTATAGTTGTTCCACTGCGTCACATACTGTATATATTCTAGAGCAGAATATATGCAGCATCCATTATACCATATGATGAGTCTACTACAATTTTATAATTGTAGTAGACTCATCATTACTGAGTGTGTGATCAGCATTATGTTTTACTATGGTACATGACAAGCACTATTTGCCTCGGTTCTGGTAAAGTAACTGTACTGTCCTGTACCGAATGTGAATGTGGTTGAATGTGGTTCTGTAACACGAGTGCCACTCTGTACAGTACCAGTAAATCCCAACTACTGGTTTGTTTCAGTATTATTCCATACTCCCAGTTAACAGTGTTCTTTCTGAAAAGGCAATGTGGGTGTACGTATGTATCTAAGGGAATGCCACTGACTGACTGACTGTACTAGCACTGTATGGGCTGAACACTAATCAACGTTTAGCCTAACTGTGATCATGCCATTACTGTAATCATATCAGGGCCAAAATAATCCTCATCTGGTTTGAGCTTGTTGTCTGTGTGCAGCAGTGAGTGGGGAGATTACATGGACGCATCAGACGGAGCACGTAAACAACGTAGGCAGGGCCATGGTAATTGTAGCTTTAGTGCGTTAGTGGCCAAATGGGTCAGTGTCATATTATTAAGGTGTGTTGGTACACAGTAAACATGGTAAATGTCTGCAACATGCGATGGTTTTAGGACCGTAAAGGGATGATGACGGCGAACAATCTTACATTTGTTCAGTTCTGTATTTATACACTGTGTGGGTCGCTTTTTCTTTTTTTTCTTTTTTTTTTAAGATTTGTTTTTGGGCTTTTTATGCCTTTATTTGATAGGATAGTAGACTGACAGGAAATGGGGAGAGAGATGGGGAATGACATGTGGCAAAGGTCATCCGGATCGGGAATCGAACCGGCGACGCCAGCAGGCATCATATCCTAGTATGTGGTATGCGCCTTGACCACCAGGCCAGTGGGCGCCCCGTGTGGGTCCCTTTTAGTGTCATAAAAAAATCCATCTTTGCTAGTTTTGTCAAGCAGTGTTTTTAGACTGGTTGATGCGTCTGTGCAGGGTGAACCTATTGCAACCGGTAAAGCAACATTTTAGATTTTAGATACACAAGCTCATAGCACGCTTGTACATCTGTTATTTTTGAACTTCCAAATCACATACAGGTCAATAAGACAAAAGTATACAACAACATTGGTGTATGTTACCCCTTCCAAAACCCAAAGTTCCCGCTCCGAAAGAGCCACTGGTATCTTGTTGTACCATTAATACACATATTTACATTGAAAGTTCAAGGAAAGTGTACAGTATATTTTTGAACATTTTTGAAAGATCTTGAAAGTGTGAGAACAGGTTAATGCACTTTCCCCTCTCTGGTATTCCATTCTGTTCCGTTCCGTTTGGAGCTGAGAGAGTGATGCCCAGCGTCACTGCTTGGTTACCGTCGCTATGGTAACGCTGAAGTGGAGGGACAAAAAAAGGGAAGGGGAAGGGTGGTGAGAGGACAGACGTCACGCGTGCATGCATGAAAACGCACATGCACACACACGTACCTGCTGCAATCATGCTTTGCTTTCCCTGCTGTTTCTCACGTACCCCACACACTCTCTCTCTCTCACACACACACACACACACACACACACACTCACACTCACACTCACACTCACACTCACACTCACACTCACACTCTCTCTCTCTCTCTCTCTCTTTCTTCTTCCCTCTATACATTTGCCATGCACACTTTCCCTCATATTTATTCATTTGTACTTGTACAGTCTACACAGATCCCTCTCTTTCCCTCAGGCTCTCTCTCATTCTCTCTCTCTCTCTTGCACACATACACACACACACACACACACACACACACACACACACACACACACACACACACACACACACACACACACAGGCGTGAGGGCAGGGCTCTTGCATCTATCAATCACGCAGGACATAAATTGTAGCCGTGGCAACGGGAGGCAGCAGCAGCAGTACCATTCAGCCCACTGGTCCTTTACGATCCAATGCCTGCATCACTGAGTAGTACCTACCTTTGCTGTGCATCCTTTATCATCGCAGATGTGGCTGTCGCTCGTCTTTATCTCAGGTTGTTTGTGATGATGATACCATTTTATGTTCTTGGCTCAGCATTTGCCCCGCAGTTACATTTAGCCTCCTCTCTCCTTTAAAACACAATATGTTTAGGTTTCTTTACTTTAACCTACACTCTAGTGATAGTCTACTCTTTCCTGTGATCAGTGGTGTAAAGTAGATTTACTTAAGTACTTTAAGTAAATCTATACTAAATCTATTTACTTTTTGAGGTATTTTTGCTTTACTTGAGTATTTCCAATTTCCAATACTTTTACTTTGAAAACATTAATTACTAGTTACTTACTAGCAGATGTAAATTATAATATTATAAAACATACATAAACCACTTTAGCCCTATTTTATACCTTGGCTATTTGAAAATAGCCGATCTACAAGCTCACAACACGCCACATCGCGACGCCTTGTGAGCTTAATGTAGATCTGCTATTTTCAAACATTTTGTACTTTTAATTTTAACATTTTGATGCCAACACTTTCATACTTTTAAGTACAACTTAAATTCCTTTTACTTGTTTTTCTATATTGCAGTGTTGATACTTTTACTTAAGTACTCGGTTTTGTTAATTAAAGATGTTAAAGCCCAGGTTTGGCTTACCTTCTGGACTTCTACTAAGAATTATTGTGTATTTTGTATTGACTTAATAAGGCACATGCATACAGTATACTATGTTCTCTTGTGTTTGTTGAGAATCCGGATTCTGAAACTCCAGTTGTGGACTTGATCAAAGCTTGAATGATTGAACACACGCTTCCGAAAGAAGAACACACATTCATGCATTACATTACAGTACATGCATGCATAGGTATGCATGGTAGCCTTTTGTCTTTTCTGTCTGAGTCCAACACACTTATTGGGGTCAGTCCATTTTGACTTCAATAATCAAATTAACCCTCTTTTCCTTTTTATAAAAAAATAAATAAGGAAACAAGGAAACCTATCCTCTCTCCACCCTCTGGTGCAGAAAGGCATAGTGACATAAAGAAAGACAGATACACACTTTTTCTTGCCAGAGACCTCCAAATTGATATACATTTGTCCCTGGACCCCCATCTGCAATTTCTTTCTGCTAGGGATTTTAAAATAACAGATGTAGGGTTAGGGTTAGGGTTAGGGTCCATTTTGACAACTAACAACGTAGACAGCCTTTATTACAATTTCTTCTTCACACTCTCTGCTTCACAGCGGCTCAACTAACAACAAGACAACAGTGCAGCTGGTCCATATTCACCAATGACCTCAGCAGCCTTCTGCCTACTTTGCACTATTGGCCTAACAGCTCTTAACATTTTCAAAGAAGAGTTTAGCCCCTCCATTCATTCTCCCATTGTCCCGGCAACCTGGCCCACATTTCCTAACGACCTCGCCAGCATTTCAGCGCTCTTTAATTGGTTTTATTGCAAGGTGAACATGCAAGCCAGCTATTCTCCTTATAGTCCAGTCATTTTAGGGTTAGACCTGGAACAAATTGCAATAGTAGCAAACTCAACTGATTTTGTATCCTCAATATGTCCTTAGTGAGGGAAAAAAAGTCCCAAGGAATCCCACCGGGGCAAAGTTTTGAAAACGACCTACCTACCTTCAATTACTATACACTACAATATAACGAAAAAAATGACTGAAAAAAAATCTGCTTTAAGTGGGATATGAGGGGTCAAACTAGGTGTTTTTAATTATTCTGAATCCATTGCAAGCATTTGTTTTGCATGAAAAACATTCCTTGGGCTAAAAACGGACCCCAAAAGACTGAAAATTGATGAAAATTGATGAAAATTTACGTTTTGAGTGGCCATTTCTGGCCCAAGGAATGTTTTTCGTGCAAAACAAATGATTGCAATGGATTCAGAATAATTAAAAACCCCTAGTTTGACCCCTCACATCCCACTTAAAGCAGATTTTCTTTCAGTCATTTTTTCCTTTATATTGTAGTCTATAGTAAGTGAAGGTAGGTAGGTCGTTTTCAAAACTTTGCCCCGGTGGGATTCCTTGGGACTTTTTTTCCCTCACTAAGGACATATTGAGGATACAAAATCAGTTGAGTTTGCTACTATTGCAATTTGTTCCAGGTTTGGCCTAATTTTGGCCTAAAATGACTGGACTATTAATAGCTGTGTGAGTTTAGCCAACATAATTGGCTGTGGCCTCACTGGCCTGGTGGTGGGCTGTCAGAGTGACCGCTTCATGACAGAAAAGTCCCAGTTTCAGTCCCTACTGCATGCTGTGATAATCTCAAGTTGAAGTGTCCTTAAAGCTGCCTGTGCAATCCATAAGCTGCAATCCATATTGTTATTGTTTTTTTGTTGTTAAAAATTATATTGTGTACAGTCAACATCACACAATTTTCCCAACATGATTTAGCCTGGACAAAATGTACCGGTATTTACTGCACACTTCTGTGGATCCTTTTCGGCATTGCTCCCGAAACCAGGTGCACCCGTGCCATTGCTTTAATTAATGTATAACCTACTTAACAAGCAATCAATAGTACCGTAAGTTGGTAAAAGAAAAGAATCCTCAGTCTAGACAATGACTTTGTCTCTTCTCATTGTCTTCGTTGCAGTGGAAATAAAAATTGCATAACAATTAAGCAATTAACAACAATTAAAGTCTCATCCCAATTTCTCTAGTGTCTGAACATGACTGTAGCTGTTCAATGCAGCCTACTTTTTCCAGCACATTTTAACGTCTGTATAGTGTTGGAAAGGACCACCATAACTCATAGTTTACAAATGGAATGGGTCCATTTTGTTCCATTTGTACACTCTCAGAGTTAAAGACCTGTTAGGGTCCATTTGGAACCCCCTATACAGGAATTGTTAAAGGGAACCGTTAAGGTCATCCAACCGAACCAGAATCGTAAAATCCTAAAGGATCCCAGTCTCACTAAGTACAGTCCTCAATAACGTTGCTACACCTATCACATTTCCCACAAATGTAGATCACCATAAAAAAAAAACACAGCTCGGCAGACACAGCTACTACACCAATCACAGCTTCACCTCGCGGATCACGCTACTATATGGTTGCTTCGCTCACACACCGCACACAGCTACTCTAGCCATGCCATCACTCTGCGTCTAGTTTTGATTCTCCCTTATGTTGAACCCAGCTGGTAGTGGATTTAAAGTGTATTATGCCTTGGCTTGGGGGCGCTTGTTTAGCCTGTCCAGACCAGCAGAGCTTGTGTGGGTGGAGTTTATGGATTCTATGTTATTGACCTGTCTCTTTGCATGTCTGAGTCCTTGGTCCACTGCTGCGAGTCTGTCTCATGTTGAGTTTTGAGCCTGAGGTACTCTACGATGGCCTATATTGTGTGTGTGTGTGTGTGTGTGTGTGTGTGTGTGTGTGTGTGCGTGTGCGTGTGCGTGCGTGCGTGCGTGCCGTATGTGTATGTTTTTCTTGTTGTTTTTTGTCTGTATAGATTTAAAAAAATATGCAAAACAACAATTTTTTAATAGATTGAAATATTACCCAAACACTTTCTCACACAAACACCCTTTTTTCCTTCAATGAATCCTGGTGAAAATACTAGTCTGCTGTTTGAGTGGACTACCGGTTGAGTTAAGATTTGGATGACTTTATAGGTTTGATCTGCCTGGATCTGGATATGTCTTGACATTTTGTCTCCTTTATTTCCTCTTCAGGGCAGTTACCCAGTGTGGGATGATTTCATCAGCAAGGCTGGCAAGTTACAGTCACAGCTCAGGTAACACACACACACTCACTCACTCACTCACTCACACATTTAGTCTTTTCTTGGTTCAGGAATGTCCAAAGAATTGGCAGAGTGGGTGTATAACAAACATTCTTCTATTTTCGTAGTACAAATGAATAATAAAGAAGTGCCTTTTACAGTACTACCCGCTTTGATTTGCAGGCTCTACCTTTTTTAACTGAAGCCTCTTTAACCCAGCACCCACCAGACCAGTCGATGTGCGTATAGCTGAGTTTCCTTTGAAGTACTAACCTAGTGAACCTGCTGAGTGGCCTTGTGGTTAGAGTGTCCGCTCTGAGACTGGGAGGTTGAGGTTCAATCCCAGGCAGGGTCATACAGTACCAAAGACAAAAAATAAATGTGACCCACAGTGCCTCCCTGCTTGGCACGCGGCATCAAGGGTTGGATATGGGGGTAAGTCCTTTTTACATCAAGCTGCGTCACGCTACAGAAACAGGAGAGCCCAGTTCCTGCCCTATGGGCCACATGGCTCGGAAATGTGCGCCCCTGGTATGGATGCGCATGCCTGTGTGCATGTGCACAGGGGTGTCGCACCAAATTCTGGGCCCTGGGTACAAGGATTCACTGCGGGCCCCCCATGAATATTCTTCATAGGGGGACCTGGGAATGCATTATTTTGTGCTTTAACTACAAGCTCACAGGAGCTTGTAGATCTGCTATTTCTGAAAAATTATGAACATTTGTGCAAGTCTTTGAATATTTCAAATCCTTCTAAGGTCCTTTGGAAAAAACGATGTTTCTACGTCAGTGGTGCTCAAACATTTTCATGTGAAGGACCCCCAAAATGATATGCATTTGGCCACAGACTGCCATCTCAAAATATTTAGTTCCAGGGACCCCCCAGAAGCAAAGTCTGAGTTACAAATATTCACTTAAAAATACATATATTCAAAGATTTGCACACATTTTCATTACTTTTCAAGAATAGCAGATCTACAAGAGTGCTGCGCTGTGAGCTTGTATATATGCTATTTTTCAATAGCTAAAGTATAAAGTAATTAAGGCCCTTCCACCTTGGGCCCTAGTAAGTCCCACTTCCACCCCCCCCCTTGTGAAGCTCCTGCATGTGCAAGTCACACCTGACAGCAGTGGATAACCATGCATGACCCCATAACCATAACCTCTTCACTGTGACCCTAACCTTAAACCCTAAACCTTAAACCCTAAGGTTAAGGTTAATGGTCATGGTCCTCACCTATAAGCGTTAGCTCATCTTTCCATATCCTCCTCATGAGGTGATCCATTCCTTTAGAAGTGCACACGCACGCACGCACACACACACACACACACACACACACACACACACACACACACACACACACACACACACACACACACACACACACACACACACACACAATGTATCATAACCCTAGCTGGTGAAAATCCAATCAGTCTACCTCATTAAGTGTATAAATGTCAGACTCTCCTCTGGTCCTGTCACCAGCGCTCTGCTCCACTGCTTTGCTGTCACACAGGTTGTAGTGAAACTCACATGCACGCACACGCACACGCACACACACACACACACACGCACACACGCACACGCACACACACACACAGGCATAGAAGGTCACACACATGCTAGCATATTCAGTATATCGTCGTTGTCGGGTGGAAACCTTGTATGTCCAAAACCGTTCGTTTTGTATTTATCATTTTAAAAATGATTTAAAGTAGTGAAAATAGCTCTACAAGCACACAACGCTTTGCACCGCGAGGCGTTGTGTGCTTGTAGATCTGCCAAGGTTTTTGACTGACAGTGACGATATACAGTACAGTCACACATGCACATGCGTGCATGTTCATAAACACACATGGAACCCCTCCTACAGTATAAATGTACACTTGCACTCACTCCCTCTGTCAACCACCCACCTATATACAGTATGCAGCCCCTCACACTCACCTCTTGTATTCAGCCAGATACCCTGCATGCATGCACGCACACATACGCGTGGACACATGCACACACGTATGCATGCACTGCACACACACCTAGTATGCAGCCAGGTGGGACACCTGCTCACATGCACGCACACACACACACACACACACACACACACACACACACACACACACACACACACACACACACACACACACACACACACACACACACACACACACACGGTGGGCACTTCTCCATTAACCTTGCCAGACTGTGTGAGATTAATGATTGGTCCATAAAGTCGTTATCAGAGCGTTGGATCAACATGGAGCCCCATGAGGATCTGACGCAGGTCACACAGGGTTAAAAACACATCCCTTCATTCTTCCTCCTCCTTTTTAAGGAGAAAATAACAGTGGTGCCATATTGCAGTTCCAATAGTTTACTCATATGGAGGTGTACCCAGTTAATCAGCGTGGACTCGTCATCCAGGCTTGACCACTTAAAGCCCAGTATTTGCGTTGCCTCAACTGAGCTTGTGGATCTGCTATTTTCTAGGGAAAGCCCACTTTGAGAACCAATGCCATAAGCGACCATAAATAACAGATCTAGGTATCTGTCTGTCTAATCTATGTATGTTAATCTATCTATATAATCTACACGATCTGATTGATATCATAGATTGTCTGTGTTCGGTTTGACTCGCTATCGTCATTCAGTGTGGGATCTTTAAGGGTGGGGGCTCCAAGGTTTCATGCATAGAGTTATAAATATATATATAAATAGAGAGAGAGAGAGAGAGACAGAAGTAACCAGAAATCCCCACCAACCCATTCGCTTGTATGGAGTTGCTCAACCTGCGCATACTCCCTTTTTAAAGCTTCTTCTGGTTTGGGGAAGATGACTGGTGGGGCCTATCTGGGGCCTCTGGGCGTCATCTCAAAACTATGCCAAAACCTAACCTTATTCCTAAACTTAGCGGTCCGCGGAAGAAATTGGGGCGAGTATCCCGGTTACCAGCTGCAGTACGAGAATCCGCCACCATGACTAAAGTATCATGCATAGTAATACATAAGGCCCGCAGGTCTCGACATTAGAAACGGTGGGGGAGAGAGATTTCTTCTGTTTAGTCCGTTTGATGTCCGTTCTTTCTCTCTGTCCGTACTTCTCCGTATGATTACGTACACCACTCAACTGAACGTACTGGACTTGTCCGTAGCAAGAAGTACCCGCGGCCACACAAAATCAAACGCACAGAAGTATAAACGGGCCTTTGGGTTCTGGGGGCTTGGTTTCATGTCACCACCATACTTGTATTCATTGACATTTTGCTGCTTTCCTCCAATCGTTTGCATCATGTATCCCCATAATGTACTGTACTGTATATGCCCCTGTCCCTTTTGAACTATTCCCTTCTGCACAGTAATATCGATAGACTTGTGCACAAACTGACCCATGAGAGTAATACGCTTTCTTTATTGCACACAGTGGTCATTTCTTTCACTGCCCTCTACTTTGATTTTCTTATAATATAGGAATACACAAATTATTAATTACATAATAATTTTTCATTGTGCATCTGTCCCAGTTATTATTCTGGGCTCATATGTTTTATCGTTCATAATTTCTGTTCATTGATTAAAGTAAAACATGTCAAAAATGACTTGAAATAGATACTGTAATGACATTCAATTCAGTTTGATTTCCAATTCTATTGATTCTGCACAGTAAAATCCTCAGTGTTAATTCATCCATTTATAACTCAGAGATTGCGATAATGGAACCAATAAAGCGTAGGGGACTAGGGGTCCATGGGTACAGAGTTAAAGGAGAATTCCTCCCCAGAAGGGTTTCTTACCTTTTATTTATATCATTTTGTAATTAAAAAAAGGGTCCAGGTGTTGTTTACATCCATTACTGCATTGTTGTGATTTTCGGCCGGACAGCATAGACGATTTTCACTCCAAAACGGCATATCTGCGGTCATAGGCAAATCCGTTTATATAAACTTGATTAAAAAGCAAAATTCCACTTCAGACGGTCTCCACTGGTCTTACTGTGTGTTACTGGGCAACCATTGATGACGTCATGACGCCAGCCTCCTAGAGCCAGGCCTACGTGAGCGTGGTTGTGAAAGTTCTCCTTTCCAACACTAGGGGGCATAGTTTTTCAGTTTCGAGGCAGCTATAAACAGCGTACTGGGTTGTCTCTTCATTCTCACAACTTTTTCAGCCTAGCAGCAGTGTTCTTTTTTCTTCTCTCCATTCTCACAACGTACGCAGAGTTGCAGCAGTGTTTTTTGTTGTTGTGATTATCATCCACTGTTCTTTTACACAATTATCACTGCAATAGAATTTCTCTTCCTGATGTATTTACTATTTGTAAAGTTTGGGGAATTTGGGGGGTATTGGCATTTCTATGGTCTCACACTTTCACACTTCTACAGAAAGGTTGTGTTTTGATTGAAACAAATTACAATAATGGAGGGGGGGGGGGGGGGTGTTGGAGGAATCAAAGAAAGACATTTCCTGTTTATGGCCAAACCAGGGAGTTCATTGTATACTGCTTTGACATTCTATCTGACTGCTATCTGTTATTCAGAAATAGTCTTCCTCATAGAAGCAGATGTTACCATATTCTCAGAAGTTGAAGTAAAGGTTGTTGATAGTCATTACCTAGAGAGTACAAATGAATATTATTGTAGTAGCACATATAATGGATTGTAGCCTATATAATTTCCGGATGATTACAATAGATAGGTAAACATGTGAATTAGGGGGGAAAATGTCTAAATAATTCAAATAGATAAACTATGTAGGCTACAATAGTATTCCTCTTTGAAAGCTATCTAATCATTATACATTTATTATTGCTTTTATAATGGGTGAAGGCTCATTGCACATTGCAGGAATGCTCTCCAAGCTTTGTAGAACTAGACACCCGCATACTTAGACTGAATAGACATAAAACAATGAATAACAATGTCTAATGAATAGGCCATACAATACATCAGGAAGAGAAATTCTATTGCAGTGATAATTGTGTAAAAGAACAGTGGATGATAATCACAACAACAAAAAACACTGCTGCAACTCTGAGTACGTTGTGAGAATGGAGAGAAGAAAAAAGAACACTGCTGCTAGGCTGAAAAAGTTGTGAGAATGAAGAGACGACCCAGTACGCTGTTTATAGCTGCCTCGAAACTGAAAAACTACGCCCCCTAGTGTTGGAAAGGAGAACTTTCACAACCACGCTCACGTAGGCCTGGCTCTAGGAGGCTGGCGTCATGACGTCATCAATGGTTGCCCAATAACACACAGTAAGACCAGTGGAGCGTGATTATAGATCCAACTGGGAAAGATGGATAACCACGCCCCGGACTCATTTTTGAAGCTTGTGATTGGCTGAACCGGACGTAGGGAGCGCTCCGTTGTAGTCACTTGGACCGCGCGAGGTGCACGGTACCCAATTATCATGGCGTTTATCGTGCGCTTGCCCAGGCCTTACGGCCTGGGCATAAATATAACGATTGCATTCACCACGGCTTCGTAACTCGCGCGGCGCTCCGCCGGCCGCGCGGCCCTGGCCCGCTCTTCGCGGCCACTCGCGCCTGCGGCGCTCGGGGGCGAAGAGCAGGACCAAGGTCCGCTGGCCTTCGCGCCGCTTGCAGTGTCGTGGACAATAAATGTGAAAACGAGCGCTCTATGCCGTTTCCATCCATCTTTCCCAGTTGGATCCATAATCACGCACCAGTGGAGACCGTCTGAAGTGGAATTTTGCTTTTTAATCAAGTTTATATAAACGGATTTGCCTATGACCGCAGATATGCCGTTTTGGAGTGAAAATCGTCTATGCGGTCCGGCCGAAAATCACAACAATGCAGTAATGGATGTAAACAACACCTGGACCCTTTTTTTAATTACAAAATGATATAAATAAAAGGTAAGAAACCCTTCTGGGGAGGAATTCTCCTTTAAACTCACAGAGTTAAATGGACACTTAAGGATTTTACGGAATAGGTGCACATTGAAAGCACAGTTTGAAAAACCTTTTAATGACAATTTACTAATGGACTTGCCGTGCCTGGGTGTTAATCAGTGGAAGCGGGTTTTTTGGGGGGGTTAGTTGAGTGTGAATAATGATAATCCAGATTAGAAGACTACTCATTGAAATCCGGATTACAACGGCAGTGAGGGTTGCAATGCAACCTTGGAGCAGAAGGTACATTTTGGCACTGCCTCTGTATACCATAAGATGTTTATTACACCACAGGTACATACAGTACTGTGTATATATAGCAGACATGACAAAGTATGGAATGCATGCATAGCATTGTTGCTACCATCTGCTACTTGCTGCTTCTTTCTTTAATCTCGCTTCAGGGCGGCATGTTATTTATACACCTGCATATGGTGCAAATGCTCCTTAAAAAGGACAGGGCACACACCTGCATATGATGCTAATATAATGTTCTAAACATCATACTACGAATCTGCCGGTGCAAAAAAGAAAAAAAAGAAAGCCCTTGGCAGATTTGGTCTGGCCCCGCTTAGTTGTGTTTGGATTTCGCTGCCCCCGAAGTTGTGGGGCATCAGGGTACTGTATGCAATACATGGGGAGTGTTTATCACCAGAGATATTTTTTTTATCCGTCCCTTAGAAATGCAGACTAATATCTATGCAATGATGTTCTCCTGCTCTACCGTACGTCTGTCCTCTCTGTTCTCACGAAAACTAAAAATAATGGAGTGCACTCGTTTTTTTTAAAATTTGTTTTCTCCTACCTCTTCACACCTGTAAACCCGTGACGTGATAATGAAGATGCTTCTGAATCTATAATATCAGCATTGTCATGTCTTTATTTTAAAATAGAACGTACTACTGTACAACTTTGGTTGGCAGCGGCTGTAAAATCTTTAGGGAATAATCACTTTTACTATAAATACATTATGTGAAGGACCCAGGATTAGAGTCACCACAGTTTCCATCCCTCCTTGGGGTCTAATGGTGATGATGGTGGAGGTGATGAGGTCACTGAAAGACAGGAAATACAGATGTTCTTCATATGCAGTCAATATTTAATGGCAAGGCAGGCAAGGCTATTTTATTTATATAGCACATTTCAACAACAAGGCAATTCAATGTGCTTTACCCAAAACATCAAGCATCAAGGAAACACAATAATAAAATTATAAAATGACATTAGGATGCATAAAACAAAAACCAATAGATACAATTAATAGATACAGTTACAGTACAGAGGAGAAAAGAAAAGAGGAAGGTGTTGTTTTTGAGCTCTGTTGTGAAGCTAAAATACTTTGTCTGTTTAGCAAATCCTGTCATTTGTTCTGTTTCTCCAGGACGACGGTCGTGGCGGTGGCAGCCTTCCTGGACGCTTTCCAGAAGGTGGCTGACCTGGCTAATAACAGCAGAGGTACGATGGATGGGGGAGGAGAGACTGTGTGTGTGGGTGTGTGCGTGCGTGTGTGCGCTCACGCACGCTTGTGTCATCATGATAGTTATACAATG
>NC_137819.1:38096687-38296687 GCF_963921795.1 Nannobrachium achirus | reverse complement strand
AAGAATGAAAGGAGAACAGGAGAGGGGTAACATTAGAGGTATAGAGAGGGAAGGGAAGAGAACAGAAGAGCGGGAAAAGAGACGCCGAAAAAAGAAAGGAGTGGAAGTGAATAGAAGAAATGTAGAACAGGAGGAGGAGGAGGAGGAGGGGTAGCAGAGAAGAGAGGATGTATGTGAGTGAGGATAAAAGTGGCGAAGGGGGGAGGGGTGAGGGGTGTTAAGGGAAGACGAGGCTTCCTGTCAGGGAGCGATGAGAAACAACAGTCACATTGACACTGCAGCGTTTGGACAGCGACAGGAACAGAGGAACAGAAGAGAGCAGAGAACTAGGGCTGCAGACTATCCATCCATTTATTAGCGATTATTCTATATCGATTACCGTTTTTATACTGATATTTATTTGAACCACTTAAGCATTATTTTGTACTGTACTTGGTGTCATCATGCAGTGGAGATAGCCGGTCTGCAAAGCCTCACAACAGGTTGCCGTCTCTCTGTCCTCGCAAAACCTTCCTCCCAGATTCACGGCCGTCACTTCCAATCGCTCCATCCCTTTTAACCTGCTGCCCTCTCTCTCTCTCTCTCTCTCTCTCTCTCTCTCTCTCTCTCTCTCTCTGTCTTCATCCATGTATGAGTCCCTAGAGAATCCATCCACTGTGACACGTTGTGAGCTAGTAGAATGGATTCAATCTTTTTTACATTTCTCTTCACCCATTATGACATGACTAAAATAGGGATTGATTATTAATCTTTTATTTTATTAAAGTATTAAATTACTGATTATCGATTAATTAAATTAATTCGATTAACTGTTGCACCCCTGCAGAGAACCAAAGAAGGGCAGAATGGACGGTTAAAGGAATAGATCACTCCCAAAAATTAACTTATTTTCTATCAATTATACACCCCATTAATAATTGTGACAGCCTTAGTAGTACCTACAGCAGGGGTCTTCAACAGGGGGTCCGGGACCCCTAGGGGGTCCTCAGAGTTACTACAGGCGGTCCTCCAAATCTTCCAATCCTTTTTATATTAACAACTTGAACCCTAGCGTCCATATTCTGAGAACTGTAGCCGAAAATAGCCGATCTACAAGCTCACGACACCTCGCGCAAAGAGGTTGCAAAGAGGTTGGTGTAGAGGTGAAAAAGAGCAGACTTAACTCAGCGGGTGCCCACGTGTCAAACTCTTTGATGTCGCTGGAGGCCCACGACGTGTTTGCCGCGTTTACTGTATTTACAGTATTAACTTTAAATCTCACCGTAAGGTCGGGGCTACGCCTGGATGCAGCCCATTCACCGCGGGTTGCTTCGAATCGACGCTGAGAGCATCGCGCGGCCGTTTTTCTCCATATAATCCAATGCATTTCCCCATCTTTAACGCCCTTTATCTCTGATGTTTGTTTTATGGCTAAAACTGTGGCCGGCTGCGGCAAAATGAACAACTTTTGATCGGCAATGAACAGCTATGATCAACACTGGCCCATGTTACACAACAACATCCTGTCTGCGGTCATGTGACCAAGTGACGTCATGACGCATGCATTGACGCAGCAGGGCCATATTCAATAGAATGGTGGTGGGCCTGGGCATCGAGAGGGGATAAATGGGGCTGAATCTTGGGGCACCCAATGTGTTAAGTACAGATTGAAAGGTCAAGTTTATTAACTGTTCTGCTGCTGTTGACGGCGCTCACCGTCATTGAAAGGGTTAATACCATGGCGCCGTTGACGGTGAGGACTGTCAATCTTACTGTATATACAGTAAAGATATTATTACTTACTGTACGTCGCTCCGGTCCTGCCCGCATCGGTAATGTCCGCGATTTGTTTACAACGCACGTCGGGCGTGCACGCGAAGTTAACGTCCTCCATAGTAAATCCATTGAGAGGCCCATAAAGAGACCTCATTTTCTCCAAAAGGGACATTCTTATACAAAGGATGGTCTCCACTCTCCAGTACTGTACACAAACGCTGGGCGCAGCCATGTTCTCTTCTGGGCTCACACTGTCATGTGACTAGATGACGTAATCGTTGCCGTCAAGTGATAATCCAAAAAAAACAAAAACAACCCCCTTCCAGCCCTTCAAAATAATAGCGGCGGCCTATGGAGGAAACGGCGTGGCACCGAGGCACCAAGCAACCTTCAGATTAAGAGGCACTATTAGTGTTAACTATTGACGGTTCAAGTGGTTAAATATCTGAAAACACAAATTGACATGAATCCAAAATACACTGATGATTGTGCTGTCAAACAATGAAAACAAATGGAATATATGATAAGGTTGTGGGGATCCCTGCATCATCTCTGTCTCAGCTAAGGGGTCCTTGGCCTGAAAACATTGAAGACCCCTGTCCTACAGTATACACGTCTGGTCTTAGCTGAACGTTAGGTACTCAGAAACCTTCAGTTTAACAGTATTTAACTGTATAACATCCCCCCGGTGGTTTACGTTCGTGCTATTGGAACATCCACATCAAATCGCCAGGCTAATTGTCGGTTGTAAAAACGTAGGGGTAGCCTGCAGTAGCCATAAAAAGACTTGAGCCTGATTTATACCAGATCTACTAACTAGATCTACAAGCTCACAGCGTGTCGCAGCGCGATGCGTTGTTAGCTTTGTAGATCTGCTACTGTCAGTGAGTGCAACACCCACATGCAGCCGAGTATAGCTGGGAATGCTTTATAGGCCAGATGTTGCATGGAGGCAGAAATATTCCCGATATGTGGTGGTTGTAGTTGTGTGTGTGTGTGTGTGTGTGTGTGTGTGTGTGTGTGTGTGTGTGTGTGTGTGTGTGTGTGTGTGTGTGTGTGTGTGTGTGTGTGTGTGTGTGTGTGTGTGTGTGTGTGTGTGTGTGTGTGTGTGTGTGTGTGTGTGTGTGTGTGTGCGTGCGTGCGTGCGTGCGTGCGTGCGTGCGTGCGTGCGTGCGTGCGTGCGTGCGTGCGTGCGTGCGTGCGTGCGTGCGTGCGTGCGTGCGTGCGTGCGTGCGTGTGCGCGTGGAGGGGGGGTATGGCATATGGAAATGGTATGAGGGTAGCACAGTTTAAAGGCCCTCTTAGGTTACAGCCGCTCATTTTGCCTAGTTTTCAGTGACTGTTGCGATTGCTCTGGCTACCGAGTCTGGAGGACACACCATCTCTTGAGAGGATGATTGGTCGTTTCACATCCGTGGTACATCCGTGTTAAAGGGTGTGAGGCGTGCTGCAGTGCTGAATACAGCTTGTTGTACAGCAGTGTTAATTTTGTTGACTAAGACTAAAAGGCTAGCTTTTTGATAATTATTACTAAACAATGTCAGAAGACGTGTCTAAGACTAAATGGTGTGTTATTCAAAAGACTGAGACTAAATCAGAATTTGCTTGAAAAAAATTAACACTGTTGTGCAGAAAGTCATACATAGTTACGGGTCTTTAAAGGAATAGTTCACACTCAAAATGACTTTTTTTTCTGTTGATTACTCATGCCAAGGAGACTTGAGTTCAATGAACTCACATAGTGATACAGTTACTGTTATGGTTGTCATGGTTTATATAAACAACACTGTTGACGATACAACCCATATTGACAACAGAAAGGTTTCCTTTCTGTCTGTTTCAGCCTTTTGCTGTGTTCGTACAGTTCACAGGGCAAGCTTCAGCCTGGGCATGTGGGCCTGGTATGTTCCTTGGCCAGCTTTACATCTAGCTGATTTTTTGGAAGCCAAGATCAGTATTCTCTATTCTGCCATAAACACAGCGAACAAGGACAATATAACGGTCACCAAGGGTAGCGGCTAAAAGCCAGAACGTAAGGGTTGTGGTTTTCGCATTTTATTTATCAGTGGCTTACACACACACACACACACACACACACACACACACACACACACACACACACACACACACGCCTGCACACATGCATGCATGCACGGCAATTTATGACTGTGATTGCTGTTGTTTCTGATCCGGTGGAGTGGTATGTCTTCTCTGCAGACTGGGCATGCAGCTCAAAACACGCTGTTTGTTTTGGAGCAGTGCTTCTGGCAAGGAGGTTTCATTACGAAACGGACACCTGGGAATCGTAGTTATAACATATCGCTGTGATAACCAGATATCTACCACTGGTGTTGCCAAAAAGACTACAAAAATGTGCTTTGCTAGCAATAACTGACCTAGCCTGAACATATCTACAAGCATGTCAACATGTTGTGAGCTTGTAGATCCGTTATTTTTCGTACAGCACTAATTTGAACCATGCTGATCGTGAACCGTATCGAATCCTGTGTTGATTGACTCGTTACATCCCTAGTTGGAATATAACAGGCGTTCCACGGTTCAAGTTCTCCAAGAAGATATCATCAGAATACTTTGTTTATACTTGCATAAAGCACTCCTACCCATTAGAGGGAGGAAAGAAGGAGAGAGAGGGAGAGGGAGAGAGAAAAGGCGCCACACAGATAGCATCTTTTGGCATCTCCTTATTGGATGAGTTAATCTTTACCACAGATGAGTGAGCACATAATCTGCCGTATCAACACCAGCAGGAAATATTATCTTTCAATACATCCACACTTAGGTACATGAAAGTGACTTGCTAGTTTGGCTTCTTCAGGAGAAGCAATGATGTCATTAAAAGGTACTCTATCGTGCGGGCGGTGAATGTCAAATGTTTATCGTGTGCAAAATTGATGGGTTCACAAGTTTGAGAGAGCACAGCAGTGGAATCGGTACAGCTGGCGCCCCGAACATTAAAAAGCATAATGAAAAAGGGGACAGTCCCACCACAATAACACTGGCTTTTATTGCATTATTCCTACCTACTGAGTCTGTGCATTCTGTCCAGCTCTGTGTGGCTTTCCAAATAAGAGGATGTAATAGTTGTTTGTCAGTTAGATATGCCCGTCATGGGTGCTAATGCATTAGTCAAACATGCACATTGTCAGCAGAGTATTGCTGCCACATGAAGTGCGCCAAATCCACAAGTGACATTTGGCTCTGGATACTTGGGGAATCTTGGCGCCGACAGGATATTTCGATAGTTCCTGCATGGAACTCTGAGGAAACAATGTAACTGTAGTTTGAGTACATTTCACTCACTCCTCTTGAGTTGAATTGAATCTGCAGAGTGCACCATTTTACCAGTCATAAACTAGAGACTTATTTGTTGTTATGACATTGTCACACCTTACTGAAATGGAATTGAATCCAATGTCCTAAGGTGTTGAAAATGGTAAAATACACATTTGACCCCCCCCCCCCCCCCCCCCCCCCCCCCCCACACACACACACACACACACAAAAACGAAGGTTGTCCAGTATGTGAGTTGTAGTCAATAGGCTAAACACTGCAGTAACAACCAGTGTTGTCCTTAAAGACTTAGGTCCACGGCCTATAAAATGACACAACAGGTATGGCATTAAGAAGAGTCCTTCCTTTCCATTCACACCTAGAGTCCTTTTTTTCCGGCACCTTACAGTACAACCATCCATGCCTGCTGGTCCTAAGGGAACGGCTGCTTGTCAAGAGAGAGAGATTTCTCTTCTGGAGTATCTCTGGTTCAAGTTGTTTACCACAAGGTCATCAATTATTCCATTAGAGCCTGCTGAGTGGCCTTCTATTGGCTAATTAAGTCATGGCTGAGGAGTAAAGCCTAGGCGTCTCTCTGGAATGACTGTCTCTCTCTATCTCTTTCTGTCTCACTCTCTCCCTTTCCCTCGCTCTATCTCAGGCTGTTATGTTTCTTTTTTCGATCCCTCTGGTGTCATTTGGCGCTTTTCCATCGCATAGAACAGGCTCAACTTTACTCGACAAGAGCTTTGTTTTCCATTTCACATACATGTATAGGACCCCCGTAGTAGGGCTGTCACAATTATTACATAATCGTCTAATCGTGATTATTTGACATTATCGCAATTATTTTGTCATAATCGTCATAATCGTGAATGTTGAAAAATGTCAGAAATAGCAGATCTACAAGCTCACCGATGCGACGCGTTGTGAGCTTGTAGATCGGCTATTTCCACTATCAATGTTATTTTTTAAGTAGTAAGTTGTCAAATATGTCAGTAATGTATTTGTATATCTGCCATGTGCAACTTCAAAGCCTAAAAGCCAAACAGAAATGTAATTATCAACGACAAATACACAATTAAATCGTTAATCGCCAATTATTTGAGTGACAATTAATCGTCATGTAAAATGTCATATCGTGACAGCCCTACCCCGTAGTGTAGCTATGGTTGTCAGCGGCAGCGACATCTAACCCATATAGGAGAGAGTGCTACACAATGCTAAAGTTAAAGCTACTACTAATGCTAAAACTGTCTGGAAATGATGTCTATTTAACCTGTACAGTTCAACAAAAAACTGTTTATGATAACAGTCTACATGATAAATAGGACATATTTGCTCAATATGGATCCATTTCACATTTAGGGTTTAGTTTAACTTTAAACGTTTTTATTTGTAATCAGGCGCTTCCGTGCTGTGTGGAAGAAATGATGTTGTTTATATGTGACCTTTATTCCAGTACATTATATTGTTCAACTTATGTTATTCGTGCACAGTGTGTCCCCTATGATACACAAAGAGCCAATATGTCTCTCCTAGGCCTGATAACTATTGTTTATGGTACAGCTTGTCCTTGTAACATGTCAGTATAACTATGGTCTGACTCCTTGTGCTCGTGACGGTCGACGGCACCACAGGCCTGAGTGTAGTTGTGTACCCATTGTAACATCTCCGGCTGTCCACCCATGTATTAAAGCACCAACACCACCACCTTCTAAGCAGTGCCTCTGACCCTGTTCACTTGCAATTACTGATTATTGACCGTGAATTCCACCACAGCTGTGTTATGTAGGGAAGTCCATCATAATGCAGTGACGCTTAGCAAATGTTCTCTCTGATTAGAAGTCTGTTTTCTTTTAAAGATTTGTTTTTTATTCCTTTTTTTGACAGGACAGTAGACTGACAGGAAATGGGGGGATAGTTGGGGAGTGATATGCGGCAAAGGTCGTCCGGATCGAGAATCGAACCGGCGACGCCGTGCCAATGCCTATGTGGTATGCGCCTGGACCATTAGGCCAGCGGGCGCCCTGTCTCCTTTTGGTATCGCCTCAACTCACTTGGAAACTAGAAGATGGGGATACCAACTTGCCTAATGGAAAGCCAAAAATAAGCGAGTAGACAGTACAGTCAATTAAGTTGAGTTCAGTTAAGTTCTATGCAATGTAAAAGCACCAAATGTCTTCTTTCTTTCTTTCTTTCTTTCTTTCTTTCTTTCTTTCTAATTGGATACCACACACGCTCACTCACACACACACACGCACGCACGCACGCACGCACGCACGCACGCACGCACGCACGCACGCACGCACGCACGCACGCACGCACGCACACACACACACACACACACACACACACACACGCACACTCCTACATCCTTAGCTATGTGTTACCATACCATAGGGTCCAGTGGGTAACCTGAGCTCGGCTGTCTGTCTGTTCAGTAGGGCTATCAAATATATCCTTAACCAAGGACTTCACAGCCACAATTTGCAGTGTAAGCAAACCAGGGTGCATGTACAGTACTGTATATTCTCAAACAACTGGTTAAGATGCTAAATGAGCTGTGAGCCAACTTCTGCTACAGAGGATAGCCCGTTCCAGCAATAAAATATTATTCAGTGCTGTATGACTTCTTTTATGGTCCCGTGTGGGGAGCAAATTCCTCATTTTGGTCCCAGACCCAGATTTTGGTCCAGGCTGATTCGGTTTAAGCCTATAATAATGCTGGATATATATTTCAAATGCCTTCTTAAAGGAATGTTTGCTAGGATTGCTAAATTAACCAAATTCCAGATCATATCAAGAAAATAGATTTAAGCACAATATCACACATTTAAAGTGGCCCTAACTTGGGGAGTATTTTGTAAAGTTGTGTCAAATAGGGCTTCTCTCGATTATTTCCTTAGCAATGGTGAATGGCAAAGAAAAAGAAGAAAGTGTGTCATGACACATTGGTTGTTAAAATATCAATATATCTATATTTGTAAATTACTACTGGCCTACGCTGCAGCTACATTTACCACTATTCAGGTGGCCCATGCTGCTATTTACAGTGACTGGCTTTGCCAGTATCATATGACAAGTAAGTAGGTTTGGGTTTTCAGTTCTTCAAAAATACAGCCATCAGTTATTACCACTTCACTGTGTCTCAGATGGTGGGTCACGACCACATGCTAGGTTTAAAGGTTTGGTTGCGTACAGTACTCTCTTATTTAGAGTACAGTGACTCGGGCAATGTACCACGACCAACAACTTTTGATATAGATTTTTGGGGGAACCGTTATTTATCCCTTCTCCGTTGCATCCGTCTTGGATTAGAACCATGGGTGGGGTGACTGGGGTCATTCTCGCAGGGTCACCGTTTAAACTCAGTTTAAGTTGTGATTGTGATTTCATTCTCTACTTCCGCAGTGTCAGAAAGTAAATAACAACCGTTTCCATTGAATACTTGAAGCTGTCTAAAACAAGTGTTAGTTGACCTTTTGTTGAATTAGGTGGATTACAGAGTCCCTAGTGAAAAATATTGTCAATAGACATAAGTACATAATGTACACTGTACAGTATCTTAGTGAACCCAAGTACTGTGCTGCAAAGTCTTCACACTTCATGTACATCGGCAACCCCAAGTGGTAGTGAGAGATACTGTTTTGATATTTCCACCACAATTAAAATAATCTTAATCTGGGGTGATGGGCCGACCTTATAATGAATGTTTAATCCCTCATGTGATAGTATAGTCCCCCAGGCCCAGGGGCCTATACTAGGCCCCCTCCTTTTTTCCCTCTACACTAAATATCTTTGCCGAAAATAGCAGGACCAGTTTACAAACTCACCATGTGTTGTGTTTCGACGCGTTGTGAGATTGTAGATCTGTTTTTAGTCGAATGTTTCCCCCAGAATAGATCTTGCTAAGTGTTGACCTAAATAAAATATTTAGATAAACTATCACCAAGCTGTGCAATGTCACTTTTTAGTCAGGCAAAGAAATATAATCTGAAACTTCGATTGCCACGTTGCTGAATTTGGGTCACTTGGCTTGTAGCGCTGTTGTTTCTGTCTGGAGGGTCAGGACCCAAGAGTGCACCAGGGACAAAGAACCACTTTAATAGAAGAACACAGTGTCATTTATTATCTACAGGTACTGACTTTGTGTGACCAGACAAAAATTGAGGTCCCGCACTTTACTTCAATACTTTTACTTCTACTCCACTACATCTCAAATCCAAATATTGTACTTTTACTCCTACTACATTTATTTGAAAACTTTAGTTACTTATTTTCTTTAACAATATGTTTATTGATATATTTTTGTTATAAAGACAACAACAAAACAATCGCTGATCTATAAGCTCACAGCGCGTCGCATCGCGAGCTTGTAGATTTCCTATTTTCAAACATATTGCACTTTTAATGTTGGTACTTTACTGTAGGTACATTTTGATGCCAATACTTTTGTACTTTTAACATTTGAGCACTGAGCTAGGTGTCTCCCTGAGTATACAGATGGCATGAAGGCCCAAGCCTTGCATTCCTGGAGCTCCTGACACCACATCAGATAGGAGCTCTGGTTCGTGAAAGCACTGTGGTGAAAACCTATGTTATCTGTTCACATATCACTGGAAGCACTGCAGATAGGGAGCGAAAGCTCACGTAAAGGGAGGCTTAATGCAATGGTGTGTGTGTGTGCGCGCATGCATGCGTCTGCAGATAGGGAGCGAAAGCTCACGTAAAGGGAGGCTTAATGCAATGGTGTGTGTGTGTGCGCGCATGCATGCGTGTGCGTGTGTGTGTGTGTGTGTGTGTGTGTGTGTGTGTGTGTGTGTGTGTGTGTGTGTGTGTGTGTGTGTGTGTGTGTGTGTGTGTGTGTGTGTGTGTGTGTGTGTGTGTGTGTGTGTGTGTGTGTGTGTGTGTTTGTGTGTGGTCCTCCAAAGTGTATAGGTCACAGCTCCCACCTGTCTCTGTGCAATGCTTATAGATGACAGAGACCAGGCCAGACAAGACATTAAAGCCTAATTTATATCCATAGACTAGTACTGTACACACTAGCACTATACTATGGTACAGTAGCTGACTCTGTAGTAAACGAATGTCCATGAAAGTAGACGACACTGACTTGTTTTTGTCACATTTAGCTCATTAAAATGACATTTTAGGGAGCTCAATTCCAGCATCATCATTATTATGGGAAAAAAAACACATTACTCTTTGCAACTGCTTATTCTTTTATTTTTGCCTTTTTCAAAATGTCGATAATGAGACGTTAGATGTCACAAATTAATTTCTCACAATGGATACTGTACATAATATAGCATGTTGGACGTGGTACAGCACGCGGTCTCCACTTGTCTCTGTGACGCTGGGAGTGCAGAAGCAACGGGACTACCACCCCGAGGCCCTGAGGTCTACAGGGCCCTCATTATGGGATGCTATCGCCACGGCAGCCACAGCAGCTGTCTGCTTTGACGTCAGACCGAATATGACCCTCCATCTGAATTGTACACACTCACACACACACACACACACACACACACACCATATTAAATACACATATACAGCACACGCACACGCGTGCGCACACACACACACACACGCACACGCACACACACAGTATATATGCACATGGACACATGCACAGTGGGAATGTTTGGACTGGATGGAATGGGATTAGCATGGTGTACAGTACACCCCATAATCACTGAGCTCTGTGTGATGTGAACACATTTAACTGTTTTAAGCACTAACCACCATGTATCAGGTGGCGGCATCGCCATAACAGTTAAGGGTGTTTTTCTTTTTCTTTTTTCTTGCACATTTTTTGACACCTTAGAGCAGGGGTTTTCAAAGTGGGTGACGGGGCACCCTGGGGTGCCGCGACGGCAGTCCAGGGGTGCCGCGAGATCATTTGATAATATTTGGAATTTATTTGGACACTTGAAAAAATATTTAGTATCATTTTAAACTTGAAGTACACAGTTATTTTCAGTCACTTCTAACTAAAATGACTATTATCTCAACGTTTTCCTCGCAACATAATCACTAAAATATCATTACTGTCAGGCAGAAACCTCTGTCGCACAAAACTAGTGAAAACAGCGGATCTACAAGCACACAACGCCTCGCATCGCGAGGCGTTGTGTGCTTGTAGATCTGCTGTTTTCACTAGTTTAGTACATTTTATAGATGATAAATATAAAACGAACGGTTTTGAACATACAAGGGTTCCACCCGACAACAACGATATGCAATAAATATGAGGTGCTGGGAGTGAAAATTATAATGTAGGGGTGCCTCGGATTTAAAAAAATATTCACAGGGTGCCCTGAGACAAAAAAGTTTGGGAACCCCTGCCTTAGAGCAGGGGTGAGGTGGGCAAAACATTTTTTTTCCATGGGGCCACAGAAAATATTGTGGAGGGCCGGGCCAAAAGGCAGTGCTCCCCGCAAGACGTGCTCCCCGCAAACAAAACACACAGCTTTACCTCGACTTCAGTAAATAAATACTTTGCAGTCCAATTTTTGTTGAAAACCCGGCATTCGGCATCGACTTTTCTTTTTTTAGCCACTTTAGCCATTTTTGATGGGTAAGGTAAGGCAGGTCGTCTTGACGTGTGACCAGTCTAACCACCTGCTTGTTATTGAGACAACATCCAATGATCACGCACACGTGCTGATGTACGCATTGCGTCCATATGTATGTGAATAAAAAACTTAAAAATAAAAGAAATGCAGCTTTAGTCCATGCATGAGGTAAAAATAGAAAATGTGATATTTTGTAATTTGCCATTAACCCTACAATGGCCGGTCAGAGTGAACCAAAGGGCTGCATACGGCCCCCGGGCCACACAATGCCCTGGTCTGCCTTAGAGTAACATTAACAGTCAGAATGTTATCGTGTACACGCAGCTTGGACACACTAGAGCTTGTGCATTAAAAGTTTAGATGGATCCAGGTTTAGGTGCCTGCTTTGGGATGTCCACTGTATGTACAGTAGGTTAAAGGGATAGTTCACCCCCAAAATGACTTTTTCTATTGATTACTGATCCCATAGAGGCATAGAGACTTGAATTCATGGATATTTGTTTTTTGTTTTTGTTGTATTCCTAAGCCAATAGTTTGAGGAGACTCTTTGTGTCTCCATAGTCAACAAAGCAGGCTCTTTGTGTCTCGTGGAATCACTGCTGGTCATCAAAGTATTGGCTTAGGAATGTGACAAAAACAAAAAAATATCCATGAATTCAAGTCTCCATGGGGGGAGAAAACAATAGAAAGAAAGTTATTTTTTTAACTATCCCGGTATGCCTCCCTAGAACAACCGATATTAGAAATACACAGTAAATGTATGTCTGTTGTGTGTGTGTGTGCGTGTGTGTGTGCGTGTGTGTGTGTGTGTGTGTGCGTGCGTGCGTGCGTGCACGCGTGTGCGTGTGTGTGTGTGTGTGCGCGCACATTTGAATTATTAATGGGGAACGCCCTGCAGGTTAGGCTGTGTGTGATCTTTCATCTGCTGGGAAACCTGCTCTTAATTAGTTATGAAACCCCACCCGCCTCAGCTCGTCAGGGAGCATCAGACCGCATAATGAAGCGCCCCTAACCTGCCTGGACCTGAAAGTCTAATCTATTATACTGTAGGTTTCCGTATAATGGACGGAAAAGAAGGGGACGATGTTTTTCTTCAAACTCTGGTGACAAGGTATTATTGAGATAGCAGGTAATGTCTTATTTATTGAAAATAATTTGTATTATTATATTATATATTATTATTTTTGTATCGTTTGCATTTCTTTTTGTGAGTGCATTGCATTCAGTCTTCACTTTTGAATTCTATTACCCCCTTTACCCTACTGCAACATTTTGAGAAGAGAAAACCATAGCCGTCATGACAACCCACCTTTTAAAGAATATAACTTTATACAAATAAGAAATGGAGTGAAAGTTGCATTTAGACCTACAGTTAGCCGACACTAACTACTACCATGTCACAGTTATACAGCGCTGTCCCGCACTAATCCACAAGCTCCTGTAGTCAGCATGTGTTGCTGCATCAGGATGATAGGATAGTGAGGAAATGAGAGGATGAAAGATGATAGGTAGGGAGTAGGGTTGAGGGATCCTTTAGGACAGTGGTTTTCAACCCTTTTCATATTGAGGTCCATTATTTATTCAGCATTTTAGCCATCACAGACCATCATTTGATGAGTTTTAGGTAGCCTCTCAGACCCAAAACTTTAGATTATTATATTGTTTTCGTTGGATAAGATTTTGTCCACAATTCCATGCTGTATTATTGATGTGGTGCCATTGGAGAGATAATAGGCAAACATTGATCAAAATAAAAATTCTTTAATTAAGTAATGCAGATGCTTAGGTTAACAATAATCTAACTCTAGAGAGCGTAAAATGAAACTAAATGGACCTGTAAAGAGTTAAGAGTTAAAGATCTATAAGGGTACATTTGGTTGCCAGCTCTCCATCATTTAGCTGGGGACCACCTGGAACCACCAGTGGTCCCCGGACCACTGGATGAAAACTACTGCTTTAGGATTGATTCCTATAGTGGGTTCCAAATGGACCCTTAGAAGTCTATACAGTAGCTCTGAGAGTATTACGTATCCTGGTAAAGGTTTGAGAACCACTAGTATTGTAATTGCATAGCAGACGTGAAGTCCACATACAGTACCAGCTGACAGTGTGATGAAACCGGTCCTAGAAATGTTTCCAAATGTGATGGAACCAATTCTGGTTCCTCAATGTTGGATACGGTTCCTTCGATTCCTCCTCCAGTTACGGGTCCAAACCCTATAAGGGGAGCAAGGGATAAACTGGACGAGAAAAGGACAAAACGGGAGACGGTGAAATAACACAGCCGTCATTTCTTCAACCCCAAATGTGAAAAGAGTTGAGGACTGATGGGGGTAAACATTGTCCTTGTTTCCTTGCATCCTGAAAAAGACAGAGAGAGAAAGGCAGAGAAAAGAAGTGCGAGAGGTGTTACCATAGTGTAGTAGGACATCAGCAGGGAGTCGGAGCCCTTTATAAAGGTTGAACGGCTTTAATAATTCACAGCTAAGCTATCAGTTGTAACCCTGAAAACACACACACACACACACACACACACACACACACACACACACACACACAATCTCGACCGTGACTCTGCTCTGGTTTAAGGCTTAAACAATACACTTTCCTTTGCTTGGTTATATATCTTCTTCTCACTAAATCTATATATTGAAATGTCACTAGGATAATGTGTGTCCGGGGATCTCAGTCAGTGTTCACCGTTGAATCACAAGGTTCTGGGTCCGATACCACACACTGGCAACTCGGCGTACTGAATGAGTAGCCTACTACAGTTTGAGTAACTGCTACTGTTCTAAAATTACAGACTTATGACTTCAAGGTTTCATGATCATTTTGGTGCAGACAAATTCTGCTGGTCGACTCTACTGTATTTGTGATTTTTCTTACTTCTTTAGCTATTGTACTTTGTCCTCCTCATAAATGCCCAGTTCCAACCCATTGCTGCAGCAGCTACAGTATCATATCAGTTTGCTTTTACATTTTTCACACAAACTTAGTTTTAATTTAGTGATTTAAATCTGTCATGTAACAATTTATTAGTTTATTACATATTTTTATATAAAGAACCCACCACCTTTTAATTAAATGGTTCAAAATAGTTTTTTATAAAGAACCTGCTTCTCTATGGAATCAGCTTACAGTAAAGTCCACAGTACAGTCCTAGTTTGCCAAGAGCATTCAATGCAACTAACCCTCCTTGGCTACAAGGGTTAGCACTAGTTACATTTTCTTAAGCTTTCTATGTAAAATGATATTCCACAGTTGAAACAAAGTTGAACTGAGGTCAGTGAGCTCAGTGAGCCGTGTGTGTGTGTGTGTGTGTGTGTGTGTGTGCGTGCGTGCGTGTGCGTGTGTGTATGTGTGTGTGTGTGTGTTAGTGTGCGTGCATGCGTGCGTGAGAGGAGATAACTGCTTGGATATGCACCTGATGCAGGTTGCAACAAAACACAGTAGACAACTTGGGTGGTATAAGATGATTTTATGCTGCTTACCTTCACAGTACTTGGTGTGTGTGGGGCTGGTGTGTGCGTGCGTGCATGCAAAGATTGTTGGATTTAGGTCCACAATTTGAGTTTTGTGTGAGTGCATTATTTTGGCTTTTTCATGCACAGTCCTTTCTCCCACATAGCTGAATTTACAGTAAATGAATTTCTCTGTTGATACTAGTTACGGAGCATTTCCTTAAAAGCCCCGAGCGACTGGTTTTACCAAAACACCAGCTAAGCACGCCAGTTGAACACAACCATACACTACCTTACCATACACTAAGTTAATGAGCGGTCGGAGTGGCTTGTTGTCGGTATTAGCCAAGTAACAAGGGTGTCAATGCGGTAGACCGCTGGGAGATGGATTACTGAGGTGGAGTGCAACACCTACCATCAGCTCCTCCTAGTACTTACCGGACAACTTGTTTACCCAAGCAGTGCTACTCTGGCCGTGCCCGGGATCAAACCCAGAACCTTGTGGTCCACGGGTGAGTGCTCTACCGAATGAGCACCCCGGACACTCACCATACACTGCCATGCTGGGGAAATGTAGTTACAGCAACTGGCCTAACAGCACCTGTCACTGGTCTCTGCTTGGTCTCTGACACTAAGAAGTCTTCAAAGTCTATTTCTGGTTTTAGACTGTCAGGGATTCGTATAAACATTTACATATTGTCGTCTAGTACCATCTATGGTATAATATGAGTTTATAGGAAAACTAAAACTGAGCCATGACCTTTTTGACATTTAAAACTGTGTGTGTGTGTGTGTGTGTGTGTGTGTGTGTGTGTGTGTGTGTGTGTGTGTGTGTGTGTGTGTGTGTGTGTGTGTGTGTGTGTGTGTGTGTGTGTGTGTGTGTGTGTGTGTGTGTGTGTGTGTGTGTGTGTGTGTCCAAGCTCTAATCCAAACAGATAGACTTGGCTGTCTTTAGTTCTATGGAATGGATAACAGGCCCACCATGACAGTGGTGCAGAGAGAGGGGGAGTTTGCGGTGGTTTGGTGTCATTTTAACGTGGTGCTGAACAGTTAAAGTCTCAGTGTTGGATTAAACTCAGAAAACACCCAGGTTTTTGCAGTGTGCTGCTGTACAGTATGTTGATCAGACTCAGCTTTATTGTCACATCACAGGTTCACAGAAGTAAAACAGTGTGTGAGGGATGGAACTACACCCTAAAAACTTTAGAAGATAAACTTAAGAAACAGATACAGTACTGGAGCAGATGTACAGCATTTGCCTCTGAGAGAATCCAGTATAGTGTGTCTGTGTTTGCATGCCTGTGTGTGTGTGTGTGTGTGTGTGTGTGTGTGTGTGTGTGTGTGTGTGTGTGTGTGTGTGTGTGTGTGTGTGTGTGTGTGTGTGTGTGTGTGTGTGTGTGTGTGTGTGTGTGTGTGTGTGTGTGTGTGTGTGTGCGCGTGTGCGTGTGCGTGTGTGTGTGTGTGTGTGTGCACGCACGCGCTGGCTAGCAACTGCATCTGTGGATATCTGGCTATGGGAGGATCAAAGTATTTGGCTTGGCTAAGGGACGGTGTGAGCTACCCAAACAGGGCTTGAGGGAAGCGCACATGTGTGTGTGTGCGTTACACACACACACACACACACGCGCACAAGCACACATACAGTAGGCCCACAGAGTGTGGTTGCCTATGTCCCACCCAGGTAGGTGTTTTGATGCTCATATCTTTATCCCAACAAAAACACCAAAAACAAACAGATTGTCGCTGTTGGGTGGAAACCTTGTATGTCCATTTATATGACTAGAAGCTCGGCCGCCCAAAGGGCGGCCGAGCGTCTAGTTGGTGCCCTGGCCAACTCGGGAACAATGTAAATAGGGGATGAATGCCCCGCCCTTTAATGCAAACCCCATTATACCTGTTGTCATAGGATCTGTTTTGACCATCTGTTTGCGTGTGTCCATTTATGCCCATATATGGGGATATCTATCTGTCTACGTTCATTTTATGTCCACATATGGAGATCTCTGTAGGACCCGTTTTGACCATCTGTTTGCCTGTGTCCATTTATGCCCATATATGGAGTTATCTGTCTGTCTGCGTCCATTGTATGCCCATATATGGAGATCTCTGTAGGACCTGTATTGACCATCTGTTTGCCTGTGTCCATTTATGCTCATATATGGAGATATCTGTATCTGTCTATCTGCATCCATTTCATGCCCATATATGGAGATCTCTGTATCTGTTTGTGTGTGTCCCTCTATGCCCATTATGGAGATCTCTGTAACTGTCTGTGCCTCCGACTGTGTTGCAGACACAGTGCTGGTTCCCCTTTAATGCAAACCCCATTATACCTGTTGTCATAGGACCCGTTTTGACCATCTGTTTGCCTGTGTCCATTTATGCTCATATATGGAGATATCTGTATCTGTCTGTCTGCATCCATTTTATGCCCATAAATGGAGATCTATGCAGACACAGTGCCGGTTCCGGAAAACCCAGATGTCAGACATCAGAATCCGAACCTGTCGTGCTGGTTCCAGAAAATCGTATATCGGATCGGGTCGAGGCCGGGCACTGCACTACCTGCTGCGGCGGGGAACGCGCATGCCAAATTTGAAATAGGGAATGAATGCCCCACCCTTTAATGCAAACCCCATTATACCTGTTGTCATAAGAGCCGTTTTGACCATATGTTTGCCTGTGTCCTTTTATGCCCATATAGGAACATCAGAATACGTAACCATGGCATTTTTTGTTGACTCATGTGGCGTACGTGATCTCAGAGCCTTTTATGATGTGATGTCACAATGAGTCAGCGCTTGCGCCGATTTCCTCCGGAACAGCCTGATGTCAACAATCAGCCCCACATAAGGAGATTCCGAACGTTTTGCGCCGGTTCGGGAAAACCGCACGTCGGGTGTGTGTGTGTGTGTGTGTGTGTGTGTGTGTGTGTGTGTGTGTGTGTGACACTCTTGTATGATGAAGTAGAATTTAAGAAAATATATTAAAAAGTTGAAATATGCAGATAACAAGGTTTCTGTCCGATATCAACGAGGCGTATATTATTTATCTCTCTCCACACTCTCTATTTCTCCCTTTCTTTGTCTTGTTTTTGAGACGTGACATATACTCTGCAGGTCAACTCATCATGGCCATGTTGATTTATACGGAGACTGACTATACAGCTACAACCGCACGGACACACACACAGACAGACGCACACAGATTTGAGGCCCAGTTCTCAGCCTAGATCTAAGCACTACTTACTTGTTGTAACATTATTTATCAACCCTTTGCCTTCTTGTTGCCGTTAGCGGGTAGATTCATGACTATGTTAAGCACTTTTATCAAGTGGGGTTCAAAAGCTGCGTGTGCGTGCGTGCGTGCGTGCGTGCGTGCGTGCGTGCGTGCGTGCGTGCGTGCGTGCGTGTGTGTGTGAGAGAGATAGATATGCTATGCTAATCAGACTAGTGCATCAGTGATCAGACCGTGGAGGAGGGGACTGGATTAAAGCAGTCTATAACCCATTATTTCTACTAGAAACATCAAACATGCATGTGCATGCATACAGTACATTCATATATCATACAGTAGTCAACCCCCTACACGCACGCACGCACGCACGCACGCACGCACGCACGCACACTTGATGATGTACTGTGGTGGTATGACATGATTTTGTATCTTTGACTGGTGGATCATTATAGTTGACAGAAAAATCCCATCTTCTAGAGAGAATGATGGACAGAATAAAGAGAGGATGGAGGCAGGGGTGCGAGAGGAGAGGATGGAAAGGCGGAGCAGGAAAGACATGAAGAGGAGGTGTAAAAGGAATCAATTGTCACGGTGCCAGTCAGAAAGGTATAGGATCCAAATTTGTTCCACGATGCTACGTGCGAGCCCAGGCTTTATTTAACTGAAATATGCCAGTCGTCCAGAGCAAAAAAATCTATTCCTATCCCACAGTTACCCTTATTCCATCAAACTTCACGTTAACTGATATCGGCTATATGTGAGTAAGCAGACACATGCCATTATATGGGCACATTTCATAATAAAGACGACTCAACCAGATAAATCCGGGACACCTTCCCTTCTTGAGACTCTAACTCCCCTTTTCTGTGGAATTTCTTGACCTCCGACTTCCCAGTAACTCCCATCATAGGTCACCAGGTCATTTTTTCACTGTTCAGTGCATATGCAGGGACCATATGCAATACCTTCACGGACCACCTGATGAAAACCCATGCTGTATATCATGCAATTACAGATTCTCCATCCAATACAAAACATAACGCTGTGACCCAGTGGGACAGCGCCCTCTAGTGGCAGTGATGTCAGACTTCGGTGCTCTAATGCAGTGGTTCTCAACCTTTTCAGGCTGCGACCCCCAAAATAATCATATTTTAACTGGGCCCCCCCCCCCCACCCCCACCCTGACGAGCACTAAGAGTTAGGGCATTACATTTTGTATAACACGGTTCTATTGTGAAAATAGCAGATCTACATGCTCACAATGCCTGCCTCGCGTTGCGAGGAGTTGTGAGCATGTCGATCAGCTATTTTCACAATTTCTGCCTCTAATATTTGACAATTTGGCCAATGTTTAATTTTTCCATTTTAGAGGTATTAAAAAGTCCTTAAAATGTGCATGTACCCTCTATAGACTCAAACGTTATGTTGGTTTGTTTTCTGTTGAGTGAGAAAACAATTTTGCAAATTAAGTTAATCATCTGGGGACCCCCCAAAATAATAATTTGGGGGGTCCCGACCCTTAGGTTGAGAACCACCTCTCTAATGCATGCATAAACACATGGCTGATTCTTCTTCCAGCTACAGTGAACCCCCCCCCCCGAATGCACGGTCTCTCATATGAACCCTCAGCTCGCTAATTATTGACTGTCAACACGTCGTCTCAGAAGCACTATGGTGGTAGAGTAATACAGTACAGTACAGTACAATTCAGTAGCGTTTGTCAACCACTCTACCTGCTGTGACCTCCTCAGCTGTAATCAAACCGCCCAGAAAGGGTGTCAAAATGGAACCGCCGGGTTAAATTAACTCTCAAGACATTGCTGTGCATGGGGACTCCCCCTCCCTCCCTATACCGCTGTACAGTAACGATGCGTTGGGTTTCTTGACTTTTACTGCTGTTGAGTTACACATCTCATCTTTCCTGTCACTCGACACAGTGTCATAAAACCCTTGATTAGTAGTAGACTCAGACTATACCAGTAAGACTCCCTAAATCGGGAGATAAGCGACCGTCAGGTTGCATATACACAAACTTTGGAAGGCAATGGTAGCCAATCTATATAATGTACAGTATATACACTATACTGTATAGGGCCTATATACTGTAATATAGAGTATACAATATAATTTATAATTTTGAAGCTGGACCTGCTTCATTTCTCTCTCTCTCATCTAGTTAATCCTTGGCCTGAAAAATGTTGAAGACCGCTGCTGTATAGTGTAGCTTTGTTTTTATTTAGCCTACTTTTGTTTATGACCTCCTCTTGCCATCTCCTGGCCTGACAGCAACCGTTATTCACTTAAACTCTCTGAATCTGTAACTTTCAACAGTTTCAAGTCCCCACACAGCAGGTGCTAAAAATGTTTTACCACCGAGCTAATAGAGCTTGCATGCCTGCTTGCTCAGGGGAGAAATAGAATTTTGACCTTCTGGCAGTAACACTTGTCAACCAGTAGTGGTGAGATCCTACCACAGCATTTACATTTCTCAATAGAAGAGCAGCGAGAACAAATACAAGTAGTACATGGTGTTATTACATGGTGTTATTGCGACCATAGGTCGCAGATTAGTATGTGAACGGACACATCTTGTCCATATGTACAGATGTGCCATTTCAAGTCCTCGGGATTTACTGCTCTTTTCCTGAAAATGTCCTGCAAAATAATGCAGGTTTCTTTCCCCATTTTGCCTTTCTAGTTTTTATGGAGAATGGAGAGTATTTTTACAGAAACCCGCAAATGGCAAGAAACCACTCCATTCCCATTGAAAAGAAGAATCCAACCTCATAGCTAGATTTAAACTTTGAAGTCAAGTCAGAGAAAGTCATGAAAATAGCAATAATAGCTGATCTGTAACAAGGTCAATGTTCTGCCAATCTACTGGAAATCTACTGTCTTGCGAATGGCAGGACGTGTGAAGTTTTGAAATGGCACATCTGTATTTATATCTGTCTATAACGTCTGACACTGTGGTTCTATGGGTTTGTCGCTCTGACATCATGCTCTGATGTCACTGTGATGTCAGGGGAACAACTCTTAAGAGAATGGGTTTGCCGCTCTGACATCACGCTCTGGTTTCACTGTGATGTCACACTAACATAGTCACTGTTATGCCCATATATGGAGTTCCCTGTTCCCTGATGTCTTCAATATTAAGCCCATATCTAACATGACTTTATATGGGAATGCCCATATATGGAGGCCACACCGGCCACATACCACACTAACAGAATCCATATATGGCCAGGACAGATCGACACGACAGCCCATATCTGTGTGGCTAGTTCTACAGACAGGGATCTCCATGTATGGGCATAAAAGGGTATGATGTCAGATGTCATAGACGTCATAGGACTTTCACATAACAAATAACTGAGCAAGCATGTTTGGGCTCCTTCTTCTTTCGTGTATCATTGTGCTTGATGATTGGTTGATGCCATTTTTATTTAGCATATCTCCATATACAGTACATGGATCTCCATATATGGGTAACTGGTCCGATATACATCACTGGCCAGATGGCCAAGAATTGGCTCGACCTCGCCCTTTAGGACGAGGTTGCATGTCGCCCTGAGGTGTCTTTTTGTAGTCCTACACCAGCCATGTTGAGGACCAACACATGTGTTCTGATTGGCGTAAACATTTAGTTCTATGCCAATCAGACTCATTGAAACACCTGTGTTTGGTCCTCAACATGGCCGTTTAGGACTACAAATGAAACCCATGAATTGAATTAACATACTGTAGCTTTAAGCCTTGCAATACTTTGTTGTACGACGAATAGTGAAGATGGTCGATGTCCAAGCTCACAACGCCTAGTTTAGGAAAGCAAAATTATCTCTTCATCTTCTATAAAATTACACTTGGCTGCACCAAAACTATAGCCAGACACTGTTCTTTCCTGATCTCTCTTTCTGAAACTTGCCAGGAAGTGACACGGATGTCCCTTCGTGACACTTGGCCAGGCAGTGATAATTAGTTGTATTCCTGGTGGGATTGGATGTGTGATGTGAGAACGCTGGCCAGCAGACAGAGAGAGTTTATCAGGGCCAATGTTGTAAAGCAGGCGCCAGTGGTGTCCTGGCCATCTTCATTTGGAAGTATTATGTATTCCTGGCTGCTGCGTCAGTGGGCCGGTGGGCTGTCAAAAAAGCCATAACATTTATTTATTTATTTAAGTTATCCAATTTTTCTCAGCAAGGATAACATTTTTAAAATGAAAATAAAAGTGTATACAGCATATTACTTATAAAGGATATGGAAGGATTATTCTTTTTTTTTTTGACAATTATTAATTTTATCATACTCAGTTTCACACTGAAAATAGCAGATCTATAATAATCTCACAACGTGTCGTGTCGTGATACATTTGTGAGCGTTTATCTGCTATTGAGTTTGTACATCTGCTAGATCTGCTATTTTTTATAGCTCTAACCCCAGCTGCTAAACCAAAACTTCTAAATGCTTAATCCTAACCGCAACCTGAATCTTTTCATAATTATAAGCCTAGCTCTATATATCTTTTTCGCCATAAAACCCACCAGGAAAATTGTCCTTACGGTGTCTGCTTCTCAAATTCTACTACACTTGGCCCTTACAAGTACAGTAATGCAAGTGCACGCACACACGTACACGCGCGTGCACACACACACACACACACACACACACACACACACACACACACACACACACACACACACACACACACACACACACACACACACACACACAGTGGTGTGGACCTAAGTAAAATAATAATTGAATCCCCAGTTGGAGGTCGGTACTAAAAAGTTCCAATTACAGTTGTCTTGCGATAAGGAATGTTGTGTACTGGGGGGCACCGATGGATGGCCCTAGTGGTCAAGGCGCATACCACATATAGACTCTAATGCAGCCTGACAGGTTCGATTCCCAAGGCCTGCGACCTTTTGTTGCGTGTCAATCAACATCCCAACTCCCTTCCTGTCACTATCTACAGGTTTCCTAGGGCAGTGATTCCCAAACATTTTTGCTCGAAACACAAAAGAGAAATAAGATGTTTGCCTGGGACCCAAACTAGTGAAAATAGCCGAGCTTGTAGATCGGCCATTGGCCCACCAATGGTTCCAGACCCACTGTTTAGGAAACAGTGTCCTAGGGCACTTACTGAGGAAAGGGGGGGGGGGGGGGGGAATTATGGGCATCACTTCCTGTTGTCAGTCATGCACTTCATTTGAAGGATCTATCAGAAATCTTAAAGGGCCTGACTTACCCTACAAGATCTCCCTTCACACTGCTGATTCAAGGTGGAGGAGTTGAGGACAGAGTCTAGCCTTCAACTCCCCCACCTCCACAGCATACCCCCCACTCACATACCCCTCACCCCCATACAGTACCTCCCAACCGCCACCCCACACCTCTCATAGCCTCTAGTAACTACTCCCCCACCCTCATACCCCTCACTCACGTACCCCTTCTACCAGCCACCATGGCAAACCTCTTATAGGCCCTAGCCGCCATCTCCCCCCACCTCCATCCATACCCCAAACCTCCAACCTCCAACCCCCATAACCCCCATAACCCCCATATCCCCCCCTCTTCTTCAGACACCTGCCGCTGTGCGCTTTGTCCTTCTCTTGGTTAGCGGAGCACGCAAAATAATCAAGAGTTCACCTCGTTTAGTTTGTAAAGTACAGTGGTTCTCAACCTGTGGGTCGGGACCCCCCAAATTATTTTGGGGGGTCCCCAGATGATTAACTTAATGTGCAACATTGTTTTCTCACTCAACAGTAAACAAACCAACATAAAGTTTAAGTGTATAGAGGGTATATGCACATTTCTAAAGTGACAATTTAATACCTCTTAAAATGACAAATTAAACATTGGCCAAATTGTCAAACAGAGGCTATTTTCACAATAGAACTGTGTTACACAAAATCTAATGCCTCAACTGTCTCTTAGTGCTTGTCAGGGTAGGGGGGTCCCCAGTTAAAATATGATTATTTTGAGGGTCGCGGTAGTAGAGTAGACTTTCAATGCTGCTGCTGACTGTACTGTACAGTAGCACTCCTAGACAGTAGCCATGATGACATGACCTGTTTTAATACTGGTGTAACGTGTCACCATCACAACCACTGGATCCTCAGCTCCTGCAATGCTCTGTTCATTCCTGCAGAGTGAAGTAAGCGTTTGCTGCAGTGGATGTAGTCCATCGCCTTTCGTCAGCCTTCTGTATAGCCACGCCAAGCTTGCATAGTTTGTGCGTGTGTGTGTGCGTGTGTGTGCGCATGTGCGTGCGTGTGTGTGTTATAGGCCTTGGTCCAGTTGTCTCTGCAAGTAATTGAGCTGTCTGTTATACCAATACTGTAGGTCTGAGAGGTTAGGCCTCTCTCGCTGTCTCTCTGTCTCTCGCTCTCTCTCTCTCTCGCTCTCTGTCTCTCTCTCATCTCCTTCTGACTCTGTTCTGTTGCGCTCTTCTCTCTCTAAAACTCCTCTTTCTCGATCCATCCTCTCTCTCTCTCTCTCAATCTCTCACTCTCTGTCTCTCTGTCTCTCTCAATCTCTCTCTGTATCTCTGTATGTATGCCACGCTAGCCCTGTTTGGTGTGTCTATGGTGCCATGTTATGTTTGGACAGCTGTCATGGGGGCTCAACGCACCATCCTACCACATAGTTGAACATAATATGCTTTCACCGTTTCATTCTGGGACCAGAAAGCAGACGGGATAGCTCAGTGTGTGTGAGTGTGTGCATGCATGTGTTTAAATAATTCAAAATGCTCACAATCCCATAACCCCTGCCGCATTCCGTTGGCAGAGAGCGGTGTAGAAAGAGAGCTGAGGTCAGAAACGGCAAGCAGCTGTCTGCTCTGTTAGGATGATGGACAGGTTTCAGCCCTGCCCGCCAGGCTAATGGCTACAGTCGCTAATAGGATATACCATTTGATGGTGTGTGTTTGGGTGGGGGTGAGGTGGGGAGGGTTCCTGTCTCACTGCGCGTATGTGTGTCATGCGCGCTTATGTTTAGGTTGATGTGTGCATGGGAACGCGTGTGTGTGTGTGTGTGTGTGTGTGTGTGTGTGTGTGTGTGTGTGTGTGTGTGTGTGTGTGTGTGTGTGTGTGTGTGTGTGTGTGTGTGTGTGTGTGTGTGTGTGTGTGTGTGTGTGTGTGTGTGTGTGTGTGTGTGTGTGTGTGTGTGTGTGTGCGTGCGTGTGTCTGTGCGCGCGTGTGTCTGTGTGTGTATAAACTGGGTTAGGTATGAAGGGAGTGGAGACATTCCTGGCGCCCCTATTTAAAGAATCCAGGAGGCATCTTAGGAGTGTACCCCCCCCTCCCTCAATCCCTACAGGGTCTATCCAAAGCCCATGTGCTCCCAACCACCCACACACACATTAACCCCCACAGAAGTCATCCCAAGAACGTCATCCCCCCTCACCTCACCCCATACAGAGACTATCCTAAGACTCTGCCCCACATGTGGAATCCTAAAACTGAACCCGCGTCCTCCTCATGGCATTCTGAGACTCTGGCCCCCCCTCAGCCCCCCAACTTCAGCCCTGAAGAATCTGCGTGGAACGCTGGCTCCCCTACTTTTGATGCCCCCTCAGTCTTTTAAATATGCCGTGACCGGGCTTAATGGTATTTTCAACGGGTGGCTTTATGACATGTCATGGCTTAGTACTACTGTAAGTGCATGGTCACCTGGACAGCATCACAAAATCAATGTCTGTTTCAGAGTTGGGTGCAAAAAGTGCAAAGTGCAGATAGACATGATACATGGAGTGAACCATTGAGTGAACAACAGTGGCGTGAATTATGGAATGAGTCTTGGAATGATGAGCCATGTTTGCTCATTCAAAAGAAGAATGTCAACCACAATGCTAGTCATTTCAATCAATCTGCTCTTCACTCTTTGTCGGTTTGTCTTGATAGAGGAGTGTCAGCTAAAACACCTTGATGTAATTATAAATTGGGACAACAGTGTGGCTCAGTGGCTCGACACCTTCCAAATAACCGCAAAGGTCACAGCAGGTGCAGTCCTATAGCAACCAGCCAACCTGTCCATCCATCCACAGCGAAGTGTGCAGCCAAAAAATGCCCTTGAGCAAGACACAGAACTGAATACTCACTGATAACGTGGACGAGTGTCAGACTAAATGCTTAAAGATGATGAAATCACTGCATGGCATGCCCCCCCCATCCGTCTCCACATTTGAAATAGAACTATATTTTTCCTCTCTTATATCCCACCAGCAGTGGTGTAAAGTAACTAAGTACATTTACTTAAGTACTGTACTTAAGTACAATATTGAGGTATTTGTACTTTACTCGAGCATTTATCTCTTATATCCCACCAGCAGTGGTGTAAAGTAACTAAGTACATTTACTTAAGTACTGTACTTAAGTACAATGTTGAGGTATTTGTACTTTACTCGAGCATTTCCAATTTCCAATACTTTTAGTTGTAGTTCACTACTGTACATCTCTGATCAAAATATTGTACTTTTACTCCACTACATTTACTTGAAGACTTTAGTTACTAGTTACTTTGTAGATTGATTATTATTACAAAAACATACATCAAACACTCCAACCCTATTGCGGCTGTTTGAAAATAGACAATTTTCAAGCTTGAAAAACTTGAATTGGCACCTGCTGCACCTGCTGCTGTATAATGAGAACATTTACTTTTGGTTAAGTACATAGATGCCAATACGTTTGTACTTTTACTCAAGTACATTTTGAATTCCGGACTATTTCTGCATTGCAGTATTGATACGTTTACTTGGGTAAACGATTTGAGTACTTTTTCCACCACTGCCCATCAGCCCCTACAGTATGTGACATTTCTGATCATTTGCTCTTGCCTCGGTGTCTCATCTCAGTGTTTCTTCTGCCTGTATGTATGTTGACATGTGAGATGTATGGACATGGTAAAGTGACCTTGGCTATAAGTGGCGAGTGAGAGAGGCGAGACTGATGCAACCGCCAGGCAACACTATGTATGCAGCCCTTCCTTTACACTGTCGATCACCTAATTGGTCGAGGCCCCCTCCTTCTCAGCCAATCAGACTGTGTAGTGGAGTTTTCCTTATTCAATGCCACGGCGACAACATCGTGCTAAAACTTTTTGAAAAAGTTTGACTTTTGCTTGTGATCGTATAGTACAGCATCATAACGGGGCCTGACGTCACGATGAAAATGTGTGTATATCTGGTGAAATTACATCACAACAACAGAACATTCCAAAGGTTGTTCTATTTGATGTTATGAAATGGAACATGCCATGTTCTATTTGGAACATAGCATGTACTCACAGCTTAAACCACGGCACATACCGCGCACTCGGCACAAGCTCAAATTCAGCTCATGACCTGTATGTCATATTTCTCTCCAGACTAACACCTGATTTATACTTAGTTGCGCGCCAGCCTTGTTGAGCAACCAGAAATAGCTAAGATCTGCAAGCGACGAGCTTGTAGATCTGCTATTTCTGTGCGGTATGTATAAATCGGGCTTGAACTATTCTGCTCCATTTCTCAGAAGACCAGTCCCCAATAATACTCCGCTCCCTGCAGCTATGCGCTGGAGCCTCGCTATAACTGTAATACCGGTGCTGGCTAATACTACAGGACAATGATTTCCTGGCTGTCCCTTAATCTGTCCTATTAGTGAGTTGTCTGCGTGCGTGTCTCTCCGTCTCCGTCTCGATGTGCTCCACTTACTCTCATCCCATATTCGTCTGCAGTCGCTCGCTCGCGGCGTTGTGACTAGGATGTTGCGTAGTTATTACTTTGCCAATCCAGGGAGTAGACATGAGGGTTGAATTAGGGTTAGGGTTTAACCCAGCGATGCTGCTACTGGTGTGTCTCGCAAAGCGGGGTCTTTTGTCTCGACGTTGTATCCGTCTGCGCTGTGAACGGATTCCAGGTCACCTACATTCTAGCCGCTAGTAGCCCGCCAGCCACGAGATAACTGTGGATTCATCATTCAACATTCATACTTACCCCCATCCAGAAAGAGAGGTGGAAAACTTCTAACAACAATCTTAGTCATTCTTATATTTTGGTTCATGGTCTTTCATGATCTGACGTCCCACACAAAGAGACACAATCCATCAAATAAAATAATAATAATGTCTGGACAATTAAGAACGTTTTGTTTTAATTTCTTCATTAAATCTTTATCCCACGATTTTGTAACCAATTTTTCACCCAGTGCCAATTGCCTAAGCTGTAATCCTGGGCACTGCTCTCCCTCTGCCAACCTGGGGAGAGCCCCGAACTGAGCTCATGCTTCCTTCAGCGCATGAGGAGTGAGCAGGCTGCTTCTTATCACTTGACAGGGGGGAGCTTCCCCGGTAGGATCATAGCGTGGAAGGAACACTTTATTCCAACCAGTTCCTTTCCCCTCCCTCAGGCATCCTGGCTGGCCAGGGGAGGCATTATGGAGACCAGGATTACTGCATGTTTTTTGTGAGGGTACCTATACAAGGGGACACGGGGAGAACATGCAAACTCCGCACAGAAAGGCGCCCACAGCATTCCCCGGAGGGGATTCAAACCCAGGACCTTCTAGCTGTGCGGCGACAGCACTACCAACTGCGCCACCCTTGCCCCCTTGTTTAAATTTCTTTGTTTTAATCTAAAAACAAAGAAATGTGTTGATGATTTGACCACTTTGAAATTGAAAGCTGACCTAGAAGTGACATGTCTGCAGTGCGTGCGTGCGTGTGCGTGCGTGCAAGATGAGCTGAAGGGCCACATTCTAGTTCACTGGCTCAACCACAGGCTCTGGTGGAGAAGTGTTCAGGACAGAGCTAACTGGGTTAGGGACTCACATACTGGTGTGTCCCAGTGGATTGGCACAAATGGGTCTCAGCATATACACAGACACGCATGCACACATACACCAGAACAGCAGATACATACAGTAGACGTGTGTGTGTGTGTGTGTGTGTGTGTGTGTGTGTGTGTGTGTGTGTGTGTGTGTGTGTGTGTGTGTGTGTGTGTGTGTGTGTGTGTGTGTGTGTGTGTGTGTGTGTGTGTGTGTGTGTGCGAGTTCTATTGCCAATTTCAAGCAACACACATGCAGCAGGCCATCACATGATCTATTGTCGGTTCAAGTAACACACACACACACACACACACACACACACACACACACACACACACACACACACACACACACACACACACACACACAGTACAACACAAGCAGATTGCGTGACTGTAAAGTCCATTGACAGATCAATCAGCTGAATTGACCAGGATCAAATTGATTGACCATGACCCTGGTCACTGTTTAAACAGTGACCAGGGTCACGGTCAATCAATTTGATCTAATTTAAACACAGTTGTACTCGGCCTATCAGTTAAATATCTACTTAAACTCTCTAAACTAACTACTGTATCTTCAACATTTTTCAGACCAAGGACCCCTTAGCATAGAGAAATATAAAGCACCCCCACTACATATTGTATAAATTTGTGTCGCAGATTAAACTTTTTCTCATAGATTTCATAGACTTGCGTTATAGACTTGTTTTATCGTTGTGTAAACAGTGCTCGCGTTGAAGTGGTTAAAAAAAACTTCCTATCACACAAGATTTGGCCACCTGCTGGAGTAACTCTGAGGACCCCCTGTTGAAGACCCCTGCGAAAAGTGAAAAAGTAATAAGTGATAAAGCTTGTAGATATACAGTGTAGGCTATTTTCGCTGCACAACATGCTTCCATAGAAGACACGCTGGTTTCTGTGGAATCCAAATGACTGAAATCAGTCGTGGCGATCCATGAGATCTGCTATTTTCACTGAACGTTCACCTCCATAATCGGGACACTAGGGTTTGTGTGGTTAACTTCTCAGCGTGATTAATCCAGAAAATGACATACTGTGCATAGGAATGTAAAAAACTTGTGAATAAATATGGAGCTGTGAATCACACATATTGCTGACGTGCTTGCGGATCTACTGTTACTCACTTCATCATGTTCTTCATTCTCCTGAGGTCTACAAGCATGAACATGTCTGTGTGTTGTGTGCTTGTAGATCTGCTGTTCTCACTACTTTTGTGTAACGGCCTTGTATGATGAAGCAGGACTTTGCTTTGCGAAAAAATGTACAAATTTGAAACTTGGAGATACAAGGTTTCTGCCCGACAGTGACGATTTACTTTGTTTGCCGCCCAGCCCCCAAAATGGAATGAAGGCCGACATTAATTTTGTTTTTTTTTCCTAATGGCCGGCCTGGATCGTCCGGGAATGAACCGGCCGTTCGGGAGTTGGCCGTTCGGGAGTTGTCCCGCTTTTCCCAATGGCCAGCACGTACCTGGTCTCATGACAGTACAGTTCACTGGAACAGTGACAGTGTTAACTAAAAGGACACCCCAAAAAAGCTCTTGGGCTTGTTTTAATTGAGGTCCCTTTTTTTACTCATATAACAGAACGTGGACGTGATCTATGGAGCTGCCGCTGGTGTTGTAACTGTGAACATCCTTGATACAGGCTTCCATTCATTATCAATAGAAGCCAAATGAAGACACAGAGACACATCCAACATTTGTAGCTGCTGCAAAAGCTATAGAGATCCAAAGCTACAAAACAGTTGAGCTGGTTTGGTTTCAACTTCAGCACAAAGATACAAACATGCTGTTTATCTTTGTGTTGTAGCTTTGAGTCAATGTAGTGTTGCTCCCAGAAATATTATTTCACTATAAAACTACCATTTCTGTTTTGAAGACCTGGACAATTCACATTTACATGCTACTATGCTATACTATACTATAGTCATTTGTCCATAGTACAGTGGTTCTTGAACCTTTTCATGTCAAGGACCCCCAAATTGACCCCCATTTGAAAAGATATGCCAGGGACCCCCATAAGAGAAGATTTTTATGGCCCTAGCAGTGAAACCAAATCACTCAGGGACAGTTATGGCTGGCTTGTGCTTCTTCCAGGGTTCGAGTTATGTGGGTGCCAGTAGGGGCTTAGCCCCCATAGATAAAGTCTGGGACCCCATAGTCAAAAACCCCTATGGGGTCTCTTTTTTTTACCAAGTGTGTTTTGTTTTTTTTGTTTTTTTTATTATTATTTTTTTTTACTGACAGTCCCACATATCATACCTAAATGTCCAAATAGATAAACGTATTCCCACCATACATTGCCGGCAAATATCGAATTTTCATAACACAAGGATTTTCAGTTTCACAGTGCAAGGAGTGCAGTTAACATAGGTGCAATACAGCCAGCCGCCTGCACTGTTTGTAGCGGGGGCGCTAGCGAGATAGAGATAGTTGAGAGGACTGAATTTTGCACAGTGAGGAAGAAGAGAGACGAACGCTCCGTGCAGTGAGCAGCTGAGGAGAGGGGACTGGAGTGGACTAGTGGAGGAGAATACGTTGAATCTTGTCTTCATTTTACAATGTGAAGTTAATTTGAGCAACACAGCACTGTTTGTGTTTAGTGGACACACATACTGTACACATGCTGTTACCCAAACCACGCATGCACACCCACATTAATAAATAATTATGAGAATAAAAGTAGGCTATGTAATCATTATTAAAATTATAATCATTATAGGCTTCACTAAATGGTCAGTCCATAAATGTAGGCCTATTTGCAAATGGAAAGGGGGGAAAACAGCTCGTTTACAATTCACTTTTGCTACCTCTGAAAGAAGTAAATATCATGGAATTAAATTTATATTGGAGGTGAGTGAGAAAAGGAACAAATATTGATGGTTAAACTTAAAACTTAAAAGTAAGACTGAACAATGACATCACACCGTTTAATCCTACTATTAAACGGAGGGAAGTAGGGGTGCTGGGGGTGCGGCCGCACCCCCTCCCCCACGTCCCACCGCACCCCCTAAAGGGGGGTTGGGGGGAAAATATTGCCGATCGGCAAGTAGAGGCTCTGACATCAGTGGCGTGAAGTAGGAGCTATTGGCTACTTCTATTTCCAGTACAATTTCAAAATAAACATGTGTTGAATGATCGATTGTATAGACAAAAAAAAAAAGAAAGGCTCTTGTTTTGAAATGTGCTTCTGGGCACTGTTCAGAGAGGAAATGGCTTTCAAAGGACTTCCCTTTTAACTTGTCTGTCTGAACGTCTGTCTCTCCGTGCGTAACTGATGCGTCATGGACTCGGTGGATTATAACAATACGGCCATAAAGGAATATACAGAACACCAAGACAACACAACCTAGGCTTTGAAGGCATTAAACATCGCCCTCTGCTAGCCCTGGCGTCCTCACTGGTGAGTCGTGGGCTCGTGGCTATAGACTTGTAATGATGAATGAATGCTATGTTATGCTGCTGTGCTGCCTGGCTAGGCTAACGTTTGGGCTAGCTAGTGGCTAATGGCTATGGTGTACCAGAACCATCGCCAATGAAGCCTGGGTTTCCGAGGCTAGCTGTTTCCTAACACTGGGGTCTGGACCGATGTGGCGGACACGTTGTATGGGTCACAACGCACTGAACACAGTGCGAAGCAACTCGTTGTGAGCTTGTACATCTGCTATTTTCACTACTTGTTTGGTACAAGGTAGTAATGTCTCTTGGTTCACGGGCTAAAAAGTTTGGGAACCATCATACTTGCTGTTGTAGACAGGTTCACGGGCTAAAATGTTTGCTTGCTGTTGTAGACAGTGGTGTAAAGTAACTAAGTAGATTAACTGAAAAGCTCTGGGAACTGAATGATTTTATGAAACTGGCACTTGTTGTCTGACTGTTGGTACCAAGAAATCCAGACTATATACCGAAAAATACCTGATTTAATATGATTTAATATAGGAAAATACTCGTTTTAGCCGACTTTATACCCGAAAAATAGGGCCCCCATAACTATGGGGGCCACCCCCATAACTATGGGGGCCCTATTTTTCGCCGGCGCCTTTGGCGCCGCTAGAGGGACCCCATAGCTCTCGGAGTATAACTCGAACTCTGGCTTCTTCACTGCATCACAACGACTTTCGTTGCTTGAAGTGTTGCTCGATGTGTGTGGGAGAAAGACATTAAAGTTGAAAAGGCACTATTACAGATGGTTTTATATAGTATATACAGTACAGCAGGAGTCTTCAACAGGGTCCGGGACCCCTAGGGGGTCCTCAGAGTTACCACAGGGGGTCCTCCAAATCTTCCAATCCTTTTATTAACAACTTGAACCCTAAAGACCCCTGCAGTACAGTATACTTTTATCTTTATAATAGCAGTGGCCAGTACATTTCTTGTGTTTTACTTTTTTCCCCCAAATGGCTTCCCTGATTGGGGTTAAAGTGGTTAGAGTCTCATTCTTCTTTGAGATTTTTTCTTCTTCTTTTTTATCTAGACAGTTTTACAACTATCATCTGTTTGACTGCAGAGATCATGAGAGAGTCAGCCCTGGGTGTTTTACTGCGGGATCGTTAAACGAAGCAATTATCCTGATGGTCATTAAAGCGCCATTGACATTCAGTGGTCAGTACGTGTGGTGGTCAGTGGGTGGGGGAGGGGCGACGGAACAGGTAGAGTAGACAGACTAGATACAGATACATACAGTACATGGAGAGAAAACCACAGCAGGAGCAACCGAGCAAGGGAGATGTACTGTCCTACATAGACAGTTGCAGTCAGCAGCCAGTCAGCAGTGGTATGAAAAGAAAATTTGGCGTTCATTTAGGGAATCACACTAATTGCGACCGTAGGTCGCAAGTTTACTGTGAAAACCGGCACATCTTGTCCGTGTATCTCTATCAGTTATCACAGTTGACATCACCTATGTAAAAGTCCATATATGCGTATTCCCCAGAATCCCTTTTATGGCCATATATGAAGATCCCTGATGTCATCGATATACTGTACATCACTGGCCAGATGGCCAAGACATGGCCCATATATGTGTGGCTGGTTCAGATAGGGATCTCCATGTATGGGCATAAAAGGGATTGTATGTTGTGATGTCATGGGAACCACTCTAACAGAATCCCTTTTTTCATGATCCCTGATGTCATCAATATTAAGCCCATATCTAACAGGACTTCATATGGGAATGCCCATTTATGGAGGAAGACAGCCCATATCTGTGTGGCTGGTTCAGACAGAGATCTCCATGTATGGGCATACAAGGGATGTACCATATACAGTACATGGATCTCCATATATGGGTACCAGGGGTCTCCATATTATGTATGGGTAACTGGTCCGGTATACATCAGTGGCCAGATGGCCAAGAATTGGCGCTACTAGTTAATAATGCACCCCAGGTACATTTGTACACTTACAGAGTTGGCAGTCAGGATTTTGTAGTATACGTATACTGCAGTGTCCGGGAGTTCAGTCAGTAGAGCACTCGCCTCGTTTCAACCACAAGGTCATGGGTTCGATCCCGGGCACCGCCAACTCAGCGTATGAGTAGTGTGGTTTGGGTGCGGTAAGTACTGGGGGGCTGATGGCACTGTAGGTGTTGCGCTCCACCTCAGCAATCCATCTCCCAGGGGTCTAGTGCACTGCGAAGTAGGGGTAGACTCCCACGCTCTGGCAGATAGCGACAATAAGCCTCTCCAACCTAATGTACTTACTTGGTATTGTACCTGCGATATATAGTAATGTCACTGTCAGAAATGGAAAAAGGAACCTACGTTATGTTCCATTGTAGTTGTTGTTTAGTCACACGCTCTTTTCATTGGTTAAATAAAGAAAATAAAAAACGCAGATATTCTTAACCACTGTCCCCATTTTGGGCATGTCATTATAGGCAAAGATCTTAAACAATTTTCAAAATGAGCAGATCTTGGTACTTTTGCAGGGAATGTCAACAGCACAATGACATATAAAATAGGGAATTATTAAAATAAATTAACATAAAAAGATGAAATACATCGCCCGGCCTACAGCTATGATATTCTACATGTTAGGCTGGATTTCAATTAAGTAAAACATGCTCTTGGCACCGGTAAGGCGGTAACACAAACGGCAGCCTTGTGAAACAGGTAAGCTTTCACACTACACATGATGTGTCTGTGTGAGTTGTAACCAGGAGCTTGATATAATCACGGGGTGTAGAGCCCTTGGCAGGTCCCTCCTGACCAGCGCTGATTTGGCCTTGATCGACATGCGGTTGTAATCCCTTTTTGTTCCCAGAGGAGAACAGAGGAGGAGAGGAGAGATGAGGAGGAGACCAGGGGACAAAGCTAAAAAAAGAACCCGGAGAGAGAGAGAGAGAGAGAGAGAGAGAGCGCGCAAGGGATGGGAAGAGGGGAGGGGAGGTGAGAAAAGAAGAGATAACACCTGAAAGAGAGCGTGAGAAGAGAGCAGACATGTTGCGAGCAGAGAGGAAGAGAGAGAGGGCGAGAAGAGTGATAGAATCGGCGATGAGGAACGTGGTAGAACGAGATGATTTGTGAAGAGAGAAGGTGAAGGTTAGAGTGAAGGAGCTCAAACGGAAAGGGAAAGGGAGAAGAGAAAATATTGCACGGGATGAAAGGGAAAAACGGGAGAAGTCGTGGGAAAAAAAACGTGGAGCACGTGGCTGGAGATCGTTTAAGTCTGATTTCTGTGTAGTTTAGCATGTGTGACATGCCAAAAATAGCCAGTCTACAAGCTTGAAGATAAGCTATTTTCGCGCACGACACTGACTCGCAACTCCGTGTAATTTGGCCTATTACCTGACCATGTCCAGAGTAGATGGACTTCTGTGAGTGAGCCAACAGAGGTCCAGTGTCTTCGTCAAGGACATACTGTACGGACATACAAGTTCATAGCGCGTCACTTGTGCGCTATTATCTTGTAGTTGTAGATCTGCTATTTTGTTTAGATCGTGAAAATCTTTGAATATATATATGTTTTAACGTTCCAGGGGGTCCCTGGAACAAAATATTTTGAGATAGCGGTCTGCGACCAAATACATATCATTTTGGGGGTCCTTAAAGTTTGAAAACCACCGATTATAGCAAGTTTTTTCAGAAAACTGTTTAGAAGAGATTTTGTGCAATCGGCCTCATGGTTTAATGGACCCTTGCAGGGATCCATACAGTACCTGTGACTCTCCTGTCTGAGATAGTTTATCAGACGATTAGGCCAGGGTTTTATAGGACAAACTAAGGGAGGGAGAGCAAAATAAAATATGATGATGATGTTGTAAATATGATGAGGGAGAAACGAGGGGAAGGGGTTACAACAGGGTTCCCCAATAGGCGGCCCGCGGGCCATTTGCGGCCCGCGGGGGGCTACTGTCTGGCCCACACCAACCCCAGTAATAATGGTGGTATAAGAGCAGCAACAACACTAGTACATCATTGTTGTCGGGTGGAAATCTCGTATCTCCAAATTTGTACGTTCTTTCGCAAATCATACAAGGCCGTCGCACAAAAGTAGTGAAAACAGCAGATCTACAAGCACACAACGTTGTGTGCTTGTAGATCGGCTGTTTTCACTAGTTTAAATAATTTAATAAATGATAAATGCAAAACGAGCGGTTTTGGACATACAAGATTTTCACCCGACAATGACGATATCTGAACTGTCACTGGAGTAGCGGGAACGCCACCGTCGTACCCTAGACAAAATTCGGCCTTTGGGGAACCATGGGTTACAAGGTTCCAACAGAAAGAAGAAAACAAACAGGGTTTGTTTACTACTAGTATGTGGTGCAGTACGTTATTCACAGTTTATGTCAGATGCTAAAAGGTTGCTGGCTCGTCAGTGACACATGATGCAACACATTAGTTAAAGGTATAGTTCACCCAAACGATAACGTTTTTTCTATCGATTACTGGAGACTTGAATTCATGGATATTTTTTTAGTTTTTGTTGCATTCCTGAGCCAATAATTTGATGACCAGCAGTGGTTACCTATGGAGACAAAGTGGAAAAGGTGGAAAGACCAGAGAGGAGGAAGACTAGGAGAAGAGGGGAAGAGGAGAGAGAGAAAGACCAGAGAGGAGGAGAAGAGGAGAGAGAAGTAAGTCGTGAGAGGAAGGGTGAGAAAGAGAGGAGAGAGAGAGAGGTGTTAATGGTGCAATGCAGTGCTCTCTACCCCACCCCAGGCGTGCACCTCGCACACACACATGCACGCACACACACACACACACACACGCACACGCGCGCGCACACACACACACACACACACACACACACACACACACACACACACACACACACACACACACACACACACACACACACACACACACACACACACACACACAAAACATCACACACATGCACAGTACACACTCACACAGCACTCACTCATACTGTATACACACACTTGGAGTGCACAGTGCACACACAAAACATCCATGTCTCCCACCCTATCCCAGATAGTGCCAATCCATAAACAAAATATAACCTCACACACACATACAGTACAAACTCGAATAGTATACATTATATACATACGTATGTACAGTGTGTGTGTGTGTGTGTACAGTATATACATGCAGTTTACTGTGTGTGTGTGTGTGTGTGTGTGTGTGTGTGTGTGTGTGTGTGTGTGTGTGTGTGTGTGTGTGTGTGTGTGTGTGTGTGTGTGTGTGTGTGTGTGTGTGTGTGTGTGTGTGTGTGTCACAGTATATACATCACACACAAACACAGTATATGCATATGCATCCATCAACACAACACATATATACTGTACCACAGAGACATGCACACACTCAGTATTGTACACACACACACACACACACACACACACACACACACACACACACACACACACACACACACACACACACACACACACATATCCTGCTGTATTGGAAACATTGCAAAACCCTGTAAAATGTAACCACTTTAAACCTGGTATCTCTGTTTAGGGCGTGTCATTATGAGAAATGGCTAAAACAACAGATCTACAAGTCCCCAACATGTTGTTGTATCTCGACAGAGACTGGGGAACGGAGGGCGAGAGGGACAGAGGCAGAGCGATGGAGAGAGAGAGAGCAGGAAGGATCCATAAGAAGGGAGGGGAAACGGGGGGAGAGAGAGAGTGCAAGCGAGGGAACGAAGGAAGAAAGGGTGAAATGGGTAGAGAGTAGGGCATTCACGAATAGTGATTTTTAGTATTCGGATTATTCGACCTCAAAGTATTCGAATAGTCGAATATTCGACAGGACGGGCCAAACTGTCAAATATTAAGTAAGCAAGAGGCGAACATTGTGAAAATAGCCGATCTACATGCTCACAACGCCTCGCGTTGCGAGGCGTTGTGAGCATGTAGATCTGCTATTTTCATCAAGGGGATGAAAAAAATAGGAGAGTGAGAGAGAGAAAGCGATGTGGATTGAAGAGAGGGGAAACGGGGAGAGAGAGAGCAAGCGAGACAGAAAGAGATTTGTGTTGACGGCAGCTGTCTCCATGGCAACCTTGCATCATGTTAGGTTTAGGGATGGGACGATATGAAAATTTCATATCACGATTATTGTGACAAAAGAAATCGCGATTTACGATATTATCACGATAATCAAAATCCATTGTCCTGGGGCGGAACGTTTGCCAAAAAATAGCAGATCGGCTATTTTTGGGCAAAGACATTTGATAGAGAGTGAAAAAAAGACTGTATCAAGTACGTATATTATAAGTACCTTTTACCAATTAAAGAGGGTTTTAGTGGTACCGGATATGCAGTTCGGCAAATAAAAGGTGAATTGATCCCAGTGCATGACGGAGGACGATATCACGATAAATAAAATCTCCACGATACGATTATCGCGAGTGTTTTTTATCACGATGAACGATAATATCGCGTATCGTCCCATCCCTAGTTAGGTTTGAATTCCCCTCCTCTCTCTGGCCCCGCGTGTCTGCATCTCTGCCACTCCCTCCGTTTCAACGGCATATTCTCTCTCTCTCTTTCTCTCTGTCTCTCTCTCTCTCTCATCTCTCTTCATGTGCTAAGCTTGACATTTGTGGCCCTACATGCCTCCTGGCCCCTTCATCTGTGTAGTTGGCATAGGAACACCTAGTGTGTGACCCAGACAACACACTCTCTCTCACACACACACACTCTCTCTCTCTCTCTCTCTCTCTCTCTCTCTCTCTCTCTCTCTCTCTCTCACACACACGCACACGCACACACACACACACACACACACACACACACACACACACACACACACACACACACGGGCACATCTCTCAACAATAGATCCAGACAGATAAAATATGAGCTGTCTCTATTATCCCAGTTAACAATAGCACCACTTGACCAAACATGCTACTGCAACACAATACCTCCCATTCCATCACCCTCAACTTCCAGCAGCCCATTCAACCTGTGTGTCACGGGGCTCACGGCCCCGTTCATTATTCATTATTATCACACTGTAGTATTTTTAGGTCGCTGTAATGATGATGATCTAAGATTAGGGCTGACATTTTAGTTAGCAGATACATTGTCTCATAATTGTGATTAATTACTTAATTGTGTTCTTGGTGTTGAGCATTAGAAGTTCTAACAAATGAATGCAAATGACATTGCTGTTGCCTTGTTGGCTTCGTAAACACTAAACTGCACAGGCCAGATACTGTTTGTCAAATAACTTGAATATCGTCTCTGTCGGGTGGAAACCTCTTACTGTATGTCCAAAACTGTTACTTTTCAGGATTCAAATTCAAAAGTAGCAAATTTACAAGCTATCTACCGTCTAAAAAATTTGCGCCACGTTTTGAGCTTGCAGCAGATCTGCTACTTTTCATGCTTTTGACGACGTATTATAATATAATAATCAAGGCGTTCATTTACAAAAAAACGAAAAAGGTTAGAATATTATGGACATACTGTATTGGGTTGCTGCCCAAGAGCAACGATAATATACAAAGCCTATTAATGAGATATGCAAAGGAAAGGACAGACAATGACCAGTACTATTCAAAAGAATAAGAAAATAAATAATTTAATATGGCCAAAATGGGCCATATGTTCCATACTTTATAACTTTTTGGGTCTCTCCCAGAAATAGCTTGAATAAACAATCTACAAGCTCACAACACTGTGAGTTTTCTACTGTTTGAAGCTTATCGTCCCAACAGGCGAAGTGGTATCGTCTGCCGGAGATTCCCTGACAGTAGGGGGAGAGAGTTGGCTCAGAATATGGAAGGTGTGTTGCTGGCTGGCTGACTCAGCTTCGCTGGATGTAGTCTTTTTGTGAACCATCGAAGATCCCTGTTTGCTGCTGTTGTTTTGAGCCCATATCAACTCCATTGTCTCCTTTAGCATGAATTCTACCAAGGCATTTGCAGCAACCCTGTTTGGCGGCCAGAGTGTTGTCCATGCTTTGACATGAACGTTTGAAGATGGTTGACATTTGTTTTCTCTGTATGGAAAATGCACAATAGGATGTTTTTCAAACAACGCGTTGTTGATGGGTCATTTATCATCGTTGAGCTATAATTTATGTGTTTATGTGTTTTTTGATTCACAAATGTATGCAGGATGACAGATCGCAAACACAATCAGAATAACAGCGGACACATAATCGAATCCAGGAGTCAATAAATGCTGTGTGTGTGTGTGTGTGTGTGTGTGTGTGTGTGTGTGTGTGTGTGTGTGTGTGTGTGTGCGTGTGCGTGAGAGAGAGACTGTGTGTGTGTGTGTGTGTGTGTGTGTGTGTGTGTGTGTGTGTGTGTGTGTGTGTGTGTGTGTGTGTGTGTGTGTGTGTGTGTGTGTGTGTGTGTGTGTGTGTGTGTGTGTGTGTGTGTGTGTGTGTGTGTGTGTGTGTGTGTGTGCGCGTGTGCGTGTGCGTGTGTGCTGGCATTCGCACACGCAAACATCTGTGTGCCTAAACAGCGGTCACTTATTATTTGGGCTGCCTGGTTCACAGTTGACTGAGCAGACATGAATAGTGGTATTAATAATTAATTGGACTAAACCCCCATCTCTCCCAGGCCCATGGATGCTGAAATCCACCAGGGTACTTTATATTGGCTCAGCCAAGTGGAAATAACATGGCAAATATGAATTCAACCTGCTGCAATGGAAACCCCAAACAGGGCTAAACCGTTATCTGAGCGCGTTTGTTGCACGCTGAACTAATGGAGCTTACGGCAGATTAACCACATTAAGCACAGAGTCCTTATTTGGGGTTATTTTTCTAGCTTTTATTTAATTAATATTGTCCAGAGTTGGTTGACTGAGGAGGACTAGGGTTGGGATCCTTTTAGGATTTTAACGATCCCAGTTCCTTAACAGTTTGGCTGCTCTTGGTAGCCAAACACGTTCACAGACGAGATAAGGTTTCCATGGTAACCCGCATCTCAGACGCTTGCTACGGGTGCTGGTGAAAGAAAAAACTGCATACGTCATGACGCAACGCAGCCAGAAGCAACCGAGAGCGGCCATTATCCATTGACTCCTATTCTATACTGAAACATAAAAACGGCTTTATCTTGAAATAAGGTGCAAATATCGCCGAGGTGGCCGAGATCAGCTTGTCTTCACGGCGACACTATGCCGTGATGGTCGGCCCCGGTTAGGATTTTAGTTTTCGCGACCGTTTGTAAACAAACAGATCTCCTTCCTGGATCGTCAGTGTACACCCACGTGCATACGCACGGAGCTTCCGGGGCTCTTCAAAATAAAGCGCAAGTGAATGGTGGCGTCCTGAGTGTTAACGATTCCCTCTTAACGCCTATAGGGCAGTGTTTCTCAAACTTTCAAATTTCAAGGTCTTCCCCTTAACTCTGACACAAATGCAAACCAAATGGACCCTAACGGGTCCATTTGGTTCCATTTGTACACTGTCAGAGTTACAGGATTTTAAGGGTCAATTTAGACCCACCTAAAGCAACCGACAGAGTCCCTGGAATCCACTTTGAGAAACACTGCTATAGGGGGTTCCAAATGAACCCTTAGAGGTCTACCCATACTGGTCCATGTGGTTCCATTTGTACACTCACAGAGTTATGGTGGTCAGTGAAATGTAAAGGTTTGAGAACCACTGGTATTGTTGGATCATGTTCCTCTTATTCCTCCGGTTCTGGATCCCAGCCCTAACTTTTTCAAATAAACAAATCTTAAATTTGATCTAACTATTAAATCGCAAAAGTTTTAGAACACCCACTCTGTTATTTTCAGCTCCGAAAGGCTTCTCAAAAATATCTTTTCTATGAGCCGGGCTGGGGTCCGGATTTCCTGGCAAACTTACGTCATCTGTATCCTTCCGTATACGTTGTCTCCCGGATCATACACCACCGGCCAATCACAGCGCGGATCATACACTACTGGCCAATCACAGCGCGTCTTGCCGTCTTCTCAGGAAGTAGCTTGAGTAAGCCTGGCTACGCGAGGCTACAACAGCAGCATTTACTCTGGTTGTTATTCTGTAGGAGTCGTAGCCTAACACGGCGCTGAGTCGGTCATCACCCTTGCAGCCCCCCGCGCCCCCACCTTTGCACTCAGGATCATAATGTGAAAACCGCAGTCGCATAGCAGACTAGCAGTAGTCGTTTTACAAAGGGAGCTGCAGCTTCCTTTGTCCGGTCGCTGTGTGTCCACAAGTCCCCCACTGGAAATACCTGCAATACCAGTAGTTGAGCAACTTACATAGCAAGGTACATTGAATTAATTGTGTGTGTGTGTGTGTGTGTGTGTGTGTGTGTGTGTGTGTGTGTGTGTGTGTGTGTGTGTGTGTGTGTGTGTGTGTGTGTGTGTGTGTGTGTGTGTGTGTGTGTGTGTGTGTGTGTGTGTGTGTGTGTGTGTGTGTGTGTGTGTGTGCGTGCGTGCGTGCGTGTGTGCACGTGTACTGTATGTGCTTGTGTGTGGATCTGTATTATGCACATTTGCCTCTTTGCGTTATTCAAGAGGTACCTTGTTGTCTCCCAGCCTGGCCCTGGATCTTTTGGCAGACAGGCTGAGGTCCTGTGAACAATGCCCCAGGAGGGAGTCTGCTGTCTAGGGGAGAGAGAGGAGAGCCATCTGGCCCCTTCTGGTGCCTGTGGAGCTCCCGCTAGACTGACAAACAGCTTGCTAACCTGTCAGTATGATCGGCTGTTATCAGGAGTATAGGAGAAAGGGAGCTGTATTTTGCATCGCAAATGACACTCACTTAATTTCCCTGACTCGCTGCGAGCTGTAACAATGCCAACTTTTACACTTAAACCTGTTGTCAGAAACGACCTACAGTAGAACAAATGTGGTTAGTTTTCTTCTGAGAACTTGTTTCATATTTCCCAACAATAACTGGTAAAAATGTCATTTAGAAAAACGGTTGTCGATCTTAAAGTAAGATTTTTTCGGAAGGCAGGATAGCGTGAGTTCAAACGCTTGTCTTTCCCTAAACTATTTAGCTTCAACGCTCAATACATCATGGTCTATGGCATGATATAATCATAAGTATAATCTAAGTGTGAGTGTAGGGTGAGAAAATGGCTTTAGTGTTCTGCAATCTCAGCAGAACCCATTAGGAGTCTCTCTCTGTGTGAGCAAAGGACATGAAATTTGTCAAATCTTTTCTGGCACCTCACCCTCCTCTCTCCCCTGCCAAGCTTCCTTCACTCCTTTCCTCAGCTTATCTCTCCCTCTCTCCATCGCTCCCCATCAGTTTCTCTCTCTCTCGCTCTCTCTTCTTCTCTCTCTCTCCTCTCTCTCTCTCTCTCTCTCTCTCTCTCTCTCTCTCTCTCTCTCTCTCTCTCTCTCTCTCTCTCTCTCGCTGTGTAAAGACGTGAGGTCATGGACACTGTTTGCTTCTCTTTCTTAACTCTCACAGTCACACTTATGTGGTAACTTTGTGTGCGTGTGTGCGTGTGTGCGTGTGTGTGTGTGTGTGTGCGCGTTTTTGTGTGAAAGACATGCGATATGTGTGTGCACATGCAGTCAGTGTCCCAAGTGGAGGCCAAGCTAAGTGCTAAAAGTGTTGGCGTGTTGAGAAAGCAGCAGGTCAAATAGATGATGTCAGCCAGACTGTTCTCTCACCTCAACACTCAGCAGGGACATAACCATGGTCCTCCAGGCCTCCACAAGCACCAGGACACCCTTATGACTTGCGTGACCATCTCTGTATTGTGAATGTTATGTTATCTTTTAACCACTCCACAAGTTCCGAAAGGAAAATAAAGTAAGAATTGAAATTGAAGGATTGTCCTCCGAGTCCAGACCCCCACAAGACTTGATTTGATTGATTGATTAAATCAGTGGTTCTCAAACTTTTTCGTGCCAAGGACATTTGGCCGCGGACCCCCATCTGAACATGTTTTGTGCCGGGACCCCTAGAAGAGAGGATTTGTGTAAATAAAAAAAACATATTCAAGGTTTAAGGAAGAGTAAATTGCATTTGGGAGCAGAAATACTGGCGCCGAGATTTTAATTCTTATACCAAAAACGACTGTAAAACAGCCATCGACTATTGTGCCGCGTTGAGCATGAAAATACGTACTTTAGCTGATATGACTATATCAAAAATAAAGTGTAGCGAGGGCTTTCAACGTAAAAAAGACCGTAAAAGGTCTTATTTGAGATGTTCCTTTTAGGCAGGGTGTTTAACTGTACTTGTACTGTGTACTACATTTCAATTGTATTGACTATACTTGTACTGTTCTCCATTTTTGTCTAATAAAAGAATCAATCAATATCAAATTAAAATGATATAATAATTGACAGGAGCTGTTGTTGTGTTGACAGGAGGTACCCGGGACATCGGCTCTGCCCTCACCAGGATGTGCATGAGACACCGCAGTATTGAGGCCAAACTACGCCAGTTCTCCATGTGAGTAGATCTGTGTGTGTGTGTGTGTGTGTGTGTGTGTGTGTGTGTGTGTGCGTGTGTGCGTGTGCGCGCTTGTGCGCGCGTGTGTTTGCTTGCAGGGATTAAAGTTCGTAGTCGCCACGTGTGATTTCAGTCATTCGGAAGCATCACTAAAATTTGTTTATTTTAGGTTATTAGTTGGTAAAAGTAACTAACAACACATGTTCAGAAGCATCGTCTACCAGTAAGACTCCCTAATCGGGAGATAAGCGACCGTAGGTGGCTTATCTCCACAAATAGGGCAAAAATGTGTTTTTCCAAAATCTTCCTGATCCATGTTGATGACATGAGTGTAGACATGCTGTGTAGTGATATTTGTGATTTTAGGGCCAAAACTGTAGGAGCAGTGTCCACAAAAGTGCCAAAAAGTGGCGCTAGAATAGGGCCATGTGAGAAATGAGGGGTGGGGTCTCCGCGTTGCCTTGGCGGACGAATAGGTACCGGGCCCGGCTCTCCCGGACGCTCCTAGCCCGAGTTACGGCATTTTATGTGCGCTGCAGTGGCAGGGGGTCCTCCACTGGGGGCGCCACCACTTTTGCATCCGTTCTGGAGCACCAGGAGTCGGTGGTCCCCGGGAATTCCCCGTGAGCAGCCCCGTTGGGGTGGTCATTTGGTCATTTTTGCACATTTGGTCATTTTTTACATCTGGGGGTCCCCCAGGGACCTGGGGGTCCCTGGGGCTCCGGGGGTCCTTGGAGGTTGTAGTTTGGCAGGCAAGGAGTGTGTGTGTAAAATGTGGCATGGATCGGGTCAACGGGTGCGGAGATATAAGCAGGGAAAAAGTGTGACGTGTGACGTGTGAGCACATTTGGTCATTTTTTACATCTGGGGGTCCCCCAGGGACCTGGGGGTCCCTGGGGCTCCGGGGGTCCTTGGAGGTTGTAGTTTGGCAGTCAAGGAGTGTGTGTGCAAAATTTGGCATGGATGGGGGCAACGGTTGTGGAGATATGAGCAGGGCAAAAGTGTGACGGACGGACTGACTGACTGACTGACTGACTCACTCACTCACCCACGGACAGCCTGTGGAGGTTTTGGTAGTAAATGCGACCTACGGTCGCAATAAAGCCCTATATGGTTTCTGATCAAAAGCCTCAATCTGTGGTTGGCTGCATATAGAACAGCAGGAGTATAGGTTTAGTATGATAACACCTAAACCTCATATTTCTACATATTGTGTTATGCAAATATGTTAGGAAACATTGCGCTAGTGTGGGACTCCTTTTGTTGTTGTTTCACACCATGTTTCAGTCATGAGATGTTATCGCGCATGTGCGTGCGTGTTTCTTTCAGAGGTGTCAATTATTGAGGTATAGAAGCTGCCATACCTTGCCTCCAGGGAATTAAAAATGTCTCTGACTATCTGCGTTGATTATTCTGTTATTACATTACTTTAAACTAACTACAATGCAAATTAGAACAAAATGATCGCTTTCACAAGGTATTATATTCTCAATCTCCACCCCTATCTTTACAAATCTTTAACTCCCGGTTCAGTAGGTTGGTAAAATGCAGTAAAATAATTCTATCCACTGATAGTAATCATCATCATCATCATGCCTGTTGCTAAGGTATGGCAACATGACTGGTGTCCGTGTGCAAGACACCAGTAGCAGATCTTTTGCTCCTTATTTTTATATTAACCACTTGAACCCTAGTGTCCAAATTCTGAGAACGTTAGCCAACAATAGCAGATCTACAGAGCTTGTAGATCGGCTACAAGCTCAATGAAGCTATATGGAATCTGTTGGGGTCCCTGCTTCATCTCTCTCTCAACTACGGGGTCCTTGGCCTGAAAACATTGAAGACCCCTGCCTTAGCTTTAGCTGAACTGACGCCACTGGTGTCTTCCCATCTGCTCATCTTCTTGCTTTCCCCTCTCTGTATGAGTTGCTGTGTCCTCTCTGTTACCTCGCGTTCACCTCCTCCTCCTCCTCGCATGACTCTATCTGCTCCTCCTCCCTCTGCACCTCCTGCTGGGAGAACTCTGTAGCTCTCCTCCTCCTCCTTTCTCTCCGCGTCCTCCTTAATGTCCTTTCCTATCCCATTTTTCACTGATGTGTGTGTAAGCACGTGTGTGTGTGTGTCTGTGTGTGCGTGTGTGCGTGCGTGTGTGCGTGTGTGTGTGCGTGTGCGTGCGCGCGCGTGCATGAGTCCATTACCTGTGCCCTGTATGAGAGCAGATCGTGAAATGAGACAACCTGCAGAGTTGAAGAACACTGGGTTTAATGCATCTATATACACACACTAGCGCCACTACACTACACACATCTTAATGATATCACCATGGAATAAATACACACACACACACACACACACACACACACACACACACACACACACACACACACACACACACACACACACACACACACACACAGCAGTGTTTTATGATGGTGTTAGTTTAGGCTGCAGTCCTGTTTGTTTACCATATTTGACAGTAAATATTAAACACTCAAATACATGCATGCATTAATGCATCATTCCATTTTCTCTTGTGTGTGTGTGTGTGTGTGTGTGTGTGCGTGTGCGTGTGTGCGTGCGTGCGTGCGTGCAGGGTGTTTCTGGACTGTCTGATCAACCCTCTCCAGGAGCAGATGGAAGAGTGGAAGAGAGTATCCAACACTCTGGACAAGGACCACGCCAAAGGTACACGCACACACACACGCACGCACACACACACACACACACACACACACACACACACAAACACACACATGCACACACGGACACGGACACACAGACCCATACAGTATACTACACACATTCATATGTGGAGATGCACACATACCTTCATACACACAGTTATATACAGTGTGTATATCATGGCTAGGGCTGTCACGATTATGACATTTTACATGACGATTAATTGTCACTCAAATAATTAAGATTAACGATTTAATTGTGTCATTGACAATTACATTCCTGTTTGGCTTGTAGGCTTTGAAGTTGCACATGGCAGATATGACACATAACCTAAATATACAAAGAAATTACTTACATATTTGACAACTTAACCTTGATAGTGGAAATAGCCGATCTACAAGCTCACAACGCGTCGCAAACATTTGACAATGTTTGAAAATATGAACATTTTTCAACATGTAAGCGATTATGACGATTATGACAAAATAATTGCGATTATGTCAAATAATGGCGATTAGACGATTATGTAATAATTGTGACAGCCCTAATCATGGCTCTCCCCTCTGTTCTTCCTCTATTATGCAGTCCATCCACACATACTGTAGGAAATGAGACACCATCTCTTTAAGGGTTCATCACAGGAGGTCGTAATATGTACAGTATGCTAGCTCTCTCTCTCTCTCTCTCTCTCTCTCTCTCTCTCTCTCTCTCTCTCTCTCTCTTTTCATATATGAACTTCTTCTTTAACCACTTGAACCCGAGCATCCATATTGCAAGCTCACTTGCTTGTAGATCGTCTGTCTTTGGCGAAGTGATTTGTTTGTAGATGGGAGGGAAAAAAAGCGGTCCAAGTGCAATGCCAGTTCAGATTCAGTCTACAGCGTTACGTGGTTAACCACTATTATTACACGGCTTGGTTGAATGCTTGATTCTGATTGGTCAATCACTGAATTAAGTCATTTCTGAATAACCACACTTGAACTAATAACTAATAGCAGATCTGCGGCTGTTTTCGGCAAAGGAATTAGCTGTACATGGAAAAAAGAACGGGCCAATGTATAGACCAGTGGTTTTCAACCATTTTCATATCCAGTATTTATTCAGCATTTGAACCACCGACCACCATTTGATGAGATTTAGCCTCTCAGACCCGAAACTTTGAATATTTTGTAATGATGTTGGAGAGACAACAGGCAAATTTTGATCAAAATTACAATTCTTGTTAAAATGATTGCGTAAAATGAAATCAAATGGACCTGTAACCAACCAACTTTGCATCATTTTGCTGGGGACCACCTGGAACCCCCCCCCCCCCCCCCAAGGACCACGGGTGGTCCCCAGACCACTGGTTGAAAACCACTGGTATAGATCACTGGGGGGGCCCCCGGTCAACTGAAGGGTCTAGGTAGGGTTTAGGTGGTTAACTTTTTCTTTTGTTTTCTGGTGTCTCCGTCCTCCTCTGTTGTTCTCCCGTCGTTCGTCTCTGTCTTCCATAACGTGTTTTGATTCCAATTCCCCGCCAACGTCGTCTCCCTCCAATGCTTGTCATCATAAAAGCAATGGAGGAAGAGGAGGAGGAGGAGGATGAAGAAGAGAGTAGATCTTCAGTTGCTGGTCAGTCAGTCTCCACAGTAAAACCCTGAGTGTCAGTTTAACACTTAAGAGTGTAAGAAGAACGGAACCCTTACGTGTTAAAACTGAGACTGAGGATTTTACTGTGTAGATTCCCTTTGAGGTGTTTCCTTTTAGCGTGGCTTTAGCATGTCGCGTGTGTGTGTGTGTGTTTGTGTGTGTGTGTGTGTGTGTGTGTGTGTGTGTGTGTGTGTGTGTGTGTGTGTGCGTGCTGTGTGTGCATGTGTGTGTTTCCCTCGGCAGAGTACAAGAAGGCACGCCAGGAGATCAAAAAGAAATCCTCTGATACTCTGAAGCTGCAGAAGAAAGCCAAGAAAGGTGAGGAGACGAATTGACTCATCTTACTTCTTTTTATTTATTGTGTCATACTCAGAAGCAGATCTCTGATAGTGATATCAAAGAAAGGGACCTGCACACTGTCAGGATCTTGCTAAAGAAATTGCTCTTTATTCGACGTTTCGGCTGTTAGACCTTCATCGCGACGGACAGATTATTTTTCTAAAATATTTATTGTTTCAGAAATGCGTAAACAATATACGTATACTGTACGGCATATGTATGCTATTTTCAGGCTTTTTGTGCTCATTCTTTATTTTGTTTTACTCCTGGAACTGCGAACGTGAAAGCCTGCTTAAAAAAAGAGATTCACCTCACCTCACTGTAATTGTGTTGTGACAATAAGATTGACTGATGATTAATTGACCGCACCAAACCTTTTTAAGGCCATGTCACACCGATGCAACTCCTTGCAACTGCCACTGGGGATAATGGTTGAGAGTAGTTGCGAGTAGTTGCATGTTGCAAGGAATTGCATTGGTTTGGACCACGGTTATAATAGTTTTGGATTTTTCCATTAGTTTTTATTTTTATTAGGTTTGAGGTTTTGTTTTCAATTACAGTTTAGTTTTTATTCGTTTTTAAGGTGAGGTTGCTAGTTTCGTTTCGTTTTTATTTTTTGAAAATGCTTAGTTTTAGTTTAGTTTTTATTAGTTTTAGTGTTAGTTTTAGTCTTTTACATAATATGGGGTATTTGTCAGGGGTGAGATTAAAAAAGCTACGGAAAAAGTATTGTCTAATAAAGAAAATCTACAAAACATCATATTGTTGAGAGTGGCAGGAATGTTGAGACATACAACTTCTCTCTTTGACCTCACCAACTGGTGTTTTTTATTTTTTATTTCTACAAAAGACAAAAGACAAAAACTAGGAGATTTTTTTCTATAATTTTTGTTTATTTTAGTTAGTTTTGTAAACACACAATACCGTTTCAGTTAGTTTTCGTTTTTTTTAAAAGCTTAGTTTTTATTTTTATTTCAGTTAACTAAAATGTTTTTCCATTCTAGTTTTAGTTTTTTAGTTAGTTTTCGTTTACTATAATAACCTTGGTTTGGACTGGCCTTTGCAGTGGTCCAAACTAGACTACAATAATTCGCTCCTTACTGGCCTCCCGGCATGTGCATGAAATCCCTCCAAAAATCCAGAATGCCCCTTCAACCAGCCAAAATATTCACATGTCTCCCCCCTTCTCCGCTCCCTCCATTGGCTCCCAGTTACTGCCCGCACAGAGTACAAAACACTGATGTTGGCCTACAAAGCAGCCAAAGGTACTGTATGGCACCCCCATATCCTCAAAGCCTAATTCAGCCCTGCGACCCCTCCCCCTCGCTCAGATCAGCTAACACGGGGAAGCTGTCAAGAACCTTCCCTAAGGCCATGGCTACACGGAGCTGGATATTTGTGAATCTAGACATTTTTTGGTGCTGTTGGGGCTTGCAGCCACACAAAGCTGGATATTTTGGCAGTGAATCTGGATATTTTTCAATCCGGATAAATAAGTGGAGACATTGAAAAATATCTGGATATCTGGATCCGTGTAGACATGGAACCCGGATATCTCTGAAGACTTTACTGTGTGTGTGCTTGTCCCCCTAGTGGAGGTCTGGGGAATCAGATTATTTTAGACCTAGATATCTTTGTCGTGTGGACATAGATATTTTTCTATGTGGATATCTGAAAAACCAGGATATATGAAAAATCCAGCTCTGTGTAGCCATGGCCTTAAACATCCGGGATCACTTCTGGCTCCCAAACTGTGGAACGAACTGCCCGCTGCAGTTAGAACTGCAAACTCACTCCCAATCGTTTTCCTAATCTGAAGACTCAACTCTTCAGACTCCACCATAGACCGTACCGCTTGCCGTAGCACTTGCCCTAGCCTCGGTGACCTTGCAGGCTTATGCAAAGGTTAAAATGTAAGTTAGATATCAGGTTATTTAGACCGATTTCAGGTTCATTTGGTGCGCTGGCATCCTATAGTTTGTATAGTTTCAATATGCAGATTATTCTTTTTATAAAATGCTGTTTTGACTGATGATAGATTCTTGGTTTACCTATGATCCTAAATTATTTCTATGCATTTAGTTTGATGTATTACCTTGTGTTTACCTTGCTTGCTGTAAGTCTCTCAGGATTAAGAGCGTCTGCTATAAACGCCTAGTAAATTGTAATTGATTGAATATTTTCAATGACGATTGGGAAACATTTCTCTTTCTTTTTCTGTCTCGACTCGTGGACCATTCAACTCCCTGTCTACTGCCATGTGGCATCCCATCATGCACCGCTCCATCCAGCTGATGTGTTTGGTAAGCTGCTGCACACCCACACACATACCCTTCCGTTGGTTTGATCCATCACCCACCTAACTGCTTCACAAAAAAGTACTTAATTGAGCTCATATTGCGGTGATTAAAGTCCCAAAACACTTTATTTATGTTTTACTTTTTCCATGGAGATCCTCGCATCATGTTTGGTTGCTGTCTGTTGTTTCCTTTACAGTTCTGAAATTATGGTTTAGAAAATATTCAAACAACTGGAGGTCTGCTTCTTGGGAAAGAAAATCGTGTTCTGATTGTCATGCATATGCTAGGTGCACTGGACGCACCTGGCATAAATTAATGCAATAATTTCATTACCGTAAGGCGTAAGCAATGAAATTCTTCATTTTGTTACATTTGGGTCAATGTATTAATTTATTTAATAATAGATTGTCTGTTCTAGCTAAATGTTGTCTTTTATAACATGCCCAGAATAGGGACTCTAGCCTTCATGTGGGTAACTTTTGGGTCATCAAGGCCAGAATTATATACAGTTGTAACTCTGGAATGGAGAGACTTGGAGCATGAGGTGTTGGTGTGGGCAGGCGCTAGTCTCACGTAGCCAGACAGCTATTCTGCAATCTCCGAATGCTTTATAGAGTCTGGAACTACACCTCCTGAAATCCGAACACGGAAGTTGGCATATGTTTGTCATTTCCGTTCCATTTCTGCTAAGCAGCAAGCTATATATGCTTAGATGATTTTGATTTATATTATGACACATGTTTTAAAGATTAGTCTTTTGGGCTTTTATGCCTTTATTGATAGGACAGTAGACTGACAGGAAATGGGGGGACAGACGGGGAGAGAAAGGTCGTCCGGGTATGACGCATTTGACGAAAGGCTTTATCGCTCGCTTATGATCAGAACTTCCATGCTCCAGTGTGACCGGAAGCATTTGAAAACTGTGGTAGGCAACAGTCTGGCCACGGGAGACTAGGCAGGTGCAGTCTTTCTTCCTCTTGTTAAAGGTAGAGAGAGAGGCGATGGCACGAAACATAAATCATGAGCCAGTATCCAGCGCTACCAAGACCCCTCAAGGAAACTGTCAACTGCAGTACATTTTTCAGAAGCTCGTCAGCTAAATCCCTAGCAACATTGTGACAAACTGCCCTCCCCCCACACACACACACACACATGCACATATACACACAGATGCTGAAACCATCTCCAGACCACTCTGGTCTGCTGAAATATGTTCTCAGATATTTTGCTGGTCGTGTGACTCATATAGTATCATTCATTTGTGTGAGTCACATCTTGAGGTCTATGAGCTGGAGAACAACGACCGTGTTACAGTATGTTGACTCCAAGGTTATTGTAGTTTTATTATTTTTCATTCATTTTAATTTAGTTTTGGCTTTGTTTTCAGTTAGTTTTAATTCATTTTAATGTGGGCATGCTGTTCAATTTTGTAATAAAATTTGGGGAGGGGGGATTTTGAAGCTATTTGTCAGAGGTAAGATTTAAATGTTTAATTATAAATATATATTGGGGCACGTCGGTAGCATTGTCGCCTCACAGCTATATAATAAGGTCCTGGGTTCGATTCCCGCCATGAGCACTGGGGGCGTGTTCTCTCCTCCGCGTCATCTGTGCTCATACCCTAGGTGGGGTTGGCGAAAGGGCCAAGCTCACAGCACATCACTTTGTGCCGCACTGCTATTTTTGAAAAAAAAAAAAAAAAAAAACCTTGAAAGTGTGAGAACTACCGATTTAGAAGGCATTTGTAGAATCGGTTTCAGGTCTTAATTAATGTGTGCAATGTCCTCTATTCTCCTGGTAATGTTACTGCTATGTGTTACCCACTGAATTATACAGGGACCCCAAGTAAACAAGAAAAAACAAACAAATCCTTTGCCTTTAGAACAAGTAGGTCTGGTTTTGATGTATCATTAAAAGAGACTTATTATGATTGGAAACAAGAGCTTGTTATCCCTGCCGACAAAAAAAAGGACTTGATGGTTTCCAGCATTTAAGTCAAAACAAACAGGACCCAGCATCGACCCTTGAGGAGCCTCTGATGTGGGCGAGCCACTTCAGTGCGACGGCCCTGTCATTACACCGCAAAGAGGAAACTCTCACTGCACTGGTATGAATGTCATGAGAGATGGATGGAGGGAAAGGGGTGCGAGACGGGAGTCGAGGATGGGAAGAGAAAGGCAGGAAGTCACCCATTGCATTACTAAGAAATGTAATTAAATGGAGTTAACCACTTGAGTGAGCCCTGTGTACTTGGTTGAATAGGTCCCCAAGGGATCTGTACGATCTATACACTTTTAATACTTCATTAGTCAGAAATGTAAACAACATGTGGAACAGCAAGACATTAAAGCTAAAGGAATAACACAAAAAAAGTCATGGGGACCACAATGTTTCCATTGTGGTGCTATGTATTCAATTCATCAACATTGCATAGTATAGACAATTAACACAATAATACATGTCATCAACAAATACAAATACTGTATCGTCGTCGAAACCTTGTATGTCCAAAACCGTTCGTTTTAATCATTTAAAAAAATGAACTAAACTAGTGAAAACAGCCGATCTACAAACACACACTACTTTTGTGCGACGGCCTTGTCTGATGAAGCAGGGCTTTACTTCGCGAAAAAACATACACATTTGAACTTGGAGATAAAAGGTTTCTGCCCTGCCTGACGATATGTACTAAAGAGATGATAGATCATTTCTTTCTGGTCAATTTAGAAAGAGACCAGTGTTACACGTCCTTTCATAGATCGTGTCAGGGCATTCCACGTGTTAGTGGTAGAACAGTAGAGTGAGAACTTTTCCATGTTTCCTGCTAATTTTCCCCTCTACATCAATCCTCTTCCAATCTACGAGCCCACAAAGCCTCGCCACGGTTCATGTTGCTAAAAGACTGACAGAGCGAAGGGGAAGATGGAAACAATAACAGAGAAGAGGGAACCCTCACTGTGTTGCTATGGAAGCAATAAGTGAATGAAGGAGGGAAGAATAATCAAAGAGAATAACAGTCGGAAAGAGCTGGATGACAGGAGAGGGAGATCCTAACGTGTGTATAGACAGATTTCCTGAGCGACACTATAGAGCAGGGGTTCCCAAACCTTTTTGTCTCAGGGCACCGAGGCACCCCTACCAGTGATGTTACTAGGTTTTCAATGTAATGGGTCCCGGGACCCACAGGTGGTCATTCAAATGGGTCCCAGAAAAGTTTTATGAGTCCTCACTCCTCAATATAAAGTTTACGCGCGCAAAATGGCGTCGGACGTCGGTAGAATCAAAACATTGACGTTTCTATCGCCTGTTTAAGACTTTCTACGTGGATTTTATTTGTGTTAACGTAGGGTAAAGTAGGATGCTTTCACCCATGAACAATGGTGGTGTCTGTGGATTTTTTTTTTCTTTTACCGCGACGCGGTAAATTATTTTAACATGGACTCCAATGGAGGCGCATCCCCGGGACCCCAGGACCATGACATGAATGAGTCCCTGGGTGACTTGAATGAGTTTTTGATGCGGGATGCGCACGTAATGACATCACTGCCCTACATTATAATTTTCACTCCCAGCACGTTATATTTATATAGCATATCGTCGTTGTCGGGTGGAAACCTTGTATGTCCAAAACCGTTCGTTTTGTATTTATCATCTATAAAATGTACTCGAGGCGTTGTGTGCTTGTAGATCGGCTGTTTTCACTAGTTTTGTGTGACAGTCTCGTATGATGAAGCAGGGCAAAAGACATGAGGAGATACGAGGTTTCTGCCCGACAGTGACGATATTTTAGTGATTATGTTGCGAGGAAAATGTTGAGATAATAGCCATTGTGGTTAGAACTGACTGAAAATAACTTTGTACTCCATGTTTAAAATGATATAAAATATTTTTTCAAGTGTCCAAATAAATTCCAAATATTATCAAATTATCACGCGGCACCCCAGGGCCCCGCCCACTTTGAAAACCCCTGCTGTAGAGGGCGCCACCGCCGTTTCTGTGGTGTAAACAGTAGTGTGAAGTAATTTGTAGCCTACACTTAACTCATTGAGTGCCTATCCCGAATATGTTCGGGATATATTATCGCATACCAGAGTGCCTATCCCGAACATGTTCGGGATATAAAAAAAAAAAAAAAAAAATTTGAAAAAAAATTTTTTTTTATTTTTTTTTTGGACCCCATCAAATCTAGTGAACATGATTTCAATCGCGATTTTGCATGTTCCACCCCCATACAACCCCATCTAACATACAGGGCAGCCATGTTTGTTTACATAACATGTAAAACATAATGGCGATTATCTCAAGAATGCCTGAACGGATTTCCAATCGGATTTTTTTGTTTGAAAGCTGTGAACAAACTGCACAAATCCACTTCAATGCAATCCAGGATTGCATTGGATTTTTTAGAGCTCATTCTTCTCTGTTTTTTTCCCATGCATGAGGTGTGCAAGGTTTAATCATGGCTAAGTTGACGAAAATAAGGCTTCTAAAATGCTTGGTAACCAATAGCTAACTTCAAGCTAACTTCATCCTCTTCCTGTACATGCACAAAGGAAAGTGTTCAGGCAAGTCATGGCTGCAGGGCTTCTGCATATACCAGCATATCTCTATGGGATTTTCTATGGCCACTGGGCGCCCTCTAGTGGTGAACGGGGTGGCACTCAAAGAGTTAAGTACTGTTTGCGACCGTCAGGGAGCAGTTTACTATGAAAACCTCCACCGGCCGTCCGTCCGTCTGTCCGTCGGTCACACGTCACACGTCACACCTTTGCCCTGCTCATATCTCCGCATCAGTATGACATCACACCACATGTGTACACAAACCTTTGTGTACGTTGCTGTGGCAACAGTCTGTTGTTGCTGGTCTGTTAGTGTACGTTAGCAACCACCTTAGCAACCATGGTTTTACCCTAGCAACCAACTGTTTACCCTAGCAACCAACTGTTTACCATAGCAACCATGTTTTTTTACCCTAGCAACCAACTGTTTACCATAGCAACCAGATACGCAGAGCAGGGATCTCCATATATGGGCATAAACAGGTGACATCACACTGATGTCAGATACTCAGAGCAGGGATTTCTCCATAATATATGGGCATAAAAGGGATTCTGTTAGGGATCTCCATATATGGGCATAAAAGGGATTCTGTTAGGGATCTCCATATATGGGCATACAAGGGATTCTGTTAGGGATCTCCATATATGGGCATAAAAGGGATTCTGTTAGGGATCTCCATATATGGGCATAAAAGGGATTCTGTTAGGGATCTCCATATGGGCATAAAAGGGATTATGTTAGGGATCTCCATATATGGGCATAAAAGGGATTCTGTTAGCTGTTAGTGATCTCCATATATGGGCATAAAAGGGATGCTGTTAGGGATCTCCATATATGGGCATAAAAGGGATTCTGTTAGGGATCTCCATATATGGGCATGAAAGGGATTCTGTTAGGGATCTCCATATATGGGCATAAAAGGGATTGTATCCCAGATGATGCCCTGTTAGGAGATCCACACTAACAGAATCCATATATGGTCCTACCGACAGCTGCTATAAGCCAACCCTGGCGATAAGGTCTGAGTCGAAGAAATGCTTCTTTCCTGGCAAGAATTGCCCCTTTATACTGTAGGGCTTGTTTGTGTATTGTATGACATCACGCCACATCATCGGCTGAGGACTGTGTGATGTCATCATATCTCCATATATGGAGACATAAGTTGCTCATGCCCAAATATGGGCTGGTGAGGTCAGACTTAGTGTGATGCGTAGGTTATCTCCATATATGGAGATTCAACTTCAATGAGTAACCATGGCAAACTGTCAACTGCCCGTATGTCTTGATAATTGGTAAAACAAACTTTTGGCCTATTTGTGGAGATAAGCGACCAACGGTCACTTATCTCTCGATTAGGGAGTCTTACTGGTACTTAAGTACAGTATTTCTCATTTTCAAAAATGTTACTTCTACTCCACCACTGGCTGCTGTTTACACCGCAGCAATGGCGGCGGCACGCTCTACAGGGGAGCGCTCGGGAAAACAGTCTATAGCATGGGTCCTCAGAGTTATTACAGGGGGTCCTCCAAATCTTTGAGTGATAGAAAGTTTTTTTCTCCTTTTTTATATTAACCACTTGAACCCTAGTGTCCATTATGAGAACTTTAGCCAAAAATAGCAAGCTCAAACAAACACACACACACACACACACACACACACACACACACACACACACACACACACACACACACACACACACTGTGGTGATCTCTGCGTTGTGAGCTTGTAGATTGACTATTTTCGTCAAAGAGCTTTGGTGTAGAGGAGAAAAAGAGCAGACTAAGTAGAGAGAGAAAGGTCAAGTTTATTAAGTAGTGACGGTTCAAGTGGTTAAATATCTGAAAACACGAATTGACATGAATCCAAAATACACTGATAATTGTGCTGTCAAACGATGAAACTATATGGAATCTATGAAAAGGTTGTGGAGGTCCCTGCTTCATCTCTCTCTCAACTAAGGGGTCCTTGGCCTGAAAACGTTGAAGACCCCTGATCTATAGATGTAATGAGGGTGGGAAGAAGTCGGAAAGAGATTAAGGGGAACACAGTGTTGAGAACGATAGGGACAGATCATGCACAGAATGTGAAATAGTATTCATATTGTGGAAAACCAGAATACTCTCTCTCTCTCGGTTGAACATTTTCCCTGGAAATATGAGAGTGAGAGACAAATCTCTGATCCATCCATTGGACCCAACCACATAACTAGCCTGTAACTCTCACCAGAGAAATAAAAACTCTTAATTGCATGTTTATGTCCCCTCTGGAACGCACACACACACAGACACACACGCAGACGAACAAGATTACCGAAAGATTTCGTTTAAACGCTCGGCCCTGGTGCGAGGAATTGGGTCTGTTTTCTTTTTTTCACATTTTTTTATTTTTCTGCCAAGCACACAATGTCCCCGATAACAAAGTACTTCCTTTCATGGCCTTGTAACATGAGGACAGATTGGAACCTGTCATGAAGAAAAGAAAGAAAATGTGTGTAAAATGGTCTTATTTCTTTTTTCCCCCCCTTTCATCGACGGAACAACATCGGGGAAATATAATATTTCTTAATCCCTTCTTGATTGTGTTCTTCTGAGATCAAAATAAGGGGGTGAAGCTGTTGTTATTTTCAGACGTTTTCTTTTCATGTGGCGAGAGATGCTTGGCGAGGATTTCCCAGATGGGGGGAGGGGTGGGAGACTGCTGTTTTTGAAGCTTGACGTTTGAAATCGGCAAACTGGTTCGCACTGTAAACAGCCTTGTGTTTATATCCGTTTATATTTCTCTCTCTCTTCCCTGTCTCCTTAAGTCTCTCTTTCTGGCTACCCGCCCTGTGTCTGTCTATCCATTTTGTTTGTGTGTGTGTGCGTGCGTGCATATGCATGTACATGCTTGCTCCCTGTATGTATGTATAAAAGTGTGTGTGTGGGCATGTATATGTCTGTCTCTGTCTCTCCCTCCTTCCCTCCCTCTTAATTCAATTCAAAGGATTTATTGGCAGGAAAAATCATACGTTTACATTGCCAAAGCAAAAGCGGAAACAAATCAGTCTAAACGAAACAATGTATGTACAATTAAATATAAATGGGAATAGATAATAGTGTAATGTTGGATCTTCGGTCAGAAATAGTTGACAGCAGTGTTTCTCTGTCTCTCTCTGTGTGTGTGTGTGTGTGTGTGTGCAGGCCGTGGAGACCTGCAGCCCCAGCTGGACAGTGCCATGCAGGACGTGAATGACAAGTACCTGCTGCTGGAGGAGACGGAGAAGCAGGCCGTGAGGAAGGCCCTGGTGGAGGAGAGGAGTCGCTTCTGCACCTTCGTCACCATGCTGCGGCCCGTCGTGGTCAGTGCTGGAGTCAACCGTAGATAGAAAAACATAGATGCCTCATTCGCCGCTCCAGTTCGTTGGAGCACACAGTGTTGATTTTGATGCCAGATTTTGATTTCGTTTTAGCATAGTCTTTTGAATAATATTCCATTTAGTTTTAGTCATAATTTTAGTGATTTAGTCTAGTTTTAGTTGACTAAATATCATAAGATCTTTGTCGACTAAATCTACAGTTGATTTTGTCGACGTACGTAAATGTATTTTGGCAGGCCGTGATGGTGTTGAAATGCCTGATTGTACACTTGGTTGCACTCTGAAAATAGCCGAGCTACAAGCTTACATCGCGCGTTGCAGTGCAACATGCTGTGTGAGCTTGTAGATCTGCTATTTTCAGGCACGCTGCCACTCAAAGTGACTAGTGGCCAATCACAGCGCGTGTTTTCCGGGACTTGTCAGAATCTTGGGTGCGTTTGAATAAACGAACGCCCAGAGGGCCCTCAGTTCCTATAACCGAACGCACCCTGGGTTAAGAAAAGACCAGCCTCTGATTGGCCTACCTAGATCACGCTGGGCCTACTGAACGCTCTATTCTGTGATGCACGCAGAAGCTTGCCCTCTCGCAAAATGGCGCCCGCAATCCAGAGCCGGAGATGGCGTCTACCTTTTTATGTTTATGGAGTTTTTCATGTCAAGGACCACTAATTTGATGTTTATTTGGTTGCGGACCCCCCCATCTGAGAAGGTTTTGTTTCAGGAACCCCCAGAAGAGAAGATTTGTGTTCAAAGTATTCCAATACTTTCAAGGTTTTAAAACAAATGTTCCAAAATAGCAGATCAGAATCGGCTATTTTCTGCAAAGGTTTTCCCTAGAAAAAGAATAAATGGATGCTGGGGTTTTAAGTGTTTTTTCAAATATTGTGGTGCACACAAGGCAACCCACACAGTAAAATCCTAAGTGTTAATTTAACTCAGAGACTGTATAGTGAAGAAACCGCCGCTGATCTGCCAGTAGACTCGGGTGAGATGCTGGAGCCAAAAGGAAACCAAATGGACAATTAAATCTCAAAATCTGATTTATTTATTTTTTATATATAGCAAGCTTTTGGTCACTCAGAGACTGTACAATTTAAAACTCACACTCTGAGTTGCAAATGGATAAATAAACACTTTACTTGTGCAGACCAACCGTTGAACAGAAACGCTTGGGAGAAAAACATCTCAGTAAAACGGTCATATTTTATATTGTTGCAAATGTTGACCCCCTGGAAATTGGTGGCACGTTTTTACAGTATGAGTATTCTTCTCATATGTCGTTTCTCTGATGATTTGAGCTCAGTCATGCTGCTTTTCCTGGCCAAGTCTGTCATGAAAAATGACAGATTATCGTGTGTGTGTGTGTGTGTGTGTGTGTGTGTGTGTGTGTGTGTGTGTGTGTGTGTGTGTGTGTGTGTGTGTGTGTGTGTGTGTGTGTGTGTGTGTGTGTGTGTGTGTGTGTGTGTGTGTGTGTGTGTGTGTGTGTGTGTGTGTGTGTGTGCGCGCGCGCGCGCGCGCGTTTGTGTGTGTGCGTCCGTGTGTGTGTTAGGAAGAGGAGATGACCATGCTGGGGGAGATCACCCACCTCCAGACCCTGACAGATGATCTCAAAGCTCTCACCATGGACCCCCACAAACTGCCCCCCTCCAGTGAACAGGTACACACACACACACACACACACACACACACACACACACACACACACACACACACACTGCCTCTTTTACTCTCATTGCTCTCCCATCTCTACTCTGTCTGCCTTCTCTTTACTCTTTATTTCACTCTCTTCCCCACTCCCTCTCATTCTTTCTCACACTCACTCGTTCTCATCTCCCGTCTTCTCCCATTCTTCCTCTCTGCCTCTCCCTCCCTTCTTTCTTTCCTCTCTCCCTTTCTCTCTCTGTCTCACTCCCTCTCTTCTCTCTCCAATCCTTCCTTTCTCTGCCTCGCTCTGTTCTACTATTCACACTCCTAATTGCTTTTTTCCTTTTTATTTTCTCTCTCTCTCTCTCTCTCTCTCTCTCTCTCTCTCTCTCTCTCTCTCTCTCTCTCTCTCTCTCTCTCTCTCTCTCTCTCTCTCTCTCTCTCTCTCTCCCCAGGTCATCGTTGACCTCAAGGGTTCAGAGTGCACCTGGTCCTACCAGACTCCGCCCTCGTCACCGAGCACCACCGTATCCAGGAAGTCCAGCATGTGCAGGTCGGTTACCACCATACACACAGCAAACCCTCACTTTAAAGACGGGGTGAAATCAAAAACATGTTTTTCACACTTTTAGAGGATATCTGTAGTGATAATATGGCCATACCTAACACTAGATGCCAAAACAATAGAAAATAAACAATTTTTGTGTATATTTATATCAAAGGTCCCTAAATAGGTCATTCTTAATTACTTCCTGTGAACAGAAATTCAAAAAGTGATGACATGAGAGAGTTTTTGAATATAAATGAACCTTTGATTACATTCACCTGTTTGTTTCCCATTGCTAGCTCCCATTACTCAGATTGTAAATCCCATCGCCTGAAGGGCTGGTCCCCTCGGATAGGTTCAGAAACACACAGGCTTCCTTTTCAAACTGAAACTTCAAAATAAAATACCCCAAAATAGTCATTTCATTGGGTCTTTAAACTTTTCCACCCAAACCAAGGTCCCACTGTCTGTCCTCTACTGCCCCCCTGTGCACTTCTGATGGTACTGCAGCCTGAAGCTAGAAGGAAAGATATTAGTGCACACAGTCTGAGATGTTCCTAATTCCTCCTGGCCCTTTTGATTTTAGATTTAATTTTGGTAAAAATACATAACATTTTCAACACAATATAACTTCAACCCAGGACAAAAGTGTAATAAAACACTTATTTCCAACCCTGGACCTGGGTTGCATGCACTAGCCCTCTGGTGTCACTTTCCTGTCACTCTATACTGTTCTATATAGTATGTAAAGGCAACATAAGAGATAATATATCATAGTATAATAGTGTTGCTTAACCACTTTCAACCTGGCAACCCTATTTTGGGTGTGTTATTATAGGTGAAAGTTGTGTTGCAGAGATCTACTGTACAAGCTCACAATGCATTGCATTGTGACACATTGTGAGCTTAGATCAGCTATTTTCACTATTCATTGTATTATGAAGTATACTGGTGACACCGTATTGGTATCAGGGCATTCTGTTTTCTGTATATCTCTCACGGTTTGGTGGTATACTATATCTTTCATTGTGATGTTTCTTCATTTGACTCCTAGCTATTGTGTTGCTATTCATATCTGTATCTTACAGTTCTTCTTTTTTACTCTGTATCTGTATTTTAGAGAGCTTTCATTATCCGCTTGGAGGAGGTGGATTTTGAGGCTTTATCGAATAAACTAAATGCGCATTAGTTAATGGAAACGGGTCAGCCAATGTGAATAAATTATGACGTTCTGGTCCATCGTCCTTTAAGTTAACACTTTCCCCTGCCGCTTAATGTCCATTGTATAGCGTTAGCCCACAAAACAAACCGGTTGTTACACACGGAGTGACACGGACTGTGTGTAAATTCCTCCCGTTTTCATAACGTGCCAGGCTGCCATCTGTAGCTCTTTACAGACTGTTGTGCAAAGACAACCTCCGACAGAACCAGTGGTGGGCAAGGAGGTAGGGAGCGCTTCGCTGTGTTCAGCTGAGTCGGCTCATGCGACCGCCACTAATTCGAATGACACCCGCAAAGGGAAACAGGCTAAATTCGCTTTGTCTTAATGCGCATTTCTGATAATTCGCTTCCTATTTTCGAATACGTTTATGGAAACATGACTTGTGTCTCTCTCTGCGTCCTGCAGTAGTCTGAACAGCGTCAACAGCAGTGACTCTCTGTGTCTCTCTGCGTCCTGCAGTAGTCTGAACAGCGTCAACAGCAGTGACTCTCTCTCTGTGTCTCTCTCTGTGTCCTGCAGTAGTCTGAACAGTGTCAACAGCAGTGACTCTCTCTCTCTCTGTCTCTCTCTCTGTGTCCTGCAGTAGTCTGAACAGTGTCAACAGCAGTGACTCTCTCTCTATGTCTCTCTGCGTCCTGCAGTAGTCTGAATAGCGTCAACAGCATTGACTCTCTCTCTCTGTGTCTCTCTCTGCGTCCTGCAGTAGTCTGAACAGCGTCAACAGCATTGACTCTCTCTCTCTGTGTCTCTCTGTGTCCTGCAGTAGTCTGAACAGCGTCAACAGCAGTGACTCTCTCTCTGTGTCTCTCTGTGTCCTGCAGTAGTCTGAACAGTGTCAACAGCAGTGACTCTCTCTCTCTGTCTCTCTCTCTGTGTCCTGCAGTAGTCTGAACAGTGTCAACAGCAGTGACTCTCTCTCTCTGTGTCTCTCTGTGTCCTGCAGTAGTCTGAACAGTGTCTCTCTGTGTCTCTCTGTGTCCTGCAGTAGTCTGAACAGCGTCAACAGCAGTGACTCTCTCTCTCTCTGTGTCTCTCTGTGTCCTGCAGTAGTCTGAACAGCGTCAACAGCAGTGACTCTCTCTCTCTCTGTGTCTCTCTGTGTCCTGCAGTAGTCTGAACAGTGTCTCTCTGTCTCTCTGTGTCCTGCAGTAGTCTGAACAGCGTCAACAACAGCGTCTCTCTGTGTCTCTCTGTGTCCTGCAGTAGTCTGAACAGCGTCAACAACAGCGTCTCTCTGTGTCTCTCTGTGTCCTGCAGTAGTCTGAACAGCGTCAACAACAGCGTCTCTCTGTGTCTCTCTGTGTCCTGCAGTAGTCTGAACAGCGTCAACAGCAGTGACTCTCTCTCTCTCTGTGTCTCTCTGTGTCCTGCAGTAGTCTGAACAGCGTCAACAGCAGTGACTCTCGCTCCAGCGGCTCCCACTGCCACTCCCCGACCTCCCACTTCCGCTACCGCACCTCCTCCTCGTCCTCCTCGGCCCTCCCCCAGCAGACCCCCGCCCGCCTCTCCTCCGTCTCCTCCCACGACTCGGGCTTCATCTCGCAGGACGCCTACCAGTCCAAGTCGCCGTCGCCCATGCCCCCCGAAAACCTGCAGGTACGACCAGCACCGTGACTGCTCCCTGCCTCTGAAACCCTCTGTGTGTGTGTGTGTGTGTGTGTGTGTGTGTGTGTGTGTGTGTGTGTGTGTGTGTGTGTGTGTGTGTGTGTGTTTGGTCGGCAAACACCGCTGGTGTGTTTTTGTTGTCTGCACTTGTTCACCACATGAACCATATTATAGAGCTGGGCAATTAACCAGAAATGTACCGAAACCGATATTTAGATCCAATAATCCACTTAATGTTGCCGATTGGCAATTTTTTTATCTGATTAACCACTTAACCCTGTGTTGTACAATGGTGCTGTAGCTAAAATATCTACAAGAGATGCAACAATTACTCATCCCTACAATATCGTCATAAAAAGGTCAATATCGTTGTACTCATGATATTTGATTGTCCTTGTTGGCCAGCCCTGTAGACATACTAGTCCTCCAGATAGACTAGTATATGTAGACATATTGGTCCATCATCAGCTTAGACCGCACAGGTAGCTGCTCATGTATTATGTACTGTATATTCATCTATATTTTATAAACTACTCCTCCCAGCCAGGATCCATAATGATCTGTTTTTTATTTCATCCGCAGACATTGTTGCACATGCTCTTAAATGCAAGAACACAATGTGCACACAAGTGCCCGTGAGACACACATGAACAACTGCACGTACACATGCGCAGAAAGCTATGCGGATTACAGGTGCACAGGTCTACACAAGTGAACACACGCGCACACACACACACACACACACACACACACACACACACACACACACACACACACACACACACACACAGACCATCCTAGCTGTTGTATCCTACTTTCCTTTCCACGTATGTGGTCAGAGAGAACCCTCCCTGGTTGCTATGTTACCGTGTGCTCATTAGCAAGGAGCTGTGTGTGTGTGTGTGTGTGTGTGTGTGTGTGTGTGTGTGTGTGTGTGTGTGTGTGTGTGTGTGTGTGTGTGTGTGTGTGTGTGTGTGTGTGTGCTGAGTCACCCTGGCAGTCATTAGAGCAGAGAGACAGACAGCTGTGTTCCCTCCGCTGTTGTCCCCTACAGGGGTTTGCCAACCACTGGGTCAGGGCCCCGGGGAGGGCCGCAAGAGCACAGAACACGGACACTGCAAATTAGGCCTGCTAGATTAGGATCATAGTAGTAACTATCATAAGATCATAGTAATAACTATCATAGGATCATAATAAACTAGACTAGATCATTTTTTAAATCATAAATCATGACTGCTTCTATCATATTTATATTACAAATTCTTAACACCCTGACACATATGTGTCTGGCTCTTTGATAAGCTTTCAAGGGAAAGATATGCAAACATTTCAGTGTCATCAGTAATTTGGATTACGTTTTTTATTTGCCTCTTGCATAAAAGTCTATACTATTTAACTACTACTACAGTATGTAGTTGGTGTTATAAAAGTAACATTAAAAACCCTGATCTCACCTTCCTGTAAATGTTCACCACTGCACCAAGCAAATAAGGCAGAACAAAGAGTCTGTCAAGACACAGACACCCCGAAGGTGCATCCAATACACACACAGTCTGTTCTGTTCCTCAATAGCACTGCTTCCAAAGGCAAAAGGGACAAACAGTCACTTGTCTTTTTAGTCTGTAAGTAACTAAAATGTTACTTACACTCTTGGTGCACTAATGTGGATATAGTCTCACACCACTGCTCGTCGGTGCTGGAGCACTTAACACTACGGTGCAGACCGTTTTACCTACCCAGAGAATTTCCTTGTGTGTTGCTGACGGCTGTATACATCCCACCAGAAGTGAATGCATCCGAAGCTATGGACGAGCTAAGCGATGTCATTTGTAAGCAGGAAAATAAGCACCCGGAAGCCATTTCAATCGTGGCGGGGGACTTTAACCACTGCAACTTGAAATCGGTGTTGCCGCACTTCTACCAGCACGTTAAGTGCCCAACAAGGAAGGTAAGGACGCTGGATCACTGTTATTCCACCATCAAGGATGCCTACAAAGCGGTCCAACGGCCCCACTTTGGGAGATCTGACCACCATGCGGTGCTACTACTACCTGCCTACAAGCAGAGAATGAAGAGCGAACAACCCAGGGTGAGGTCTGTACAGTGCTGGTCCACAGATAATGTATCTAAACTCCAGGGCTGCTTTGAATCGACAGAATGGTCCATCTTCAAAGACTCAGCCACAAGTTTGGATAACTATGCTGACACTGTCACCAGCTATGTTAAATTCTGTGTGGATAATTGCATCCCAGCGCGAACCGTTCGCTCCTATCCCAACGAGAAGCCGTGGATGAACCAGGATACTCGTCTGAAGTTGAGGGAGCGCCGAGCCGCTTTTCAATCTGGGGACGAGGAACGGTACAAAAAATCCAGATACGACCTGAGGAGGGCGATCAGAGACGCTAAGAGACAATATAGGGACAAACTGGAGAACAACTATAGTGGCTGTGACGCACGGCGTATGTGGAGAGGGCTGCAGGCGATTACGGATTACAAACCGAAGCCGGCTGTTATTAACACCTCGGACTCTCTACCGGACGAATTGAACAACTTTTTCGCCCGCTTTGAATCTCACAACACGGACCCAGTTACACCGGTGCGGGGTACACCCGGTGCGGTGGAGCTGCAGGTGACACAACGAGATGTGAGTAAAACTTTTAAAAGCGTTGGGACTCATAAGGCGGCCGGTCCTGATGGGATTGCCTCACGTGTCCTTAAGTTGTGTTTTGACCAGCTTTCGGGAGTCTTTACTGACATTTTCAATATGTCCCTGTCATTGTGTGTGGTACCGTTGTGTTTCAAGGAAACCATAATTGTACCCATAGCAAAGAAAAAACCTGTCACCTGTCTTAATGATTATCGCCCTGTGGCTTTGACCTCTGTTCTTATGAAGTGTCTGGAAAAAATGGTTATATCACATATAACGCACATTATCCCTGCCAATACTGATCCATTACAGTTTGCATACTGTGCTAATAGATCAGTCGATGATGCTATTTCTCTCGCACTACACATTGCCTTGAAACATCTGGAGAATAAGAACTCTTATGTCAGACTACTCTTCATAGATTATAGCTCTGCCTTTAACACGATTGTACCATCTAAGCTTGTGTTGAAACTCAGGGGTCTTGGTCTGGGCAGTAGTATCTGCAACTGGCTGTTTGACTTTTTGACAGGCAGGCCACAATCTGTACGAATAGGGAACAAGCATTCATCTAAGATATTGACCAGGACTGGAGCGCCCCAGGGCTGTTGCCTCAGTCCCTTGTTGTATAGTCTGTTCACCTATGACTGTGTTGCCAGGTGTGGAAATAATTCTATTCTCAAATTTGCAGATGACACCACGGTTATAGGACTAATATCCAACGATGATGAGAGGGCCTATAGGAGGGAAATTGAAGAGCTAACCCTATGGTGCCAGAATAACAATCTCTCTCTAAATGTTAGTAAAACAAAAGAGATCATCGTTGACTTTAGGAAATCTGAAGTCAATCACAGTCCCGTAACCATAAATGGTTCACCTGTAGACATAGTGGACAGTTTCAAATTCCTGGGTGTTCACATAACAAACTCACTCACATGGTCTCAAAACAGCGAAGGTATCCTTAAGAAAGCGCAGCAGCGATTGTACTTTCTGCGGCGCCTCAGGAGATTTGGCCTAAGCACCAAGGCTCTTGTTAATTTCTATCGCTGTACCATAGAAAGTGTATTGACAGGATGCATAACAGTGTGGTTTGGTAACGTGACTGCTCAAGACAGTAAACAGTTACAGAGAATTGTGAAGAGAGCTGCCAAAATCATTGGCACAGAATTACCACAGCTACACACAATCTATAACACACGCTGTAAGAAAAAGACAGAGAACATCTTAAAGGACAGCTGTCATCCCGCCCATTCCCTGTTCTATCTCCTCCCTTCAAAAAAACGTTACCAGAGCATCAAATCTCACACCACCCGTTTCAGTAATAGTTTTTATGCTCAAGCAATCAGGTTGCTTAACGAAGAGATGGAAGCGAGACGTAGGTAGTCATGTGCAATATACGCAGTTTTTAAACTGTACACTGTCACACTGTATGGTTGTTTTGTTGTTTTTTGGGTTGTCCTGGGTGACCTGTTGTTGTCGTATTGTTTTGTGTGCAATAAGGCTGAGAGTGCTCTTGGCACAAGCATTTCATTGTTTGTCTGTACTTGTATGGATACGCATTTGACTAATAAACCGAACCTGAACCTGAACCTGAACTAAAGTCTATCTTAGTAGTCTGTAAGGAACTAAAGTTTAACCACATTAACCCCTATTATAAACAAATTATAATATTGAAAATAACAATAATAGCAGATCTATTAGCTCACGTTGTGAGCATGTGATTTTCTCTATTTTTCAAAGAAGTCAATAATGAAAATTGGTTCTAGATCAAGATTATATTCTTAATATAAAACTATTTTATTACAATCTGCCAAGATCTAAAAGCTGACTTGCAAAAAAGAAATCAATGAAAATCACAATATGGCAATTAATATAAAAATAGTCTTTTCAGTTTTATCTCTTTTGGAACACTGCCATAGTTTTGATAGTTTCTTTCTTTTTTTTTTACTGGTCATGATTCTGCAAAAATGCCCATAAACGTTTGCCTTTGAATGTTGCAGTCACAGCTCTTTGCGTACCGTTCAATTTGTTGAAAGTGCTTCTGCCTCATTTAACGGAACAAGCCATCTCCATTCTAGGCTCAAGCTTAATTCATACTTAATTTTATACATCGCACAATTGTGTTGCTTGCTGACCGGAAGTGCTTTTTCAGTTATTTTCGGCTTTACAGTGGTATAGGGGCTGCTGCAGCTTAGCATTTTATTTGCAAATCATGCTAACTCTTGCGCTTTGCACTGTTGCTTCTGCTGTGCTTTATTGTTATGTTGTAAATTGTGTTTTAATTATCAGCCATAATGTGCTCTTTCTGATTCTCTCTCTCTGTGTCTGTTTTCTGTCTGTCTGTCTGTCTGTCTGTCTGTCTGTCTGTCTGTCTCTCTGTGCATGTGGTGCATCTACTTCTACTAATGTGGCATTTTCTTGGCTGCCCTGTGCATTATCCAAACTGCTGATGCTGTGTGTGTGTGTGTGTGTGTGTGTGTGTGTGTGTGCGTGTGCGCGTGCTTGCGTGTGTGTTTGTGCTTCCGTGTATGTCTGACTGGGCGTACCCTGTCTGGGCTTGTACAAATCCCTGTGTTTTTGTGTGTCTGTATATTTGTGTGTGTGTGTGTGTGTGTGTGTGTGTGTGTGCGCGCGCTGCTGCCGCATGGCTCTGCTGTATACAGCCCGCCGTCTCTCCTTCGTCAACCGTCACTAACAACACTCAGACTGTCAATGAGGACTGCTCCTCTTCCTCACCCACACACACTGAGCCCGACCCCACCTCTGGTGTAGAACAGGTGAACACACATCCACACACACACACACACACACACACACACACACACACACACACACACACACACACACACACACTTACCATCCGTCGGTTGATTGATCTCATCAACAGACAGCCTTTCATTGACTCGTGAATTATCCACGTTTTCATGCCCTTGTCATTGTCTGTCATCAGTGATTCCCAACCGGGGACGATTTTGCAAGTGGGCCCCCAGATAAATTGGCAAAACACTATACAATACAAAACACTTGATAATATAACAAAAATAAATGTATGTAAACAAAATGGTCTTGGTATTTCTTTTTTTTTTTCTTTCTTTCTTTAAAACCTTGTTAGGAACTTAAATTTGACTACGTTAGTTCCATTGATTCAAGTCGGGAACACAATCGGTTGATTGCTCATTAAAATAGACATGCTCTGAAAATGCACACAGCCCACCTATCAGACCACTAAACACTACACAGCAGGCGAATGGCTGCCGTGGTGAGTGGTCAGACGGGTGGGCCGCAAACGCTGATCCAGTTTGGGAACCACTGAGTCAAAACCATAGTCATTGATTTTGAATTATGATTTCTCCTTCCCTCCCTCCCTCCCTCACTCATTCAGTTGTCAAATGGTTTCGACCACCACGTTGCCCCCTATCTGCATGGAGCGGTACTGCAGTCGCCAGACGGCCACCATCTCCTCCATCCATCCCTCACCTCCTCCCCCTCCTCTCCCCTCTCCTCGCCCTCCTATTCGCCCACCTCTCCCATGTGGCCGTGGTCTCGCCAGGGCTCTAGCCTATTAGGGGAGTTCCCGCCCTTCTGCCCCCTGGGGGCCGGAATGGTCCCCTCTTCCAAAGTGCCCACCTGGAAGGTTTGTTCCTCGCCATGACTCTCACTCCTCTCCATTGTCTTTTTGTTTGATCTTTTATGTGTCTTTCCTTTTGACATCTTTTCCTGGCTTCCTTTCCCTTGGTTTCTGGTCTGCCCCTGACCTCCAACCCAGTGGTTCTCAACCTTTTCAGGCCGTGACCCCCAAAATAATCATAGTTGAACTGGGGACCCCTCCACCCTGACGAGCACTAAGACTTGAGGCATAAACATTTTGTATAACACGGTTCTATTGTGAAAATAGCAGATCTACATGCTCACCACGCCTCGCGTCGCGAGGCGTGGTGAGCATGTAGATCGTCTATTTTCACAATTTCTGCCTCTAATATTAGACAATTTGGCCATTGTATAATTTGTCATGCTAGAGGTATTAAGAAGTCCTTAAATTGACACTTTAGAAATGTGCATATACCCTCTACACACTTACACTTTATGTTGGTTTGTTTACTGTTGAGTGAGAACAGTGAGCACATTAAGTTTATCATCAGGGGACCCCCCCAAAATAATTTGGGGACCCCCCTGGGGGGTCTCGACCCACAGGTTGATAACCAGTGCTCCAACCCAGCCATGTTACCACTGCACTGTACTTCCTGGTCAGAAAGGCTTTGAGGCTGCTAATGTCTTATTTCATTTGAAAGGTTTCTCCTCCCATTTAGTTTGATGTCCATCAACCACACAGATAGATGGATAGATAGACAGACATTTATTGATTCCGCGGGGGATAATGAACAATAGTATACTGCACTATGCAGGACAAAAAAACAATAAGAATACACACAATAACACAATATAAGATGTCAGACAGACAGACAGACAGACAGACAGACAGACAGACAGACAGACAGACAGACAGACAGACAGACAGACAGACAGACAGACAGACAGACAGACAGTGTCCCCACAGACAGAGCTCCACCTGACAAGACATCTTATATCTTACATCTTAGGTCTTATTGACACTTTAACCCATTTCCCCTGTAGGCCAAGTTAGTCTGACCACATGAACCCCAGTGTCCCTATTCTGGGGTGGACATTTCACACAAATTGCAGATCTACCGTACAAGTTGTGAGCTTGTAGATATTTAGTGTAGAGCAGAAAACAGGAGGGCGCGTATAGAGCCCTGGGGGATCCCGGTAAACTAAGTACTGTATAATAGGGTTTGAGTCCAAACATTGTCACAATGTGGAACACAATCAGAACTCTCTCAAAAGGCCAAACCAAACTGACAATTAACAATCATTTTTATTCACGGCTCTCTGCGTCTTCCTAGCTAGGCTCACATAAGTCTTACCGTAGCCGGACGATCAGAGATCTCCGCACTGCCTACTGATCGACTAAACTAATTAATACAATTTAATATTTTAATTAAAATGTAAAAAATATATATTTATATGTTTTAATGACTAATGTAGGACTGGGCAAAGCCTGGCCCCTATGACCAGCCCATGGTCAACACACTGAGGAGGAGCAAAGACAGGAAGGAAACTACAGATCCCAGCAGCCACCAGGGCAGTGATGTCACAACACCAGGAGAGGAGCCGCAGAGAGCCAGAGCCTCCTGCTCTGCAACAACACCCAAGGTGAGATCATGAGACGTGTTCAGCAGAGACCTTACATCTGTTTGAACACGAGCTGGAGCAGTAAGCCTCATTCATCCTATCAACCTCCAGTATTACCAGTAATACTCCCTACCGTCAAGTCGCATGTATACACGCAGCCTCATGGTGGCGCTAGAACGGGCATGTGAGAAATCAGGGCCGGAGGTTGTGGTTTTCCAGTCAAGGATATGTGTGCAAAGTTTGGCATGGATAGGGGCAATGGTGGCGGAAATAAGAGTAGAGCCAAAAGTATGACGTGACATGACAGACAGACAGACAGACAGACTGACTGACTGACTGACTGATGGAGGGAAAGACAGCCGGTGGAGCTTTTCATAGTAACTTGCGACCTAACGGTCGCAATTATATACCAGTATATTCTTTTAAATGTTTTGGGGGCTTTTTGCCTTTATTGAGAGAGTAAGTGAAGACGAGGAAACAAGGAGCAAGAGACGGGGAGTAACGTACAGCAAAGTTGGTCGGGAACTCAGGCTGCATTATGAGCCGAGGTGCCCGGACCGCTAGGCCTGCCCTGGGCCAGCAACCTCTAGTATAACGTGTGTGTGTGTGTGTGTGTGTGTGTGTGTGTGTGTGTGTGTGGCCCCCCAGCAGGATGACAGTGAGGCCCATGAGGAGCTGGCCAGGGCGTTGGCCAGAGGCCTGCAGCTGGACATGCAGCGCTCCAGCAGAGACTCTCTGCAGGGCTCTAGTGGCTACAGCACCCAGAGCACTACACCATGCTGCTCTGAAGACACCATACCCTCACAAGGTGGGGAACTCACACACCTTTGTATTACTATACATATATAAGTTTCAGGACGATATTCTTTCTTAATTCTTTTAAGATGTTTTGGTATTTTGAACCCAAACGATGTCTTGTTTAACTCTTACTGTGCCGATCCCGAACTAGTTCGGCTTTATTTCGGCCTTTTTATCGTTCGGGGTGCCGATCCCGAAGTAGTCCGGCTTTTTATATAAAATATAAAAAAACACCCAGAGGCCTTACCGAAGCACCGGGCTAAATGTATAGGAGCATGTTGTGCAGCAAAAATAGCCTACATCTACAAGCTCTCAATGTGTCGCATTTTTCTGTCATTATTTTAAGATTAGAGCATTTGAATGTTCAAACTAGCAATATGTTCAGAAGCATCTTCCATAAAATCTTAATAGTCTGGGACATTTCATATGAAAGCAAAGGTGAGTGTGGGCTCCTTTCGTAATGTTTCACAAATCGCACGTTGGGACTTGATCACACAAACATCATGAGAATTTGTTTTGCTTTAATCCATGCATGGGTACTCAAGGCACCGTACCATGCTGTTATGAAGACACCATATCCTCATCCTCACAACATAAGACACAGAGAACACCACACCGTGCTGCTTTGTATTTACTGTACACAAAGACACACATACAAGCTACGCTACTGTAGAGGAATAAAACTGTGAGGACACTACACTGTACATTCACACACAGCCAGACAGAAAAACATGTTATGAGGAGACATAATAGATGACACAAACAGCCTCTATGTGTGGCTGCTATTCTCACAAATCTGATCAACAATGTGAGGTATAAGCAACAGCTGGACAAAAACAGATTCCAATACACAGAAGTCCTCATACAAGAGACTGAGACAATTCACTTAACTTTGATATAATTGTTAAATATTATTTCAAGCATGTTCCATAATATGTGAGTACAGCACTCTGTGAACCATTGTTCTGTTTTGACATTGTTTTGCCACTTGCCAGTATGTGAATAAACTTTTGAAGGTAATTCACACTTCTTAAATTAAAGATGACTTGTTCTGATAATCCCTCTCAGTGTCAGACTGTGACTACTTCTCGGTGGGAGCAGACCAGGAAACGGACCAGCAGGACCTGGACAAGTCGTGCACCATCCCCAGGGGCAGCGACATCGGCCAGTCCTACCGCCGCATGTTCCAGTCCAAGCGGCCCGCCTCCACCGCCGGTGTCCCCTCCAACCCGTCCGCCATCGTGACCCCGGGCACGGCCACCATCCGGCGCACGCCCTCGTCCAAGCCCAACCTCCGCCGGCCCCCGGGGAGCCTGGGCCTGGGCATCCCCATCAAGCCCCCGATGATCCCCGTCAAGACGCCCACGGTGCCCGAGCACCCCGGGGGCTGGGGGCTGAGCGAGGGCAACGACGGCGGGGGTCCCGGTCAGCGGAGCCCGTTCAGCCCCCAGACCCCGCTTTCACCGCAGGGGGGCAACGGGCCGTTCTCCAAGGCGACCACGCCAACCTGGGAGAATGGTGGCCTGCTCCAGACCCTCCAAGGTGGAGGGGGGGGCTCTGACCCTCCCACCCCACCTCCGCAGCCCGGCGGTCGGGTGACGGAGTGGGAGCGTCAGCCTCTGCCAGAGGTGCTGGAAGAGATGGAGTGCGGCGGAGGCGAGGTGGAGGATGTTCTGGTGGCCATCCGGCGAGGCGTTAGGCTCAAGAAGACCACGTCCAACGACCGGTCGGCGCCCAGGATCTACTGAGACGAGTGATGCCGCGCCGTTGGGTCGCCCGGCCCGCGCCATCAGCCGTGAATTTTGCCAATTGGATTGAAGTGAATGAGAAGTACAGACATAAAATGGCCACTACAAAATAGCTGCGAATGGTCAAGGGAGAAGTTGACTCAAGATGCTGATCAGGGGTCAGATTTCATATCTTGTCATTGATGGTTGAAGTGGTATTTCATTTTGGGGTAAAAAAAACAAACAAACAACAACAATAACTTTAGTGCACACAACACGCCAGTGTAGTTTTAGAAAAAAAAGCTATAGATATAGATAAGGGTATTGGTTTGTCCTGGCTGCCCATGCAGATTTATTTCTGCTGTCATATTGCTTTTGGTTTCTGTTCTATGGGGACCAAGAAATAATCCTACAAAGCATTTTACAAAAGACTTTATTTTAAATGATCCAGGTTAAATGTCACAAGAAAATGGAGGTTGACTATTCATGACGGTTTGTTGTCACAGCCCTCCAGCCCATTCTCTCGTTTTCAGGAAAGGATTTTCTTGGTTGAGGTTGACAATTCATGAAGCTCCAACATGAAATACCTCTTTTACGGTTAAACTCAAGACCCCTGCTCCGTTCTTCAAGGCAACTTCAGCCAAGCGAACGAGCAAAAGGAACAAGACTGAAGTGTAAATGCTGTTGCCAACGGAAGGACACCTGCACAAGAATATTGTTGTAGCAGATTATGTTTAGATCAACATATGACTACATGTTTCAGTGTCGTTTATGAAAGTGGGGAAGATATGAGGGGAAAAATGATATGAGGGGGCTGGACAGAGGAGAAGGAATGAGTATTTTCAAAAGATCTTTATTTGTATGTACATATTTATATCTTGATGCGTTTGTATGTTTTGTTGTCACAGCTCTCCTCTTATACCCCTACCCCCCATTCTCTCGTTTTCAGGAAAGGTGCCAAAAGCCTTAGCGCTGAATTTTACTTAAATAACTTTTTATTTTGTTCAGTCTATGCTGAATCTTTTTCTTTCTTTTTTTCTGTGAAAACATACTATACCGTATAGGGTATTTCAAAGAGAGGATATTTCAAGGACAATGAAAGAATGGAAAAGATGAGAGAGACTGAAGGAAAATGGAGATTGGGGAAAGAATTAACTTAGGAAGTATCTAATTACTATGTTGTGTAATGTTTTAGAGAGCGTCCCGTGACCCTTTCTATAGCAGCAAAGACTTTTCTACGGCATTTAAAACCACATAGTTAAGCCTGCATGCCCTAAAGGAGTTTACCCCAGTATAATAATCCTTGTGCCTCCTGGATTAGCATAATAAGAGAATCCACAGACCTTTAATGATCTACTAATAACCTACAGTACCATTATGAACGGTAGACAAAGGAGGAACAGGGATTCTGTTGAGGAACTAGGAAGCCTTCAACCTGGGAGATCAACTTGCCTGTTGGTGTGGGAACACAAAGTTCATTGGCTACACGTTCAAGAGTGAAATAGATCAACCCACATATCGATAACATGAAGATGATTGGATAAACTATTGGTGTGAATACACAAAGATGATTGGCTACTCAAAACTATTGGTTATTAAGCGTTGACTGTTGGCACCATTAGCTTTGATATTAGCTATACAATATAAAACTGCAGGCTTCAACCTCATTACGGGCAACCTGAAGGTGAGAAACCACCACTTCTAATGCCAACGTGTATTTGGAAAGCACCAGAGCACGTATGATTCTCTTTGTGCTTGGGAAAGTAATTAACCTAATTATTATAATTAATATCAGTTCTTATGACCCATTGTGATTCTTCAGATTTCCTTTCACCTTAACTTGCAGTCTTCCTGGTTCCCTAATGACTTGTTCCCTCCCATCTCATACCGTACCATCATCAGTGACATGTTGCTAAAACATCACCCAAAAATGATCAACTAAAACCCTTCAGATATACTTCTAGTCCATGGTAGTGGTTGTCGCTACAGATTACTTGTTACTACTACTACTAATGTGGATTAGTGAATTGAACTACCATAGTGATGCATGTCCAGTGATGGTAGACTGCATATATTGTAGGTAGGTTCCTGTGGACCTTATTAAGATCTAATTGCATTAGTTCAAAAGCTAAAGTGTTGGGACAGTAACTTGGATAAATGCTTCATTTCTAAAAGCATATACAATATATCAGTTTTTTTGGGGGAAAACAGTTCCTTTCAGTAAAAACGCTTGTCTTTCATCGTGCGATGTTACTGACCACTCATCAGACTGCACCAAATTGTTTTGTGTGTCATTCAGCCAGGAGTCCAAATGTCTTTGTTATTGTTTGATATGGTTTGACATAAGCAGAATAAGACCCACAAATCCAAAATTGACAATCTGTACACTTTTTAATACATTATGAAGTCAACAGTCAGAACATTCATTTAGTTCACTGTCCCAATACTTAGGAATGTACATGATATTCTAGATTAAGTATATCTCTATTGAAATATACACCTAAATAACTGGATAATCTAGCAAGTACAGTATATACAGCATCTTAACGATATTTGTTTGGAATGATTTCTAGTCATATAATGTTCTAATGTGTGCTTAATCTATGCTCTGTTTAAACAGTGTCTCACGCCGAAGACGGCAGGTCTACAAGCTCACAATACTTTGTGCGGCTTGCAGATCTGCTATTTTCTGCGTGCAACAACACCAACCGTTCAACCGAGCGCAAATTAAGAATAAGTCCTAAACTGTGCTTATTGCAAGCAGACGCGACTGCCAAAATGTACTGTGTGTATGTAGGACAAATTAAAGTCTGTATGTTACAGAGGCTTGCAGCACATACTGTAGTAAGTACTGTACTGTATGTGTACTGTTTGTGATGTTCAAGTGAAGAGCTCTATTTCTAAGTCACTGTACATCACTGAGTAGCTCTAAAATACACAGGAGCCAGTGTGCCGTATAAGCATTTAAAATGTCATTTCAATGCTTGTATGACAGACCGGATGTGTGTGAAATTCTAAGCGGTGAATGTGTAATTTTGGGACAACTCTTAATGTGTAACAAGAGCACATTATTTTGCAAACTGAAAATGGCTTGTATTTCAATATGGGATGGATAGCAAGACTAGTTGACTTGTGTTACCTGGTTGCTGAGCTGGAATAACAATTTAGAACTCCCATTTTGATACTAATATATAGTCCTTGACTCCTTAATGTATTTATTTTTTCGGTTCATTTCTCCTCCTTTTTTCATTTTTAAAAGGTTTTTATGCATCGTTATGCATTTATTTGTGGTATTATTAAGTAGGAGAAAGGTTTCAACTTCCCCCATCTTTTCTGCCGGGCATTCAACATTTCAATTCACAAATCCTTAAGCAACTCTGATATAAAATGCATGTCTTTGTTTTTTATGTTCGTTTTTATTTTTATTCCCCCACTCTGTTCAAAGGGTTTAGTATTAAATGTTTACTGAAGTTATTTACGTCCCCCAAATGGAACTTCTCTTCTCCTTATCAAACTACAATGTATTGTAGAATGTCTGCTGGACGACTCCTCACAGTGATCAATCCATTCTAATTCAGCGTCCGGCAGTTTGACACACCTGTATAATGACGACTGAAGCCTGTTGGGTTTTATACTGCCCCCCTGCCCCTTCCCTTATTCCCAAACACATAGGTTTTTCGGAACTCGCGTGTAGCTGATGCGATAACATGCATATGACGCTGAATGTTCAAAAACCTACGACGAGGTATGACTCTGTGTGTGTATACTCTCAATAGTCTGGGTGGTCCCGATCCAATCACTGGGGTTGTTATAGTGAGTGATTTCCGGCAGTAAACGGGTATAATACTGTATATAACGACTTTGGCAAATGCGGCCTAGTCTGGTTACAGCTATAACACTCGTAACGCCTGATACTGTATATAGGGTTTACGGGGTGAGTTATAGGGTGATTTATACAGTAATTTGCAGTAGTTGCACATCAGTGTCACGCACCAAAAATAGCTCGGGCCTAACAGCCATTTGTCCTGCTGCAGTGTGCCTGAGCAAGGCATTATGAACACCTTCATTGCAGGTCTCCCTGAGAAGATGAATGCATAAAAATGTCAATTTAACTGATTCTCCCAATTCTTATTTGGAAGGTTATTTGAAGGTAAAAAGCAGGTGATCCAGATTGCGAGCTCAACCCCCAAATCACTCATCCAACCCCAGTGTGTGTGTGTGTTAGGAAGGCCATTTTGTCCCGGAGCTGTAAGTAATGGCTGCTGTTGGTGTGTTTTGATTTGGGTTTATTTTATAATTATTCTCCTGACTAAAGCTTTTGATGTTGAGACGAGTTGCCAAATTTTCTGTATGCTAAATGGTTATGAAGGTTATCTAGGTTTGATGTTTTAAATCTTGGTTTGATAAAAAAAAACATAAAAAGAAAAAAAGACTGACGGTGCTGTGTTCTCCTCAGACACTTGATTTGACCCCCCTCCTGTTCTCTATTATACCAGGGTTTCATTCCAAAACACCACGTATCCATTTAAGCAAAGACAGAACATAGATACTGTAATGTTCATTGTAAACATTTTCAAAAAATGCAGATAACATTCTTTCCCAATATTATTTTATAAGCACGGTTGTTAATGTATCTAATACAATATATTCAGTAGTTCTTCATTTTCTACCCAGAAATTATTTTATTATCAATTTCCCCCCCAAATGATGGATATCACATTTTGAAATGAAACTCTTTGAGCTTAAATAGGCCTATCTTAAGTTGTCCCAGTCTGACATTGGTTACTTTTTGCACTGCAGGGCAATGAAGGGACTTGTGTATAGGCAAGGATTTTATAAGACAAGATTATGACCACTAAAAGCTAAACGGCACCCCTACCTGAATGTATAGTAGCTACAGCTCATACTGTAAATACCTATCTCTGTTTTACATTAGGATGCAACAGAGCAGTTAGGAGTGAATTGTATTGTGTGGGCAACAATGTGGTATCTAAATCACAAGCAGTCACAAGAACATTTACTTGGAAATTATAAAAAATGGACCCTGGGTCCATTCTTACACTTTCTCATTTAAATTAAACACTCAGGATTTAATTTAAATGAAGGCCATTAAAGACCTGCAAAGACAAGAAGCCCAGGGAAACATCCATCCACGTTAATTGAACCACTTAACCCCAAATATTACCCCCAGGGGTCTGTGCTAACTTTGCCCATTATTTCTACTCCAAATCTCCAGAAATAAAATGGCTGATCTAGAAGCTCAAACACCACAGTGGCACGTATTGTGAGTTTGTTGATGAACATTTTTTGCTGAATGCTTCCCAATGCGGGTTCAAGTGGTTAATAATAATGTTGTATAAATAATAGCAGAGGAAAACCAATTGATAATAACAGGAAACGCAGTATTAACTTCTCAACCTACCACACCAAATCTGTTTTTATTTTTTTGTCTCCACTGGGAAATTAGACATTTTGTAGTAGTATTAGTAGTATGCCAGTTTTAAAAAGTGTTCAAACACAAGTCTGAAGTAATTGAAGATCCTTCTGAAATATCCCCAGTATACCTTGCCTATAGGAGTCTTGCTAACCAGGATATAGAACCTATGTTGTTGGACTGAGCTGACCTCTTTCTTTACCTCTGGCACTTGATACTCTTGTATGCTTTATTGTTGAGGTCCTGAAATCTGACCGTCTCCTATTTTCTATGTACCCGTTGTTTCAGCTAAAAATAAAGATGTAGCATAAAATGTGTCTAATGAAGTAAATGTGTGCGTTTGTTTCACTTACATACTGTAGATAGACAGTATACTGTCATTTCATTTTACATTGTAGATGGACCCTGGGACCAGCTTATAGTCGTATAGAGCATGTTCTTTTGTCATCAAACCATGTCACTAAAAAACAATTGTCATAATGCTAGTAAGGCTACTACTACTACTGTCAGATCCTTTGGAACGGGTGGTTGTACAGTGAGGTATGACCAGGGGTGTCGCACCGAATTCTAGGCCCTGGGTCCAAGGATTCACTGTGGGGCCCCTGTGTTTTAACTATTGAAAAATAGCAGATATACAAGCTCACAGCACGGCACCGAGTGCCGCGCTGCGAGCTTGTAGATCTGCTATTTTTTAAAAACCATGACAATCTTTGAATATTTCAAATCCTTCTGTCTCGATGTCAGTGGAGCTCAAACCTTTTCATGTGCAGGACCCCCAAAATGGTATGTATTTGGCCACGGACCCCCATCTCAAAATATTTAGTTCCAGGGACCCCCCAGAAGCAAAATTTGAGTTACTAATGTTCGCTTAAAAAATACATATATTCAAAGATTTGCACACATTTTCACGACTTTTCAAAAATAGCAGATCTACAAGCTCGCAGCGCGGCACTCGGTGCCGCACTGTGAGCTTGTATATCTGCTATTTTTCAATAGCTAAAGTATAAAATAATTAAGGCCCCTCCAACACCTTGGGCCCTAGTGACTCAGTCCCACTTTCCTACCCCTTGTGACGCCCCTGGGTATGACATCCGTGGACGCGGGATGTCGGGCAGCGAGGGCACCAGCAGCAGGGCCAGGTGACGTCCCCACTGTGGTAGCAGCAGCAGTGGCATCAACTGATGACAGATGACCCCCATCTGCTTCAGCGGCCGAGTCGGTTGCCGGTGGGGTCAGCGGCTTTCCATCCCTGATCCACACCAACCAAGTGAGGTGTCAGCTGGCCATGAGGGAGGCGGCGGGTCCGGGCAACATCAACCCTGGGCCCTGAGAACAGATGGTGTGCGCCAACTGACCTCTTCAACCTCTCTCCCTGAAGCATGGAAAGGTGCTTCAAATCTGGTAAACCTCCTGCATTGTCCCAGGACCCAAAATGGAGTGACATGCCAGTTGCTCTGGATAGCATGTCATGAATAGATCGTCAAGCGACTGGTCCTTTAGCACCTTGAAGACCTGGTGAAATGGCTTTTTTTGGTCATTTCATTTTGAAGTTTCAGTCATGGTGCTTCCCTGTCATCTATGGTGCTTCCTATTCTGTTGCTTACCTGTCTTCTTATTTGAACTTAAGTTCCCACACAATATTTATTGATGACTGTTATGACCCAGGGTCATATTATGTGGGTTTCTGTGTTGCACTGTCCTTTCCCCCTCATTTTGTGTGTGAGTGAGTGGTGAGGAGTGACTGAGTGAATACCAGCTGGTGTGAATGATGAGTGAATGGTTAATTAACAGGTGGAGCTACTGCTGGTGATTGGCTTCAATGGCTTGTCTCACCAGGCTGGTGTCTATAAAGATGGCTGCCACCAGACACTCAGATGTCTTCCTTCTAGTCAGCCTCAAAACACCAGTCATGTGTTGCCAGTGGTTTTAGCTTTGTAGTTTGTTTTAGAGTTTATAACATGGGTTAGTTTACAGCCTTTGATATGGTAGGGGTGGGTGGCCTTTCTGTTGTTTTGTTTCCATTTGTTTGTGTTAGTTCAGTTAAGTAAGAACTCTTTCTTTCTGTTTGGGTTACAGGTAAGCATAGGGTTTTAGTTTAGTTTTGACTTGAGCATGAGTTTTATGTACAGGGGCCCACCCTAAGGTAACGCATCCATGTTTTTGGTATGGTAGGGGTGGGTGACCTTCTGTTTTGTTTCCATTTGTTCCTGTTAGTTCAGTTGGGTAAGAACGCTCTTTCTGTTCTGTTTTACAGGTAAGCATAGGGTTTTAGTTTTGAGCATGAGTTTTATGTACAGGGGCCCACCCTGAGCTAATGCATCCATGTGTTAAACTTTGTGTAATAAACCACTGTAGTTTGGACTTTTAAACTGGTGTTGATGTCGTTGTTTTGGGACTGGGAAGGAGGGAGTCCACTTGTTTGTTTCGGCCTAGGCTCCCCTAGGCCGGGCCGTAACAATGACATCATTAGGCGCCATTTTCCACGGTTATCAGCCCAGTCCAAAAGTTAAACATTTAATTAAAAAAGGTCCAAATGCCCAGCCCTACTCAGTATGGTCAGCATCATGTGGTATATGTCGGCAAACCATGACGGCAGGTGCAATTACACAAGTAATGCTAGAACTAAGGACAACAAAAAAAGCCCTAGGGCTTGTTTTACACAAATGTGCTGCAATAGGGTGTGCACCAAATGTAGTTCTAAGAGCGGCCATTTCTTGGGTAAACACAGCCTTCACAGGTGTTCTGATAAGACTATAGCATTAGTTCTATGCAATCAAACAATTGAAACACCTGTGTTTTGACCCAAGAAATGGCCGCTAAGGACTACAATGACGTAGCCACTGGCACACACTATTCATCCAGTCTGCCAGAAATCACACCAAGAAGTAATTGGGTGGATTGAGAACATGTGGTGAGACTGAGCTCAGAAATCTCCTGATGGTTTGTTTCTCCTGTTGTTGCATTGTCAGCAGTCAATAGTTAACCACACATGGCCTGCTCCTTGGAGTTATAAACTCCTCCTTATACTAGGCTATTCCATCCATGCTAATGCAGGTATTCCTTGTATCAACTTAATACAACAAAGGAATACCTGCATTAGAGCATGGATGGAATTGAATAGTGTATAAAATCATACTGTAGGCCTACTATATCATAGCAAATGAAGTCATACACAATTAGTGCAGTGACTGAAATAAAGCAATAATATGACTAATACTTGTTACATTGTTTGCCTGTTTTTGTATTTATTTGATGTGTATTGCAATAAATACATGAAATGGAAGTTGTTGGATTCAATTTATTTAATTTGTTATCCTAGAGTTAATATGTAATTCATTGATTTGACATGCTGCATGCCATGAGTGTACAGCGGTATGCTCAATTAAACTTAATTCAGCTAATCAAATAGATGCTGTGCTCATAATACCACACTGTTTGATAAAGTAGCTTAAAGCTTTTAGCCACCAATTATTTTAATGTAACTATCCAAAGTGTCAAATGTAAACAAAACCTTGTATAGTCTTGGTTGATTAAAACTGCTATGCTTTTGGTCATCTTAAACTAACAAATGATTAAGATGTACCACAAATGGAAATACATTTTAATGACATTACTAGACGAGTAATTCTGGGTGAAAAGTAAAACAAGCAGAGTTACAACAGATGGTTTTAAACAGTAACCTAAATATCATTCTGTCACAGTGAACCCTGATCATCGGTGAGTGATGTATCTGGTAGATTTAGTCATTCTGTCAGGGGTAGAGGTGTCTGTGGTGGATTTTCATCTTTTGACCTGCCTCCACTCCCTTGAACCTCAAATATGACCTCCAAATCTTTATTAGTGTGAAAGGTCTGGTGGCTCATGAGTAAAGCTGGGGCCTCACAACTAGAAGGTTGTGGGTTTGAATCTTGGTCAGGGAGAAACTGTGTTTTTGGTCTTTTTTAGGCAAGGAGCATGGAGGCAGGCCACCTCCCTCCTCTCGCTCCCTTTTACCTCCTCTAGGAGAGGGAGGAGCATGGAGGGAGACCGCCTCCAGAGGGAGGAGCATGGAGAACCCACCTCCAGAGGGAGGAGCTTAAGAAATACAGACATATTAAGCAAAGTTTGTTTTTTTTTGCAGTTTTTGTTGCATTTCTTAAGTTTGATTTTATTGAGACAACTTTTTGTTTTGGTTTTATGTCTTTTGTTTCTCTTCACCCAGTTTAGTTTTTTATTGAGGCATTTGATTCTTTTTTGAGTTTTGTTGGATTGTTGGTTTGAGTGAGGTTTGAACCCATGACGTTTGGTTTATTAGTCCCTGATTCATCTATTGAGCCACTCTGACATGTATGATGTGCGTTCGAAACTTATACTTGGTTCAAAAAAGTGGGTTATTATCATCATGGTCTCAGAAAACCCTGGCCAATTCAGCAATTTGATTTCTGCCAGCATAGGAGGTGGAAATTTGCTGCAGCTCCTGTGTTTGCTCCACACCATTCACCTACTCCTGCAGACTGACACTGCTTTTACCAAGCTGTGACATCTGACATGGTCACTGATTGCCTATTGCTGAGACTTGTCAGTGACTGACTGCTGATTGCTAGTTCTGGAATCCCCACCCATAGTTCTGGAATCCCCACCCATAGGAATTCATAGTCTGAGCAGGCAACAGTGAAATCAATACATTTAATATAGCATTGACAAAGAATTGTGACCTGGGATACACATCACTTAAGTTGTGACACGGAAGCATAGAAGATATATATATATAAAATATATACTGTATAAGCTCACAGGATTTGGATGGAGAGTGAACATTTTCAAAGCACTGGAATCAAACCAGCAACCCTCAACATACAAATGACACACATTAACCCCTATGCTATAGAGGCTTCTATGATTCTGATGACAACAAAATAATTGACCCTATAGGAATTAGATACAAAATAGTAACATTTCAAGCACTGGTTTCAAACTAAGAACCTTATGCTTATGTGCTTAATAATGAGACATTATCATTATGGCTACAGCTTAAGGAAGTTACATATTAAGCAGAGCACTTTGTTTCACATTATTATTTTATCAAGGTATTTTTTCTTTTTTTGTGTGTGTGATTTGTTAATGTGAGATGTTGTACCTGTTTGCTTTAATCACTGTTTTAGGGTTTTGCTTGAGGAATTAAGACACTTTTAAGTTTAGTTTTTTTGTATTTCATCATCAGTTTCAGTTGTTTGAATGTTTTTGAACCTAGAACCTTTGGGTTGTAAACCCATGATTTATTTCTTGAGCCACACAGGCACAGGAAATGTGAGTGAATGACACATCGTGAGTGTGAGGGAATGAACATTTTGGAATTTGGATGGACGGTGAAAGTGTTATTTAGGTGTTTTGAACCCTAAACATTCTGATTATAATCCTCTGACACACCTCTAGAACCACAGAGGCATTGAACTGTCAAGTGAGAACTAAATACTTAGCCTAAGGCTTTATAACTAACACAATATTAATGAGCATTTTTTGTGTATTTGTCAATGTCAGTTTTTTTTTCCATCACCAGTTTGATTTGGTTATTGTTTGAGGTTTTTATTGAGGCATTTGAGCCTCTTTTAAGTTTGTTGTATTATATTGTCAGTTTAATTTGATAACCATTACAGCTGTCTGAGTGCTATTTGTTTGAGTTTTGAACCTACAACCTTTGGGTTATAAACCCCTGATTTATTTCTTGAGCCACGCTGGCACAGGAAAATCTAAGTGAGAATGAAATATTTAACCTTTTAAATTTTGGACAGATAGTGAAAGTGTTATTTAGGAGTTTTGAATCCTAAATAATTCTGTTTATAATCCTCTGACAGTGGCACATCTCTTATGCTACGGAGGCATGGAAGATGCAACTGATAGCTAATAGTTTCAAGTTCATAGGATTTAGATAGAGAGTGAACATTTTCCAAGAACTGGTATCAAACCAACAACGCTCTACTTACAAATCACACTCATTAATGTCCTATGAGGCTTCAATGATACTGATGACAACAAAACAGTTAAAGGAGTAGTTCACCACTTTTCAACCTGTCTTCATATAATAGGTCCTCACTAATGTTCATGATAAAATATCACAATTTTTTTCTACTCAGTCCAAGTCTTCTAGGAGAGCTGTGGGAAGTTCAGAATCCATCGTCTTGTGACATCATAATTGTCCCAAAAAAAATTTAATCAATATTTTTGAAAAAAATATTTAGATTTTTATTATCGCGAGAACAATGGCATCCACTTTAAAATTGCAACTTTTCAGGAATAGAAAGCCTGCAGTTTCTATAAGCTTGGCAATCGATGATGTCACAAGACGATGGGTTTCTGACCTACCCACAGCCCTCCTGAGAAAAAAAAAAAAGAAAAGCTATTTTTGAGTGAGGACCAATTATATGAACATAGGTTGAAAAGTGGTGGAGTGCCCCTTTAAGCACATAGGAATTGGATTCAAAATAAAATGTCTCAAGCACTTGTTTCACACTATAGGAACAATGGGCCTGATTCATCAATCTGGTCGTAAATATAGTGTAAATAAAGTGACTAAATCTGGCTTATAGTTCTGTCTTACCTTCAAAATCCCAGAAAAAAAAACATTGCTGAATCTGACCCTAACATAGGAACTGTCCTAAATGCCGGTAAGATCAAAATATGGATTTGGCCGTAAAGTGCTTGATGAATCGGGACCCTTGTGCTTAAAAATCACTGACATTATCACTAAAGCTGTTTGTGTTTTTCTGTTTCACATTATTAGTTTGAGGCATTTCTTGAAATAATGTATTTGTTAGCTAAAAAATGGCCAGCAAGGAAGGCATTCAGTACTTCATCATATGCTCCAGGAGAGAGAAGTTGACAAGTTAATGTCACCTTCCTTCCCTTTAAACCGGTGTATGAGAAGTGTAGGATGGATGAGCCACTGTACCAACTGTCAGCCTATAGGATGGAGATAAGCAGTGTACTGCTCTATCTCAGCTGATACACCCTTTCTCTCAGGACCCCATTGAAGTTGCCAGTCAGCCTTCCCATGTGCAACCACATCCATTTTCAATCCATGCATCAGTTTTGCAATGAAGCTGAGGAATATAATATGAATCCTACCACATAAGAGCTGGCTGCATCGCTGACCTGACCTTTATCAATAATTAATTCCCTTTGCTTGCCAGGTGAGATTTGAGAGATGAGATTGATATGGCACACACATCTTTCTAGCCAAGCGGGTCAAAAATGTAATATTCACCATGGCCTCAGTGGCCATCATGAATATTACAATTAAAAGTTGCCCAAATCGCAACTTTGGGCAAACAAGCCAGAATTGTTCTAGGACACCATATGAATACAAAGCAAACTTCAGAGGAAACAACAATTTAGGTTTATTTTGAACACATGAGAGCTTAAACCTTGCTTACAAACCCGTTGTCCTGCCACTGACTGAAGCATGGAAGATGTGATAAGGAAATACTGACATTATTGGGTACATTTGTACGCCTAGGCTATAAATATACAGGTTTATCATAAAGTCCATAACACAAGACACTTTTCAAACAAACTCTTTAATATAGAGCATTATGAAATACATCTACAATGAATTAAACATTTGACAAATGTTTTCAGACATTGATTGACTTTGCAGCTTGTTCTGTACAGTCCACCAGATGGCAGCAATACCTATATATTGTGGAGTTAAACTAGTTGAATTATTATGACTTCATTCATACATCAACATTTTGACAGCACCGGGCTGAGAAATAATGAGAATGTCAGCAGCAAAGGAAATACAAAACTAAACTAGAAATATAAGTTCTATTAATGGCGTGACTCCCAGGTTTATACATCTCTGACTTCGTGTGGCCAGTTCTGTGGTGTCAGTTGTCTATGATGCATGACATACTATGACTCCAAATATGGGCAAGGTGGCAGGCTCACCCAACCACCAAGTGACTTCCATTATAAAATTCAAAATTCATATTTCTGAAAATATATGTGTGTGTGTGTGTGTGGGGGGGGGAGGGGTGAGATTAGCCCCATAAAGACACCCATCCTATTACCTCTGGTAATAATATAAAATATTCAAACAGATGTACACACATAATGACGTTCTTGTATGACTTGACCCTATATATAGTCGACCCATGTGACCCAGGGCTCCAATACTTGGGCCCTTCTCCCCCTTCTACACAAAATGCTGAAATTATAAAAAGATCAGCTGTTTTCACTGAATATTCACCCCCCAGAATAGGGTTCATAATATGGTTAAGAATAATGCTCAACACAAATCTGAAGTCCAAGCTGAGATTTAGGCAGGCTGTGCACACAGTGCTGCAAGTAGGCACTAACCCTAACCCAAAAAAACACTGCTTTCAATCGAGGGAGACGGAAACAAGCCATAGGCCGGCCAACTAATCAAAAATAGGTGCAGAAATCTGTTGTGCTTCTCACTCGCAGATTTGCCTCCAATGTTACGTCAGTCTGTTTCAAAGCACCTTTCACCTGATGGAATCATTACCTTGGAAATTAAAATCAGCAATTTCCCGCTTGAGCAGTTCAATCAGATATCCAGCCCCTTGGCATGGCTCTGAAATTCTGGGGTGACATAATCATTAAACAACATTGGCAAATTATGTAACAAATGAGAACTGACAAAAGCTAGGTGGAATAGAGGCGCTTTTGCACCTTTTAGTGACTTTCCCCGTCACTGAAAGGTCACTGGTTCGACAACGTCCTCACTGAAAGGTCACTGGTTCGATACCGTCCTCCACCAAAAGCCAATGTTGTTCGTTCTGTCAAAGTGCCCTGGAGCAAGCAGCTGCATACAAATGACACTGTGCTTGCTCAGTCTGGACAACTTTGGATGAGAGCGTCAGCTAAATGCCTGTACTGTAGGGCTACTTCAAGATCATGACTAAGCAAGGCACTATATTGCTTGAATTTAAGGTCCATAAACTAGCTTCTATTGAGCCCTAATTTATCCTAATTTATACCTCATGTTATGACAGTGTGTGTCGTGGGGCGAAGATGCCCGTTCTACAAGCTCACAACATTGTGAGCTTGTATATATAGGAATCGCAGCTTCAGCCCCGAGTTAAGATGGGAGTCAGTTGTGAGATAAAGAAGCAAACAAACTGCAGAGCCAAAAATGGGCAACACTCACATTTCTTGGGTATTTTTTGCAAGAATTCTTGCCTGATGATGTCAAATGTTACTCCAATTAATGCTGCCTCTGGTACAGTGTGTGGGACTGTTCTTTTTTTACCCTGACCCATTTAGTCTTCTTTTCCTACACACTTTTCGCCAAGATAAATAAGGTGTGCAAAAGATTAGTTCCATTCTTGGGTAGTGAGACCAAAATGCATCCTTCTTTATTCAACTCAACACATAGAAAACTTAGCAAGACTTGTTAACATATAAAAAGCTTTAGAGGTATACATTTTTAAAGTCCTACTGATAGCTACCACACAATTATTCATGCACACAAAACGATATAAATATTGCTATCGAGGTAGCAGCCTGACACTTTGTTCCTTTTCTTGTTGCTTATGACGTTACATGATGCCGACGGGTTCGACCGGTGGTTTGAGAGGCCGTACTGAAACCAAAGGGGCCTCGGTTTGATCTCCACAACGGATCAAACAGCAGCCATGTGCGTGCTGCTGGGCTGTCAAAAGTGTTATTGAGTAAAGATGACAGCCAGCCTGATTTATACAAAGTTCCCAAAAATACCAGATCTACAAGCTCACCAACTCTTTTGAGCTTTTAGATGGGCTATCTTTGGCGTGAGACACTGCATGCAACAAAGTAAAATCAAACCTAAATTTAAGCTCTGTTGATCCACATGAGATAAGAGCCTCAGTTAAGATGGAAACGCAATGCAATGCAACGCAACGCAACGCAATTAGTCAAATCTGTGCTTTCTGGATGAAGTAATCTTGATTGGGGCGTAAGGCGCAAATACGAGAAAAATAAATTAAAGGAATACGTTACATTTTTCAGTAATTTGGCCTCCCTATGGTTTTTAATTAACGACATAAACAAATTAGTTTGTCTTTTTTACACTTCTCGCATTCTCTGTACAAATAAGACTCGGAATTAAACGTCATTTGTGCTCCGTCGCGTGCGCAGAACATAGCAGACCTACTGTACAAGCTCACAATGTGTCTCCGCTGCGACGCATGTGAGCTTGTAGATCAGCATGTCGTAAGCCGGTGGATAAATTCACCATTAGTATTCAACAACTCAATCTTTCCGGGAGGACAAATTCTGGCCTAATGAGGCAAACAGCAGAAACCGCTTTCATGTGCTTTAAAAAAGGTCACAGGCCATAACTAGGCTTTTGATCAGTCTGCAGTTAGCTGTGAGTCATTTAAAAAGTTCATGCTCTATGGATTTGTAGGGCAGCCATGTAAAAAAGGTAAATTACACCGCTGACGTTCAACATAAGTTAGTGCTTTTGATTTAAGGGTGTCCTGACATTTCCAGAGGCTTCCCATTCCAGAGTTAACCAGCATTTAAAATAAAAGTATAAAGTAAAATGCATGTTTAGCTAGAGTTTACATGAGAAATCGCGTTTTGCAGCTGCCGTGACATTACAAGTCAGCCAAAGTCGGGAGGAAATTAGTCTGGCACCCCACTGTCCTAGCAGCCGACCGTGTTTTGTAATAGAATATTCTGACCTTCAAATAACGGATGTTACCTGCCAGAGCAGCTGATAGCATACTGTACAACCACAGTCAAATTTTGTCTTTTACCCGAGGAATCCTCCTCACTGCCTATTAGAGGTGGTTGTTTTGGGAGTGTTTGGTAATTGTTAAGCTTTTAAAATATAATCTTTGACTGGTATATTTTTCACAATAACCATTTGACAAATGTGTTTCAGACAACTTTCTCTAAAAGACGATTAAATTAAATGTTAATTTCGAGTGTCTGGGCCAACCGACATGTACAGGAAATGCATTAATTAATGTAATTCGACATGAAACAAATACCGTTTCTGGCGTTGTGTGGTTGCATTCCTAAATATCGTCAAGGGCTAGGACCCGCCTCCAGCATACATTTGTCTATACTTCCTTCAGTATAGACAAACGCTGTAATGCCACAGAGCTACCGGTAGGTGTCGCCACAAAAAGGAAGGCTACTGAAATTAATGTTTCACAGAATGACTTAAAAGTTGTAACGCTAGTGGCAGGTAAGCGGTGTAGTATTGTGTCAGACTGATTAAGAGTTAGAGGGGTTTTGAGTGTGAAAGCTTGTTAGGAGTTTGTTGGCGTAGCAGTAATGGGCTCGGTTTGTTTGTCGTCTTCGTCGTTGTTCATGAACAGCAAAGGGAACATCCCAAGAATACAGCCAATAGTCACTCCTATTGCTTTACCCTGCAAAGGAACAAACGCAACACTTTAGTACATCATATTAACCACTTAAACCCCAGGGGTCTACACTTACTTAGTCCCTCTTTTATCCCCCACTACACCAAATCTATTTGCTGGAAATAGCTGATCTACAAGCGGCGTGAGCTTGTAGATCAGCTATTTTCGTGGAACGTTCCCCCGATATTCTGACAAATGTTCACGCATTATTATTAGGACATGCCCAAGAATAGAGATTCCTGAGGTTGCTGTGGCCAATGCACCTGTAAATACATGCAGCAGCAGCAGCTTTAATGCTTTCCAGCTATAGACTGATTTCCTGAGCGACGCTCTGTAGAGGGAGCCGCCGCCATTAGCTGCGATGTAAACAGTAGTGTAAAGTAAAAACGTGTAGCCTACATTTACTTAAGTACTGTATTTTGAGTATTTGTACTTTACTAGAGTATTTCCCAGTTTCAATAATTTTACTTCTACTCCACCAGTGGCTGCTGTTTACACCGTGGCAATGGCGACGGTGCTCTCTACAGGGTGCTCTCTACAGGGGAGCGCTCAGGAAAAAGGTCTATGGGAGCAAGAGCCACTAGAGCGAGTGACATAGGACTAATTAACACCACCTGTACCTCCCTTCTGTGTCAATTTTAAAAGGTAAGGTGCCCCCCCCCCCCCCAAAAAATATTTTTTAAAGGTGATGAATGCTCTCACCAAGTGGGAGCTCAGCCTGGTTTGCCACATGTCAGCCTGTTTGGGGGATAATTCTGCAGTCTGCATCCCTAGTCTGGATACCAGAGCTTCCACGTAACCTGCAAGACTATTCATTTGCACACGCACACACACACACACACACACACACACACACACACATACACAGAGAGAAGACATACAGACACATATAGCCAGTTTAGAGATGGCAGATACTGTATGCTCCACCTGCTAGAGCAAACACCCAAAACTAAACCGAGGAGTGTTTCATCTTTTCACTCAAAAATAGGGTGAATATAAAACATATACCTAATCACACTATCCCAGGTTCAACTCTGGGTTGGGGATTGTGTTGCATTGTGCCCATTTTTAAAAGCAATTGTCGTTATGCCAATCTCTCCCCCCGGCCCTAACCCACACTGTGCCTCCATGTGTCCCATGTGTCTCCTCCGTTGCCAGCTGCTTCTTTTCACCTGCCAGTGAAGACTTTCACCAGGAGGGCACACAGCAATGCTTGTGGAGGAGCCCGCTACGCGGCCTTACCCCATGCTGAACAGACACCCTGACCAACGTGTAGAATTCGCAAGTGCAGTCACAGATCGCCCGAGCAAGCCGGGAGGTTGCGCCCCTCTTTACTCTCTTGTTATAAAGTATGAGGAATAATATTCAAATGTTTTTAATGTGATGCTTACCCGAGGCCTGCCAAGTCTGAAACCAGGTTCCCCAGAGCTGCAGCTGTAAGGGTAAAGAGACAGAGTGAGTGACAGAGAGAGAGATGGCAAGAGGTGGGCAGAGAGGTAAGGATTGGCGAGAGTACAAGAGATACCGCAATATTGTTTGCTTGTAAATGGGCTATTCTCGCAAGAGAGCCCTAGAGGTTTATGGGGGAGAGAGAATGATGAAAGGCAGAAGGCAAGGACTGAAAACATGACATGGAAATGAGTCTGTGAGGGAGAAGGACACAGGAGGAGCTCTTTTCCAACACATTATTTTGTTATTACGATCAAAGAGCACCTTGTGAAACTGTCTTTCTTTCCACCAAAGGAGCACTATTTCCAACCTGAAGCCTTTTTATTCCATCCAACACTATATTTGACCGTCAATGATGAAACTGCACCACCAGTTTAGTGAGCAGTGCTATTGTATAAATAGTGCCCGCTGGCTAATAATAATGAATCTAGTTTTTCTTATGAAAGAATAAAAGTGGAAGGGCAGTCTCATATCACTTATCTGTATCTGCAGACACAACTTCAAGGCATTACACAGTATAAGCTGAGTAAATTCAGCAGCCGTTTGAACAATGTGGGCTTTGGGCTATAAGTGGACACTCAATTCACTTCTCCTCACCTGTCACAGACACAAAGAAAGTTTGAGCCTGTGAATGGTGTAACATTTTAAATACTGGCAAAAATCAAAAATAAAATAAAGATAATTATTAGATAATTAGATAATTAATTATTATTATATATAATAATATAAAATCTGCTACCTAAAATTTTCTTATTAATTCAAAAGATTTAAAAAAAAAAAGAAAATAGCAATTTCTTAATTTTTTTTTTAAGTAGTGAAAATTGCACAAGCTCAGCTTGTAGATTGGCTATTTTCACTATAGGGTCCCGAGAATAAATAAAATGTCTCTTTTGGGTCTCGAGCTAAAAAGATGGGGAACCACTGATCTACAGCATGATGTCAGTTGTCTGACGTTCAGGTTTCAACCCAATCAGAGCCCCATTGACTTCCTTATACCGGTAGTTGCTTTATCAAATTAAAGTTGAATATTTCAAAACCTATAAAACGTGGGGACTTCGTCGCTTCTGCGGCCTACTGGCAATATGCATGAGAAATATGACACTGTTTGCACCATTACAGTAGATCTGGCTGACAGACCGATCCTCTTATAGACGGCTAGACTCATGCAGAGTCACGGACGTCATAAAAAAGAACGATTAATGCGTTCTCCTTGGGGAAGTTTTTTATGGCGTGGCACTGTAGGGGGCGAGCTGGCTAGGAGAGGGTCTGCCTGTGTTTATGGCACTAATCTCGTACATCGCTGGACCGATCAGTGCCATATATTTATTGTGCATCCTGCCAGTAGGTCACAGAGGTACCTCAAAAACTCTTTTCTACGTTTTATACTTTATTAAATATTAAAATATAATTTGATAAAGGAGGTCAAAAGGGGCCTTGAGAGTAATATGTCAGATATGTCATAGTTTAGTTTAGTCTATTTGATCACTCACATTTTTACAAGTCATACATCCACTTAGTCATTGTTACATGTGATCATAAGGAATAGGCTGAAGCTGAAAGCTTGTGGATGCCTATCCTACTTATTCATGGAGTAAAATACAGTGATTAGTTATAGGAATGTTTGAAATTCAAGGATACATCGGCCTCATAGCAGATATGAGAAAAAATAAATAAATAAATGGAGATAAAGGAAACGCCTAGCAGATAAGAGAAAATTAAGAAAAGGAAAAAGAGAGGAAACAAACAAAACTAATTATGATAATAATAATAGACCTCTAGACTTACTGCACATTTAAACAGAGCGGCTGCTCTAAAACACATTTTAATCCGGAGGCTTTTCCCCCCCCTGTATAGCATCTAAATTGGTACTAATAATAATAATAATAATAAAATAAATCAGTCTGGCCACATGAAGTCTGATCCACGCTATATGAATGATATGTATTTTTTATATTTCTTTTTTTAATGTGCAAGTCAAAGGCAAATAAAGCAATAGTAGTCATTAACACCACGAGGATGCTAAACAGGTGCTGCTGCTGCTTATCCCTCTTCTAGGTACATCAAAAATACATCAAAATCACTGACACATGAAAGCTCATCTCAGTCAGAAATTCCCATGGCATCTACATCTAAAACTCACAATCCCCAAATGAGTCTTTATCAACGCCCTCTGGCATTACTATGCCGACACTGAGGAAACACTTAATGCTTCACTTAACCAAAATGGGTTTACATTTGTATTATTACCTGTTGCAATCGAACATTTTAAGATTTAAATGCCTGTTTAAATAATTTAATTACTGTGTAGTATTTACCGATTTTTGGACAACATCCGTAGGAGTACTTTCTAAAAATGTGTTTTACGCAAAACTATAACAGACCCGCAGACGGACAAACAGGGTGCAAAACATAGTCTCGGACATGCCTTTCGGCCTGGTGGAGACAAATGCAGTGTTACCGGCCCAGAGCCTGTGGCCTTGGTCCCTGTGTATTGTGCCATATTTCAAACGATAACTTTTGACAGAAAGCCATCACATCACACTGGCTGCCTTGCATCACATCAGCCCATCATACCGTACAGCTCTCCCTAGGCAATGCTTTTTGTGTGAGAGAAAAGATTTGCATGACAATGAAGAAGACAGCCACAGAGGACTGGCACATTTTTACATGTCACAGATGACTCGTCTGTTATTTACAGATCAGGATTTGAATGATCATCATTGCCAGTTCTGTACACGTTTGTAGTTGGAGAAACCACAGACTCCTTTTGCCAGTGCATTGTAGCGGGCACAGTATGTACAATAAACAAACTCATAAATAAACTAAATAAACTCCTTCATATTTTAAGCATTCATCTCACATTCAGTTCATCTAGACTAGAGGAATGCAAAAGTGGAACGTGGTTGTACTGTATTCCAAGGCAGATTCTTCATCTACTTACTAGATGATGATTTGATTCTGACTTTCTTGTTGACATTTTCAAGCGCAGAAGCCTGCCACAGTAATAAAGTTACCGTTTTCATTTTGTTTCAGGGCAGAGAAGACTTTGGATTGTGTTTCAGTATGAGGGGTTTCTTTGTTAGCCTGGAATCAGGCAAATCCGCCGGTACAAAAAAATGCCCTTGGTGGATTTGGGTCTGGGTCTGGTCGGTTGCGTGACCAATCAGGGCCCAGTATTGGTCTGGTCAAACCGATTGTGTCCAGAGCCATTCTTTTTAACCCGCCTCTTGGAAAAAAAACCTTCCATATAGAAGTACCAGACTCATATCCACGCAGCGTTATAGTCTGGCTAAGTGATGCTAGTTCTGTGTGTCTATCTTGTAGGATATTAGATTTTTGTTTTATTTTATTTTGCTGAGATTAACCAAACTGTTTGGAACAGCTTCACTTTCTACATCACCAACATGCAATACACATACTCGCAAAAGTTAGTGATATTTTTATATCGCCCCGGGCATACTAGACGGTACACATTGAAAAGTGCTACATGAGACGAAGGCTGGGAGAATACAGCAAGCCAATTGAAGTACGTACGTAAGTAAATCGCGTCTCGTTTTGAAATCATTTACGAACCACTGATCTAGAACACACTATGGGACCAACATTTAAACTGAGATTGAATTTAGGAATGTGTTTATATCATAGCCTATGCCCCAGTGCTTAGACATTCTGTGAAATATTCTAAAAGAAAAACCTAGTGTATGCCCCAGTGCTTAGACATACGCAAACTTCTAAAAAAAAAAAAAAAAAAAAAGAAAAGAAAACGCGTATCCATGGTAACAGAATAAAACCTAACCATGCGGAGAGTCAGAGAAACTCAGACCACTGAGCACAGACCCAAACTACACATTTGGTGCTTGCATCCACACTCCAAACAGCGGGTGCGATGATGACGCTGGTAGGTTGTGATTGCTGCCATCAACAACTGTCTGCAGAATGACAGAAGAAAAATTGTTGCTCAAAGGTCAATTGAGAAGGAAAGGAAAGGAAAGGAAAGGAAAGGAAAGGAAAGGAAAAGGAAAAAGGAAAAATAATTTTATTCCGCTCATATTCTAATACAAATGCTCATGCCAGTCCCTTATCCTAAAAAAAAAATAATCATGTCGTATGGTGGATTCAGTCCAAGACCAGAATTCAAATGACTAATGAATTACAGACAGCGAAAATGACTCTTGGGGAATCTGTTACACTGAAAGCTGGCTGTAAAACCCTGCCCCATATGCCCTCTACGGGTATTGCATAATTTAAGCCTTCAATCACAAGTGACAAATGCATGTTTCTGCAAATGAAAATAGGGAAGCGTTTGCTTATGTGTTAACTAGGAAGTCCATTACCCATTTGTTTTGCCATCTCATGTTTAATGCAGTTCCATTGCAGCAGGGCTGAAACTTTTTCTCATAATACATTAATATTGTATGTTGAGTATTTTCTTATTTGATCATTGGACAATGTGACAAAGACCCCCAGAGAATGGAAACTTCCAATGAAAGTGTACATACTGTGTAGATTTTGTCATGTGTGGGCTCTACTCTTTTCTCTATGATGGAATACCACCAGGACATTCTGTTTTCATTCCCTCAGCTTTCCTCTGGTCTCAGCAAAGAAACTCTAAAAGCCCCGCTAGACACATTAGGAGTCCACTAGGACAGCGGTACAGTACAGACCTGTAATGTTCATTTAGTGCTCTTTATGCTTCTGTCTACTCACATTTTGTGTATGTGGCAATAATAGAATTTTGACAAAAATGTCCGCCAGAAGCCAGCATGGCGATGACCCCTGCGCTAGAGGAAAGGCCATGGGTTTACTCAAGCAGTTAGGGTTCGTTCTCCAGGGAGCATGAATGCATTCAGCAGAATTTGATTTTGATATAACTTTGATATAACTTGTGTTCAAGTGGAAGGTTTGGCCCATGGGTGGCGCTACAGGAAAGGCCACGGGGTTGCCAAAATCAGCAGGGTTCATCCTTGCTGAGCGAAGTTTAAGTTTCATTAGGTGTGCCTCTCTGCAGGTCTGTGTTCCTCCAGGTGGGAACCGTACATGAGAGGCAGGAAGAACACCAGATGAATTGCTCTTCTGCCATTCTGTCCAGGTCTGCAGGTGTCATGTTGCACTGCTTCAGGAGCTCCCTGATGCTCGTCCTAGTGCTTTGCAATGACCACCAGCTGGTGGCCAGATTGTAATTGGTTGTAGAGTGCAAGCGTGTGGAATGGATCTCATGTCCTAGCCAGTGGAGCTGCCTGCGTGCCAGAGTCGTGCACAGGTTGATATGAAATGCCCCTAGTGAAATGCCCCTTGTGAATGGAATACAGCCACCCTAAGGATTATAAACCATTGAGTTACCTCTAGACCTACTGCACATATAAACAGAGCAGCTACTCTAAAACACATTTTAATCCGGAGGCTTTTTTCCCCCCTGTATACCATCTAAATTGTTTTGAGAAAAATGCTGCTATTTGCTCCAAAGCGACTGCTATTTATTTTAAAAAGCGTTATTCCTTGTGTATATATATATATATATATATATATATATATAACATGTATGTTAGAACAAAATGTGACAAAGCTTTGTTTACACAATGCTGTTCCCCCCCAACTGTATATATGTTCAACTGTTTTTATTATATTTTGACACTTGCTTTGGCAATATAAACCTATGTTTGAATTGATCTAATTTTTAGAGACAGATTCTTAGGAATTAGCTAAAAAAATAATAATAATAGATCGCCTGTTTTAGCTGTTTTTCACACAACACCATCACACAACACCATCATATGATGATGAAGTATAAAATAGGTGGTTGTGTCTGTTCATTTTTATCTTCCATCTACAGTAGTTGAACACTTATCTGTCCATATATCTCTGTAACGCCTTAGGCCTTACCAGCCATGGTGGAGATTCCCAGAGTGACTCCTATCGACATCTCAATCTGGGTTCCCTAGGAAACAGGGGGAAATTAAAGAGTATATTTAGTATCTTGGACCAAACTGATATCACATATGATATAATAAAGAACAAGAACCCTATAAGCTACCAATAGAAAATACACAAATATAATTTTGCATGTACATGGATGCATTGCAAATTCTATTTATCTAGCAACATGCATGAGCCTGTGTTTAAATATGTTATGCAACTACCGGTATAATATAGATTTTGGTATACATTAGTCTACATTATGTACAGACACAAAATAAGACAGGACACCTTAGGGCTTCATGATTATGGCTAAAAGACTATATTATTCACTTTTTAAGAACAGTGTCAAAAGTGCTTGACAAAAGATTCCACAATACAAAGAAGAATCCACTATACAGTTCAAAGATAAAAACAATACATCACAATAACAAGAAATAATGACATCGAGAGTGCTGCGGGTTGGAAGCAGCTTTATAAAGTTTCTAAAAGTTTGTAAGGAGTTTTCAGACAGGATTTAAAACGGGCAGATATTCAGCAAACCTCATCTCCTCAGGAAAGGCATTCCAAAGTGTTGGGACTCTAATAGCAAAGGCACGTTCACCTTTTGTTTTCAAGCTGCACTTTGGAACGTTCAAAAGTGCTTTGTCTGAAGATCTGAGAGTGCGGGGTGGCAAGAAATCCGTAATGTAGGAAGGAGGGTTTACGACCAGTCCATTGCCCATTTGTTTTGCCATCTCATGTTTAATGCACTTCCGTTGCAGCAGGGCTGAAACTTTTTCTCATAATTAAAGCCCTTTGCACACAGGCGCGTTTAACCGCACGGATAAAACGGACAATATAATTTTTTGAAAAGAAAACAATGATTCTCTATGACCTCATGCACACCGGCTCCGAATTAGCCGTGCGACGAGTGGCTGCCGCCGTGCGTTTTTTTCTCGATCGAACCCAGTTCGATTCGTGCGTCTTGTCGCATGCGGTAAAAAACTCATCACTCCTTTTATGACTCCTTTTTGGATCCGCAGCGCCGATTCCGCACAGCCTTGCACACCAAATCCAATGCGTTTTATTCATGCCGCAAACGAAAAAAACGCAACTGTCCTGTGTGCAAAGGGCTTAATGAATATTGTATGTTGTGCATTTTCTTATTTGATCATTGGACAATGTGATAAAGACCCCAAGAGAATGGAAACTTCCAATGAAAAGTGTACATACTGTGTAGATATTGTCATGTGTGGCATCTACTCTTTTCTCTATGATGGAATACTACCAGGACATTCTTTCCAATGCCTCCACTGTTTTCATTCCCTCAGCTTTCCTCTGGTCTCAGTAAAGAAACTCTAAAAGCCCCGATAGCAGCCCCAAGATTCTATGCTGCATCAACTGGAAATGTTCAATGAAGGGTGCTGCTAGAGCAGGGCTCATCATTGTGTTTGTACACAGACAAAATGTGTCCGTGGCAAGACATGGCCTCGTCTGTGGCAAATTCTAGATTTTTACACACCATTATAATGTTCTTATTTTGAGAGGAGGGATCTGGCCTTGTAGGTGATGAGTACATTGTTTAAGCAGTGCTAGAATGGGTGTTATGTGATCAAACTTTCTGGAGCCAGTTAAAATCCGTGCAGCCGAGTTGCAGGCGGGCGGTGAATCGATTTATGTGGAGAGGCAGGAATAGAGGGAATTACAGTAGTCAAGGCGTGAATAAATAAATGCATGAATAACTTTTTGTTAGGTCGGGGGTAGTGACTTTATGTTCCTCTGTGAGCCTGATGGATGGGGAGATGAGGTTGTACAATGTTCTGGCGTAATCCTTGCATAATGGTGAGCAAGGTGCAACAGCTGACCAAATGTAAGACTGAATTAATTGCCAAGCTTCATGATTGCATAACTGTGAAGACACGATTTTCCATTACTTTTGAATATTTATTTATTTAACCTTTATCCATCCAGGGTAGGGTAGAGCCCTACTTTATGGCTTGGTTTCCTCTGAAATGGGTCACACAGCAGGAAACACTTCCGTTAATAAAGAGCTACATGGGCTGGTGGAGCCTGAAATGCACTCGCTTCATCATCCCAACAGGATTCTCAGAGGAGATTACCATGGCCACGGTGACTGATAGAGCTCCAGCTTCTTGTAATATGTTGTACTCTTTATAGGCTTTTTAATAAAAACTAGCTCAGTTGATAAAGTGCCTCACAGATAAACTACAGTACCAGCCACAGTCTACATTCAACAGCATTTGGCTGGGGGCAATTTCTCACCCTGTTAATACGTTCTATTCTCAACAATGTAGCAAGACAGGATGTCCTAAAGTATTGGACACTAACAAAGTACTTTAACTTTAGTATTACTGTAAAAATTAATTGAGTATCTGTGCTTTACTTGAGTCGTATTTTTATACTGTTTTCTGTCCATCTCTACTATGAAACTATTTATTAAGGCAGGGAAAAAAAATATATATATAACAAAAAGACTGTACTTTTGACTATTGTACTTTTGACTCCACTACAATTCTAGGAAGGGAAAAAGTACATCGAAAGACTAACCAAGCCCCATTTTAAATGTAGTGAAAATTGGAGATCTACAAGTAACGCGTCGCTGTGTAAAAAGCAGGTACCTGAGGACTTTTTTGACCAGAAGCGATCTATACACTTTGACTCAGGTACTGGGGTTGGATACTTTGTCCTGCCCTGCATAAACCTTGATGTCCTATTGATGAGGGCACGTAATGTGTTGGCAACCTTGTGGGTGACACCAGCAGGAGATGCCAGATGCTGTAACCCAGGCTGCAAGCTGGGCTTTTAATGGGCTTTCCTCTACAGTGATTCAGCAGTGGGGGACCATAACAAGTAAGAAAACAAACTGCCTAAACAAAACAACAAACATTTTTTTAAGTGTAAATTTGCTAAGTTTACACTTCAAAATGCACTTGCAAGCCAGCTTAGGGTATGCTTTTTCCATCACAATTCCAATTCCATTTATAGCACCGCCAGAACCTTTTAGTACCACCAGAACTCAGATCAAACTAGACAAGACAGAGTTGCAGCCAAAACCATCTGCTCCCGTGTGTAGACATGAAACAGCAGCAGGTATATATCGCTGATCAAACCAAAATGGCCTACCACTTACTGCTGCTATCATGATGGCGTTGTCAAGGAAACCAAATCCAATGAACGGGAGGCAATTGTGGATCAGCACTGGGGAGGAGGAAAAATAAATCAGATAAATAATGAATGAATAAACACCATGGAAACTTTGTAAAAGGTACATTAATCACATGGCAAATTGTTTTATTTTGCTCTGTGCAACAGCATGAAGTTAGCCGAGCTATCTGTTTTGACGAATATCTGCCAAGTCTTTCATTATCTTTTATTGTGTATGTGTGTGTGTGTGTGTGTGTGTGTGTGTGTGTGTGTGTGTGTGTGTGTGTGTGTGTGTGTGTGTGTGTGTGTGTGTATGTGTGTGTGTGTGTGTGCGCGCCTCCAACAGTGGGTGGTGGATACTGAAAAGAATCCATCGCATTCAAATTAGTTATTTTTATTGGCAAGCAAACCTCCAAATGTTGGTTGATATTGCGCTTAGAGTGTCTGAACTTACTGTACCAGCACAGCCAGCATTTGGCTGGTGAAGATCTTCCATACGCATATGGGCATGTATGGGCAAGCACAAATGAGTGAGGACATTAATATGTCAGACTCAGGATGGCAATTTTATGAATGTAAATTTTACTTTTTATTTACCCTGACCCCATTATATAAAGCCTGAGTTATGTATACTTAGACGGCAGGGCAAACGTGAAAGAAGATTCAACTATCTCCGCAAGAGTGACAAAATTTTGAAGCAGTGGCTGCTGAAGGAGCTCTTGCTCCTGAAATGATTTACAGTATATGGGGAAATCCTAACCTGACTCCGCCAGATGGTGTGGAGTCAGGTTAGGGAAATCCGTCATATAACATGCATCTCAATGGGTGAGAAGCACAGCCTGACAGATCTTGGTCTGGCAGGGTGGAGTGGGTGGGGCTTAGCAATATGTTTGTTTATGTTCTTCAAAAACCTGTATGTACAGTACAGTCGTCAGCTATAGGCATGTACATTCCAACCTGACTAATCATGTAGAAAGAAATGTCAAGTGTACACAGTTTGGGACAAAGTACACCTGGGGTAGGAGGGGTGTCTCCTGGATGATAGGGACTGTTTCCACCGCCCATTCTCTTATGACTGTCCTTGTATGCCAATAGAAAACAACCGGCATTTTTCTTGCTCCACAGTAACACAGGCAACGCAAATAAACATTTGCCAGCAGCCCTGCCTCCCTCCCTTTCTTTTTGGGGGAATAAGAAAAAATTATCATTGCACAAAAAGGAATATCACCTTATTTTTTACTTCTGTAAACCTGTGATGTGACAATAAAGCAGATTCTGCTTCTTCTGCCCATCTCTCTGTAGCATGATTTGGTTTAAGAGCTTAACTTTTTATATTTATTTATACCCAATTATTGAGTTTTCTCACCATGATATTAAATATTGAAATGATATTGCTTCAAGGTTTTTGTTGTAGATTAGAGCACATGAAATGTGTGCCTAATCCCATCACATCATTCACATGTTTATAATGTTCCATTACAAACTGCCAATAAGTTAATGATGTTCATGACACTTTAGCTTTCAATCACTACTGGCTAATAGTACTGTACACTACTGTATGTATAAGAAGCTAGTTGATAGTTTGTCATTTTTAGTACACAATCACTTTATGTTAGCCTGCCAATATGATGATGTTTCTGATTATTTTCTACACAGTTCTGTTATGCATAGCCACCTTGAAACTATTTTACTAAATAATTAGAGTATATACCAACTTGTCCAGACACCACTACAACACTGATTACACAATTTATTTTGTTATAAACATCTATAAGTTCTGTAGGGAGGAATTTAAAATGCCTTCTTCTTCACCCTGCCCTCCAGGTAATCAAACGGAATGAATTCTGGAATAAACAGCTGGCGAAACATTAGTGAGAACAAAACATCTTTTGTTATTGATTAATTTGTTTTGGTAAAACAAAAGGGAGAGCGGCTGTTCATGTTCAGAGCAATTAAGGAACATAAATTATTTGCTGGGGATGAATTGGGGAAGCACAGTGGTGCAGTGGTTAGCACTGTTGTCTTACAGCAAGAGGTTTGAAACTTGGCAGATTGCATTATTTTCTGTGTTTGAATGTTCCTCCCATGTTCATGTGAAGTATTATGTAAATAATTGTATGATTCAAATAGGGTTGTACCTATGAATTAACATTTTAATATGGTCCTCACTCCTTTGGGGTATTTTTTGTAGATTTTCACATACAGTATGTGAAATGTGTTTGCCCTCTACATTAATCCATCCTAACTATTATTAACCCATTAAGACCGGGAACGCATCCGTGTTACTCTAGATTTTATCCACTTTAACCATTATTTACAAAATAGCAGATATACAAGCTCACAGCACAGAGTGTTATGCTGCGATTTTTAAAGCAAACATTTGTAATAGTCTAGTGACAAACAGTCAAAAAGTGCTTTAGTTTCCGAGATACCCCTATCAGAGGTAAACCCAAACACAACATAGTTTTTCCTCATCTCTAAGGTCTCCCATACATGAAATGGATTCTTGTATAAACATAATTTACCGCAAAAGTGGTGAAATTGATATATAAAGTTATACACTCCAATCTAAAAATAAAGCCTATCCGTCTGTGGGTTAAGGCATATAAACTCATGTAGATTCACAATGGAAGCTCTGAGAGGTTCGAAACTTGGCATACTTGAAGCCAGGACATCTCTCTACATTCTAGAAGAGACCAAATGCCAATATCTGGATTGAAATGGGAGATATAGTCATTTGAACACATACCTACAATCGGCGTGTATTGCCTTTATTGATATTACATAGTGTAAAGTGACAGGAAATGGGGAGAGAGATGAGGGAGTGACACGCAGCAAAGGTTGTAGGGATCGGGATTCAATCCTGCAGCACGCTGTCTCAGGCTTAGAGCCTATGCCCTATCTATGTGGTATGCGCCTGGACTGCTAGGCCAGCAGGCGCCCCCAAGACAGAGTAGGGTTGATGCAACATTGTTTAACATAAAACAGGATTGTTTAATTTGTGGGAATCAAGGCCAGTACAAGACCAGAACATCTGACAGCCATTATGACTGTTACAAGTACAGTAAGAGTACCAGAGACGAGGTCCTTCATGCAGGATCAGAAATGCACATGCCACTTTGGAACAGCACATGCCACTTTGGAACGGCACATGCCACTTTGGAATGGCACATGCCGGGTATGAGCTGCGACACATACCAGGCCTGCCGGCAAGACTTGGGCAATGAGGCCCACGTATAGGCAATAAGATACAGATAGAACAGGTGGAGCCAAACACTGTAGTATAACTCAACTGTAACCAAATATGTTATATGATATAACCTCTTCAGAATTGTATGACTTGCTTCAATGAGGATAATCTTGAGCATCAAATGGGTGGAGCTTGGTTTCCCCCAGCCAGGTTTGCTAAATAATTTGAGTTCTACTGTAAGCCTGCATTTATCTCTGCACTATTGTTGAGGTTGCATAAAATTACAAATTTTCTCAACTTTGGGACATTTCATACACCCTTGATAAGTGAATTGAAAATAAAACTAATCAGTGTGATATCGTAGATTTCATTAGGACGGTTAACATTTCCCCCCATTTGGGACACTATATACGTTTAGTGATAGAACTCCATGAGTATACAAGCTACCTTTACACAATTGGTATTGCTGAATTTAGTAGAACCACACCTTTCCAACAAGCCCCCATATAATATGTCGATATGGTTATCAATCTCAGAGTCACTACAAAGTAAACAGAGCTTTACATAGATATCTAGAAGACTATAATAGAATGTAGAGGGATGTCCTGGCTTCAAGTATGCCAAGTATGCCAACCTCTCAGAGCTTCCATTGTGAATCTACTTACAGTGCCAGCTGCCAGGGGAGCCATTGCTCAGAGACACTTTGACACATAAACCGGGGCGGTGGGGGTGAACCAAACCCTTCCGTTTCCAATAGTACCTGGGAAAAAGATTGATTTACAAACAAAAATCCCTCAAACAGCCATAGCGCTCAGTGAGGTTTAGCAGACTTTTACTCAATTATTCAGGTACTGTACAGTAACTTTTTAATAACTAGAGACTAGGGAATAAACATAAATAACACGATCAAAAGGAATACTGTATATAAAGTATACAGAAAAATTGTCTATGTTCATGTGCAATATTAATAATGCCCAAAGATGTGAATAATACAACGTTACTGTGTGTATTGTTCTGCTCTTAACAGGAGAGAACATTCGATTGTGATCATAGATTGTGATTACAGTTTCAATAGATGGCGTAATGAGAGGTCCAGTCAGGGTTGACATTTCTTCTTTGTTTATCTTTTAATCAGAGAAAGTTTTTCAGAAAAGAAGAAAATACGATTATAGTCTAAAAGGCCCTGTGTGGTGGTTGTGTGCATCTTTGTGTGCACAGAGGCTGTCCTCACTGATCCCATCCCTGTCCTGTTCTAATCTATTAATAATCTGAATGCCACAGCCTCTGTCATAGTGTGGCTCTGTGACAGACAGAGCCTACACTACTATCCTTGTGTTCACGTTTGTCATCTATCTTTCACTATATCTATATCTATAAATATTTGCCTACTGTACATGCATACATTATATTTTATTCTCTTTGTGTGAGAAAGAGAGAGAGATAGTTTTCCATCACTGACAGAAAAACAACTATCATCTCTCACAATATGTACAACCCTGTGCTGGAGTGTGTGTGCATGCACGCAAATGTGACAGAGAGGAGTTTTAATGTCTCACCATATCGGATTTGTGCTGACGTGGGTGGTGAGGCTGCCACAGTTTCTAGAAGAAAAAAGCAAAAGAGACACAGGATCAATATCACATTAGTTTGCCGGTATGCCAAGCAATGTTTTACCTCGACTTGTCAGAAGAGGAACATGGGTTTGGCAATTCTTCAAAAGCAGCAGGCTGGTAAATTTTCACAAAACTGCCTGCACATAGACTGAGCAGATGGTGATTGATTCCCTGTGCTTTAACAAATGAAACCTGTAAAAATGCACCAGGCATTTTTCAGAAGGTAGTAGCACTATCTAACAGCCACACTGCATGAACACGTGCCCAATATGTCTGACACTGACATGAGCCTACAACGCCATGCTCATCATGATATTTCACTTTGTCACACTGAAGAACACAAGATGAATGTTTATTCCACGTTCACGGCACAATGTGGAAATGTTGTTTGGAATGGCACTAAGACAGCCAATGTGTGTATGGTAACTATTATATTGTAACTCTCGGTCAGTGCTTTGTTTCTGTAAATGTAATGCTACTTCGTCTTACTACATTGTCACATAAAACTAACAAAAAAGAGCTAGTGACAAATTAATAACTACAACTGATCCATTGGAAGACATTCTCTGAAAAGTAAGAGTTTTGGACAGACAGTACAAGGTTTCTACCCGACAGCAACAAATCAATATAAAAGATAGCACAGGGGTTGACAATAATGGTTGCCTGACTGTCCGTGGCAAGTACCGGTAAATAAAACGTTGGGGACAAGTGGAGTTTGCTTTCAAGTTGCCTGACGGCCAAGTGCGTTTGGACATGACCTTTGGGCAAGTAGAACATGACCTGTCCTGTACTTGCCCCGGAGATCTTAGTGTCAAGTCAACCCCTGCAGCACACATTGGCCAGGCTAGTGAGCACTGCAGGGAAGAATGCCTTGCTGAGGAAATTGAGCTGACTGGATATAAACGATGGAGGTTAGTGGAACAGAGTGCATTCAGGGTGAGAGTGCAACAGGGTACCACACGACACAAGTAGCTACTTCATAGTGCTGGTGATGTGGACAAAATGTAATTGTTTTAATTAAATTATTCAATATCAATATTATATATAATATGAATTGACTTTTGAATGTAGCACCACAATGATCAGTTCAAGTGATTAAATCCCGGAAGAGACAGTTTTGCCATATGTAAAATGAAATCCAAGAAACAATATCTAGATTAAACTTCTTTGCCTTTACTTTTGTCTATTTGAAATATTTAAAAATGTTTTTCAAAATAGTAAAAAATTGTAAGAGTCTAAGGATAAGGCATAAGGCATAGATGAAAATAGAGCCAATAGTATCGTATCACAATATCGATATATTGCCCAGCCCTAGGTTTTCAGCGATGTTTATTTAGAATCCCCATTATCACAGTGTGTGTGTGTGTGTGTGTGTGTGCACACGTGCGTGTGTGTCACACATATACATTACATAAAGTATATATTTTGTCAATACAATCCAAAAGAAGTATATGCATGATGTGCTTGACTAAAATGAGACACATAAAGAAAGCAGTCAGCAGAGTCATGTTTCAAAGTCAACAGGCAAAGCCCATGTAGGCCTACTGTGTTGTGGTCGTCAACATGTTCACACAAATCTACCGACTCAACGGCTATTCTGGAAAAGGTCAGAGATGTTCTATTTTAGAAGCACAGAATCAAAGACTCTATCCAATAACGAATCTCTGGCACTCTGGGAGGAGGAAAGCAATCATGCAAGGCTCGGATCAAAATCTAAAAGTCCACTTTCACAGAGTTGCCACTTGCCAGCTAGGATTTTTAGAATTGACACCGACTGGTAGGGTGGACAAATCTGCCACCCACAGCCAAGTTGATTCATTAAGTTAAATTCAGGGGCGAGATGTTGCAGGAGCACAGAGGGCCGACGTCCCCTTTCTTTTCAAGCTGTACGCACGCGTGCGTGCATGGCACGCACGCCGTCAAGATGTGTTGACGCCGCGGTCAACACTTCAATCCCCCTACCTGGCTGCTTTGCATAACAATACTCGGGCATGCCTCACATCATTCGCCTCATATTCTCGGCTGTGTTTACTGGCAGTGCCTGGCTAACGTGCTTAGATTAGATGATGACAATAATTAAAATGCTTTTTATTAAACAATACAGAAGATACGGATAATTCTGCTTGAGCGCATGTATTCTGTTACCCGTGAGCCTTCAGTAAGCACTTTATTTTTTTTAAATCAGAACATTTGTTTAGCATGCCGTGGCAAACTGGCTAGTATGCTCCAAACCAGGTTGAGGTGGAAACATTAACAATGTAACTAAATGGAAGGAGTTCCGGGTTGAATTTTGGTGATATTGCAATAGGACCTCATCTTGGAGCACAACAGTATGCAGCAGAGGGTGAGGGGCTACTTTAGGGCATGCTCTAGTCTAAAGGCCAAACCGCACCAATGCAACTCCTTGCAACATGCAACTACTTAATGCAACAACATGCAACTACTTCGAACTGCCAACAGAAGTCTGGCCAGACTTGTTGAAAACTAGTTATTTTAGTGTGTGTGTGTGTGTGTGTGTGTGTGTGTGTGTGTGTGTGTGTGTGTGTGTGTGTGTGTGTGTGTGTGTGTGTGTGTGTGTGTGTGTGTGTGCGCGCGCGTGGGTGCGCATGTGCGCGCGTGTCATGCCACTGTAGACTCCTTGGACTTTCTTCTTTAAAAAATCACACCCGTGTGAACTGAGCGGTGGTTTACCCACCCCCTCCCCCCTTCCCCCCTGTGTGTGTGTGTGTGTGTGCGTGTGCGTGTGTGTGTGTGCCTGGCCTGGCCTGGCCTGAAAACAGCGCCCCTCCCTTAACATGTGTGGTCATAAAAGGTACTACACCACAGGCTTCAGGCTACATACAGACCCACCCACCCACATACAAACATACCTACACACACGGCCACGCTATGGAGACGGTGTGACTACCGCTTAAAATGTAAAGTTTTCATTGTATTCATGAGTTTTGTTATTAACATCAACCAAAACGTATTCATAATAAAGAAGACTTTCCTTTCAGCACATTCATTTCAGATGCCCTAGGGCACACAACAGGAGTAATTAACCATTTTACAGATGATTTTACTTTCTTTCTAATGACTCCAGTACAAACACACACATTAGCGGGAAACTTCCTCTAAATGATAGATCCCACAGATGTAGACAGAAACCGGGACAGAAATGTATTGTCCCGGTTACAGCACATTTTGCAACCACTTTGACAAATGAGATGCTCCCTGTGTTTCCAGACAATCCAAAACGCAATGATTTGCAACTTGCAATCATTTGCAAGAAATTGTGGCGGTCTGTCTTGACCCAGTTGCAGGTCAGTGCAGTTTTGGGATTCTGTTGTAAGGGTTGCAGGTGTGTTGCAAGTTGTGCAAGTGGTTACGACTGTTGTGACAGGTTGCGTTTCGAAACAATCATTGGTGTGGAGGACTGGGCTTTACCTTTAAACTTCTTCTAGTATAGAGTAAATGCACCCCAGTGTTCATCTCAGAACAATCCATACAGAAAAAGTTAAAGGTAATAGGATTTATCGATTGCAGTTTGGTTTCAAAGTAAAATAATTACAGGGAAATAAATACAGGCAGAGGGAATGGTGTCTGCAGACACCACCGCACACTTCTAGTCGGTCATAAGTGATCATTGATTTGAGAGGGATTATTTTGAGTCTAGATATTGTTTTCTAGAAAATCCCACTCGTTATGCCTTTAAAACATTGTGCTCTCCACTACTTATCAGGCGAGCAGAGCCCTGGGCAACGTTGCCTCGATATTTTTTGAAAATGTATGCTAATTTGTGCAAATTTTTGAATATATATATAAGCAAATATTGAAGTAATAAAACCCTCCCATCAATCGCCAATGCTGTACCAAATTTGGAGCTGCTTCATGCATGCACATAGTCACACACCAAATGTTGCTAATTGTTGAACAAATAGGTCTTAAAAGTAGTTGTGTGTCTGTGTCCTTCCTCTGTTTTTCTATTACTAATCCCTGAACCCTGAACATATGCAACGTTCTATATCATGATAAATGTGTTCAAGTCCTCGTCACAGCAGGTCCTAATAAGGATTAGGGTTAGGTTTAGGGTTAGGGGTTAGGTTTAGGGATAGAGGTTAGGGTAAGGCCACAGGTCACAAAAACGATTTTGTGTGTGTGTGTGTGTGTGTGTGTGTGTGTGTGTGTGTGTGTGTGTGTGCGTGCGTGCGTGCGTGCGTGCGTGCGTGCGTGCGTGCGTGCGTGCGTGCGTGCGTGCGTGCGTGTTCCATGAAGAAAAAGAATAAACCTGCACACTCATCTGCTCCAATGTAATTTAATTACAACGGTTTGAGCCAAGGTTCTTCATCGGGTCAAAACCTCTACGAAGAGCCTTGCCTGAAGTTGGCTGAAAACGTTGTCCTCAAATTACATTGGAGCAGATGAGTGTGGAGGTTTGTTCTTTTTCTGCATGATACTTTCCAAGCTTCCAACCCAGCACTCTCAACCAAGTGATTAGTGGTATTCTATTAATATTTTTGGTATGAGTGTGTGTGATGCCACAGTAGCCTTGATCATTCTGCTTGACAAAGTAAAAACGGCATTGTATTCATGAGCTTAGTGATTAAACGTATTAATTTCAGATGAACTATGAATAGGACACACAATGGGAGTAATTAACCATTTTGACATCTCATCTGATTTTACTTTCTAATGACTCCAGTACAAACACACAAGCCTGTGGGAAACAGCCTCTAAATGCTCCCACAGATATATACAGAAATGTACTATGACAGAAATGCCTATCATACTGTATCTGTCAATCACAGCACATTTTGCGACCACTGAGACAAACACGATGTGCCCTGTGTTTCCAGACTAAAAGACGGTCTAAGCAGAGCAATAGAGGGAATGGATTAACATTTTTCTCCTGTTATTGGCTAACTAATTGGCTGCCGTTTCTAAACTTTCTACAAGGCAAATTTCAAAAAGAACATCTGACAGAATAGCCGCTTTGAAGGAGACCTCCTGTCCAGACTCCAGAGAGAGCACAGATCGCCCCAGAGGAAGAGTGTAAGTCTTTGTATACACAAGCACAGTTTGTCATCATTGCACAGAAATGCACACTCACTGCTCCTTAAACATACTGACTGGGAGAGAAAGTAACACAAAGAATGTGCCAGATGGTTTTACAGTTTTGGCCATGACTCCTTCACCACATTGGCAAGCAAGCAGCCATCCTTCAAAAGGTGCCATTGCCTTCTAATAAGTCTAAACATCTCTTTAGCGTACCAACGGCAGCTGTTGAGCTGGCTGCATAGCCTTAATTCATGTACTGTGCCGTTGCCAGTTAGTACCTTGGCCGTGAAGTGACAAAGTGTCCCTTCACAGCCAATGCAGAATTATGTTAAAGAGGTGGTGCCATATGTACTTTTTCTGGTTTTCATGTGTCTAGGAATATAACCTTACATGCTCATATTTCAACTAACATTACAAACAATAACAATAATCCATATGTCCATTAGTCCATACTAGAAGCTGGGCCGCCCGAGCGTCTAGTCGGCGACCTGGCCAACTCGGAACAATGTAAATAGGGAATGAATGCCCCGCCCTTTAATGCAAACCCCATTATACCTGTTTTCATAGGACCCGTTTTGACCATCTGTCTGCCTGTGTCCATTTATGCCCATATATGGAGTTATCTGTATCCGTCTGTCTGTATGTCGCTGTCCATTTTATGTCCATATATGGAGATCACTGCAGTTATAGTTCTGGGTCCATTTTATGCCCATATATGGAGATATCTGTCTATCTGCGTCCATTTTATGCCCATATATGGAGTATCTGTCTGTGCCTCCAACTGTGTTGCAGACACAGTGCCGGTTCCCCCTTTAATGCAAACCTCATTATACCTGTTGTCATAGGACCCGTTTTGAACATCTGTTTGCCTGTGTCCATTTATGCCCATATATGGAGATATCTGTATCTGTCTGTCTGCGTCCATTTTATGCCCATATATGGAGATCTTTGACCATCTGTTTGCCTCTGTCCATTTATGTCCATATATGGAGATATCTGTATCTGTCTGTCTGCTATGGAGAACGCGCGTGCCCGTGGGACGAACGGTTCTCGAGATACGCGGATTACATACATACATACACACTCACAGAGATTTTTTGTTGACTCATGTGGCGTACGTCAGAGCAGTATAATCAGAGAGTGGTGTCACCGCGGGGTCAGAAACAGCGCTGGTCACGTGGTTCATTGTCACTTTACACCTCATAGACTTCAATGCATTTTGTAAACTTCCGGTTCGCCGTTTGTCACTATACGCCAATAGATGTGTGCGTAGAAGACCTGGCCCCATGAAGTGAACGGGAGTGACGCAACTCTCCATTCTAGGGCTCTGGCGTACGTGATGTCAGAGCCTTTTATGAAGTGATGTCACAATGAGTCAGAGCTTTCGCCGATTTCCTCCGGAACAGCCTGATGTCAACAATCAACCAAATAAACCAACAATCAAATAAGGAGATTCCGAACGTTTCGCGCCGGTTCGGGAAAACCGCGCGTCGGGTCGGGTCGAGACCCGGCACTGCACTCCGTGCCGCGGCGGGGAACGCGCGTGCCGAATCTGAAGCCGGTGGGACGACCGGTTCTCGAGATACGCGGATTACAGACACACAGAGACTTCTCGCATTTATAGATAGATGACGTCCTGGTAATGAATGACGTCAAGATCATCCTCATATGGTTGTGATCTGGCCTAGTTTTGAATGTCACCGGAGTCACTGGAGGACGTTATCATAACGTCATCATGACCAATGTTAAAAAATAAGAAAAGAACATCATTTAAGCTAAGTGAAATCCCAGGAAATATCAAGACTTGTATCACAATATCGATTTCATCCGGCTTCAGGGTCTTAAGAACACCCTGAAATTAGATAGACAGCCAGATCTATGCAGTCAGGGGAGCTATAATTAGAACACACCAGATGTCCCCACAACCGTCACTATCATGCTCGTCTCTTCAAGAAATACTCCAGGTCTCTCAACCGACTGTGGTCCAACAAGCACTTGTCTTGAACAACAAAAAGGTCTACCCCCTTCTTGATTCCTGTATCCCTTCTTAGCATTTCCATGATCCTTCACATACAGTACATCATTTCATCCATCTATGATCAGGGTTCTGATGGTTGCAATTATTTGCTATTAGGTGATGTTTGTGATGTGGGGGAACTAAAGAATGTTCTGTGTACTTTTCAGGCTCTAATAACCTAAGAACCTGAGCAACTCCATTAATTACTTTGAAGATGTTCTTCAATCTGTCACTAGCCTTGGGGGAAATATAAGAATGCAGATAAGATTTAAACTAGAAATACTGCATCGCGGCTGTATGTCTCTATCAATAAATACAAATAAATATAAAAACAAAATTCCAAAATAAACAGATTTAGTAAAAGAACATAACCGTACAAGTGTCAAAAAACAGCAATTTATTAATTGAGTTTGAGTTCTCAATTTACAATTTAGCAGACGCTTTTAATCCAAAGCGATTTACAATAAGCAGAATAACATAGGTAGACCACGCACCTAGTCAGTAAACACTTTTCTAAAACCTAAGAAATGCTATCTTGCTTCATGTGTGGTCATCGAGGGAAGGGGAGTGTTACAGTAGTACGGGCGATTCTGTAGTTCTGAGTGAACGGGTGGGGTTGTAGGGGTTGATCAGGTTTCTCTCCAGTGTGAATTCTCTGGTGGCTTTTAAGGTTTGTCCACACTGATCACATCCATAGGGTTTCTCTCCTGTGTGAAATGTATGGTGGCTTTTAAGGCTGGTCATTTGAGAGAAGTGTTGTCCACACTGATCACAACCATAGGCTTTCTCTCCAGTGTGACATTTCTGGTGGCTTTTAAGGTTAGACATGTCAGAGAAGCATTTTCCACACTGATCACAGCCATATGGTTTCTCTCCAGTGTGAATTTTCTGGTGGCTTTTAAGGTTTGTCATGTGAGAAAAGGTTTGTCATGTGAGAAGAGTGTTGTCCACACTGATCACATCCATAGGGTTTCTCACCCGTGTGAATTTTCTGGTGGCTTGCTGAAACGTATTGTGAGCTTTGTAGATTGGCTATATTCGATGCATCAGCCACACCCTCGCATAACTAAAAAGTATAAAGTAGTGATAGTATAAAGCCCAATTTATGCTTCGTGTTGCACGCAGAGAATAGACAAAAATAGAAGACTTACAAGCCCAGATGCAACGCGCTGTAGGCTTGCATGTCGGCTAATCTCGGTAAGAGACACCTCCGCGCGGTGAACTATGAATTGGGCTTAACTCAGGCTCTCTTCCCAGACTCCCCCGTGAGTCAACCTTCTCTGAATGGGATTTGATGGTTTCCGTTATTGGCTTAACACACTTGACTGCTGCTATATCACAGAGCCAGACCCAGTACAGTCGGCTGGCTCAATGAAAAGCATATAGCTTGTAAGCATCGGTCATTCGAGGCATGAGCTACACAGCCAAACGTGTGGGTAGCGCTGACCAGAATTTTGGCAAAATAGCTTGCAATATACTGTTCTGCTGGCATTTACTCTCGTTTTGGGCTTCCCTGACACTGAGCTTAACATTAACAAAGTGTAAAAATGGCCAATGTGTTGTTTTTTCTTTTCCTTATTACTGTGAGAGAGTGCAATCATTCAATGCACCAAGTAACAAAGGTGAAAACCAAAAGAACAGTATTGCAGGCCTGCCAGGCCATTTTGACCATTTTTGGAGGGGCCCTACCCACACGTTTGGCTGTGTTGCTCATTCCACGAATGCCCGATGCTTACAAGCTGTACCTCGTTGTAAAGGTGACAAATCAACGATAGAAATGATATAAAACACAATACCATTTGGTATTATTAAAGGGGAGATATAATTAATTATTAATATGTTTCCTTTCTTTTTGTGCTGAGTTTATATATATATATATATATATATATACACACAATATAAACGAAAATATGACAAATGTACGGTTATTGTTGTCTGCAGACAATAAACAAATCAATCAATCATGTGACCTCACCTGCCCTGGACCTAAGGAGCCAATACAAACTATGATGGACTGCTGAAATGCCAGCAGATCCTGCTGACAGCTGGGAAGCAAGCACTATAATAAAAAAATAAAACACTGCAGGAGATGCCCTCCTCCAAGCAGGAGAGAGAGGGTGGTGAGACAGACAGACAGACAGACAGACAGACAGACAGACAGACAGACAGACAGACAGACAGACAGACAGACAGACAGACAGAGAGGATGTTGGGGGTGGTTGGGCAGAGTTTGACATGGAAGAAGAAGTGAGAAATGGAGAGAAGTGGGAACACGACATAAGGGGGTCGAGAGAGAGATAAAATCAGAGACTGAAAAGACATTTGGAGGATAAAAGACAAATGGCAGAAGAGAAATGACGAGCGAGAGATAAGTAGTGGAGCCGTTTCCTCTGGAATGGGAAGGACGTTTTGTGTAAGGAACAGGGGGTAGGGCTGTCACAATTATTACATATTCGTCTAATTGCAATTAATTTACATAATCGCAGAAATAATAGCAGATCTACAAGCTCACAACGCGTCGCATCGCGACACGTATGAGCTTGTAGATCGGCTATTTCCACTATCGATGTTCTTTTTCAAGTTTAAAGTTGTCAAATAATGTAATTTCTTTGTGTATTTAGAGTTATGCGTCATATCTGCCGTGTGCAACTTCAAAGCCTAAAAACGAAACAGAAACATAAATATCAACGACAGAAACACAATTAAATTGTTAATCGCAATTTTTGAGTGACAATTAATTGTCACGTAAAATATCATAATCGTGACAGCCCCGACAGGGGGATAAAATGAAAAGAGGGACCACCTAAAAGGCTGCCATCTGTTCTCTCGAAGGCATCCTTGCGTGGGACCTTCAGCCTCTACCTGCAATTCCCTCCGATGCCGTAAAACACAAAGCACACTATCAGGCATTCTCAATAATACCCTTGTTTATTCGGGTCTTGCCTCCTTGCCAGGCTGTCACGGTTTATTAGCCTGCCATGACTCCCTCCCGTGTTTGTTTGCTTCTGAAATTAATTCAACAGTGAGCCAGTGGTGATTAGCACCGATAACTTACTGTTTTACCTTACCTGCCAATCAGCCTTACACCAGCGTGTAAAGTACAATAATAGCCCCGAGACAGCTCTCTGCGCACTCTGTCAGATTGCAGATAAACATGGGCTGACGTGGGAGACATCATTAGTGTGCTGCAAGAGTAGCATTTCTTTTTAGCTGCGAGAACACAGCTAGTATAAGCCACTGTGAAGGTCTGTCTGTCCAAAAATGTCAAGCGCAAACCCATACTGGCTCATCACAGATTATGTGCTTGCACAACCCCCTCAGAGGTAAAGTTAACTCAGCAATGTTCACTAAGCGCGCAAACCATTACCCTAGAGTCCTATTCACAACGAATGGCGTGAGCTTGTACATCTGCTACTTTCAGCGAAGAGATTTGGTGTCCAGGGGAAAAAGCAACGTACCTAAGAGCCCTGGGTGACTCAACAAAGTATATACCATGAGGTTTAACGTCATTATGGTGAAGTTTCTCGGTGAAGGAGTTGCAGTAAGAGAATGCAAAACACTCACACTTTAAACCGTATTTATTTTTTACAATGATTCAATCCCTTGTGGGGATCTGATGTTCCACAATGAATTAAGGTGGATAAATGGTCTTGTACTGGTGGGTGTACATCATGGATTTGATCCCAAGCTCACGACCTGTTTTGTGTGACTTGTCAATGTCATAACTGTACTCCAGCAGTGGCTCAGTGGTCGGATGGGAAAGGAACACAAGGTTCCCATTCGAGCCCGGGCTATAAATTCACCATTTACTATTTATTCCTCTCTTCAATATCCTGTCCTAAAGCATGAAGGTCTTGGAAATAACATTTAAATGAGCGAGGAATGGAAAAGGTGCATGGAGCTCCCACTGCTTTAGTTGATTTTATATTGGGCTATCATTACTCCTACTGTATTTTTAAGCTTAACCTTTTCTACGGGCACCCTGGGTTAAGGGTTCTCGATGTTAAGTTAACTTTCCATGCCTCTCAAGAACTATACCGTATACCACAACTGAACCCAAACACTACCACAGCTGTCCTAATCAATGCCATCCCATAACGCTGGGCATGCATGGCATTATAGGTGTGACACAGTGTAAGCTGTACATCAATAATCTGCCATTTTCGCACAATGCCATTGTATGATGAAATGCAAGATGGGACTTAAGATGTTGACAAGATATACTTATTTGTTATACTCTTTATTTCAGTTATATATATTATCATTATTCCTATCTCTCCTCACTGGTCTCCCGGCATGTGCACTTAAACCTCTCCAACTGATCCAAAATGCACGACTGGTCTTCAACTAGCCTAAGTTCTCACATGTCTCCCCCCTTCTCCACTCACTCCACTGGCTCCCGGTTGCGGCCCGCACTAAATACAAAACACTGATGCTGACCTTAAAAGCAGCCAAAGGTATGGCTCCTCCATACCTCCAAAACCTGATCAACCCCTACACCCCCACCCGTTCACTTAGATCAGCCAACACAGGGGTGCTGACAGAACCATCACTAAAAGCCCCAGGACAAAAATCCACTCGTCCGAGACAGTTTGCCCTCCTGGCCCCCAAGCTGTGGAATAAACTCCCTGTCGCACTTAGAACAACGGACTCACTCGCTAGCTTTCGCCGTGGACTGTGGACTCACCTTTTCAGACTCCACCTAAACCCATAGCACTACTGAAACATTCAATGACCATTTTTTAGAATACTTTTTTCTTTACTGATTATATTGTTTTTTTTTAGATTGATATTCATATGCATTTGTTATATTGTTGTTGATGTTCTGACATGTTATCTTGTTTATTATAGTGATGTATTATCTGCTTTTTGTAAGTCGCTTTGGATGAAAAGGTCTGCTAAATGCCTAAACTGTAAAATACCTGTGGGTACCGACTACACATATTCTTAAAACAGCAAAACTCCTGTAGCCTACACGAGGCTGATATGGTTGACCACCCTGTCATAATGAGACACAATGTTACAGATTCAGACTTTCATACAATTATTCTAATTGCCCGCAGTGGGAAAACTTGTCCAGCACAGACAGACAGGACGAAAAGAAGGAGATACAGTAACTATAAATAGCTACTCTGCATCATTACTACAACAGGAGAGAAGCTATGTATATTATTTATCAGCCTTCTCGGGAAGCTTTGGCTGATAAAGTACACCATGTACCATTTACACCAGAAAGCTGCCAAGTTCTCTCCATTCTCCCTTCCCTATTCTAACTCTTCCAGTAATTGCAAAGCTGAGAGCACACACCAAAAAATAATTTAGTTTACACTTGTAATTAGGGCTGGGCGATGTGGCCAATATATCACAATTTCTTTAACCAAAATACCTTGATTATTCAGATGTTTCCAACCATTTTGGAACATTTTGGGAAAAAGCTAAAATAACACAATATTACAATATCCCAAATCGTAGACGACATCTACTGTCATATCATGATATTGATAGAATAGAATATATCGATATACAGTATATTGCCCAGCCCTACATGTAATTATGTGATCAAGTGACAATACATTTCCAAGGTACAGCCATAGGTTCTACTGCTGGCCACAACAGCATTTCACTGCACATATACACGTACACTTGCAATAAAGCATGGTGTGACAAATGAGGCCTCTTCGAATCTTGAACAAATCCCCTGCCGCGACTGAAGGTTAAGTGTCTGGCTCGAGGGTACCTGTCCTACACACTACAGTGGTTATTGACGATTTTGAGGGAAGGGAGAGAATGTGAACCACAGGCCGGATTAGATAGGGTGATAAAACATTACATCAGGTTCAATGTTCCCTGTACTAAGTCATCATGCATCTGATGGGAAAGATGGTGCGATGATAGATCACAGAATGTGGAATGTAGAACATATGGCCCCCAGGCTCCAGCGAGCAGAGTCTAATCAAGACTACTAAAATAAATGGCTGGGGAAACATGCTGCACCCACCACCACCTCAGTGCTCTGAAGCTATGTTTTGGAATGGAAAGAAAGTAGCATAAAAACGTTCCCCCATGCTGCCTGGATCAGTGGAAAAGGGAGAATACTGAGGAATATTGGCAGGGATTGACACTAAGGTCTCAGAGGCACTTGTCCGTCAGGCAAGTACAGGTCATGTTCTACTTTCCCAAAGGTCATGCCCACTTGCCCGAAAAGTAAATCGTCCATAAACCAGGTAAAATTTGAATTGCTGTTCAATTTAACACTTATTTAGTTTTAGTTTCTGGGGCTGTGCGATAAAAGTTTTTTTATCCAAATACCTACAGTACATAGCTATGATACTGTATGACTATGGGTTCACAGTCACCTATTTTATATTTATAAGTGTAGCAAACAAGTAAAGTAATGTGCTGTGAAAACAGCACATTACAGATAAACAGAACTCTTATTTTACACTCCACAGACCAGAAGACAGAGTGCTCTGGCCATGTTCAGGTGTTTAGACAGATATTTCGTGTTGTGTTGCCTGGTCGGGCAACCTGAAAGTAAACTCCACTTGCCCGAAAGTTCTATTTACCTGCCGGCCGGGGAAAGGTGGGCAAGCCTTAGAGCTCTATTTTGATTGTCTTAAGTACCAGCTCTTATGCCTTAACTTAAAGGCCTGCCATACTTTCTCCGAACACCGAACTTTTCGTCGGAAAGGTCCGGTTCAGCTACAAAACGACGTCACTTACATCTTCTGAAATTAAAGAATTAGAGTTCGGAAAGCTGCATTTCGGAAAGTCAGAACTCTCTGAAGAAATGTTCTGTGGTCTGAGACAGTATGAAGTATGAACAGGCCTTAAGTTAAGGCATATGAGCTGGTACTTAAAGCCCGTATCAGAGTGTACGGTGGAGACCTATCCACCGCAAATTTGAGGTGGAAAGCTTTCCAACTCAAGTCAGAAAATAAGTGCAGGCCATCATAGTAGGCCCACGGTGAAGTCCTTCACCCTGTCTAGACCGGTTCAGGTCGACCAATCAGTGAACGGGGTGTAGAGCAGAGAGATGTGTTGGGACTCACGGTGGAAAGCTCTCCACCGTGAGGAATGATGTACAGTAACGTTGTAGTTTCATGACTCAAAAAGACTCGAAAAGCCTTCCACCGCAGACCCGACTATGATACGGGCTTAAGACAATCAAAATACAGCCATAGTGTCAATGCCTGATTGGTGACTGAGAGTGAGAACACATATCATCACATACTAGGTACAAATCCAAAGGAAATGCCATGGCTTCCACTGACACCACGACCACACCTCTTCCCCTTTTTCCTGTTACTCTTAATCACTTTCAATCTAGTGTCCAAATTATGGGCTTGTCATTATGAGATCATATTTATTAAACATTTTTCTCAAGCTCTACAAGCTAACAATGAAGTTTGCAATGCTTCTTGACATGTTGTGGGCTTGTAGATATTCTATTTTTGTAATGTTTTTAGTATACAATAATAGGGCTTAAGTGGTTGATTCTAACTGTCCATTTCAAAAGCAAAAATAATAATAAATGAAAACATACCTATTAGTGTTATTAAAGGGATATTACACTTTCAAAAAAACTTTTAGGTCTAATCAGGCTTGTATGAACACCCTGAACAGTTTTTAATTTGCTTCATTCAGTATTTAGATATTTGATGTAAATGTTACCAGCTCCAACACGCCCAGGCCCTCTCCACATACACACTCATTGTAACTTCAAACTCCATTTTAACCATGATAGATTCATTAAAAACACACATTATTGTTTCTGGTGACTCATAATACCCTCCTAATACGTGAGCAGACCGTGTTTTTTCAATAACTTTTTTCATTTATTTTCAATAAAATATTATTGTATTTAATGTTTTCCATTTTCCCAAAGAATTATTAAAAATAAAAGAAAAAGGTTATTGAAAAAACACGGTCTGCTCACGTATTAGGAGGGTATTATGAGTCACCAGAAAAAATAATGTGTGTTTTTAATGAATCTATCATGGTTAAAATGGAGTTTTAAGTTACAATGGGTGTGTATGTGGAGAGGGCCTGGGCGTGTTGGAGCTGGTAACATTTACATCAAATATCTAAATACTGAATGAAGCAAATTAAAAACTGTTCAGGGTGTTCATACAAGCCTGATTAGACCTAAAAGTTTTTTTGAAAGTGTAATATCCCTTTAAATACCTTTTCTCAGAAAGGAGTGAGACTGTGGAATATTGGTGACTGCGCACACCACCACCACATGTACCATGTATACATGGGCACAAATCCACAGGCAATACCATAGGTTTGCTACCACACCCTCTCTCTGTTTTTCATGTTGATTCTAACCACTTTCAACCTGGCTAGTTTGGCTATGTCATTATAGATAAAACTGCATTAAATTCACCCCTTCACTCACACACATTCAGATAATTTCAGACACCAACGGCAGGGGAAACTACTGTATGCAAGGCACAACCTGCTCATTGGGACTCGGAGCAGAGGGGTTCAGTGTCTTGCAAAAGGACAAATCAACCACTGATCTGGGGGAGCTGAGGGATCAAACTGAGAGCCTTCCAATTCTCAAGCAGTCACTTTACTTCCTTCAATCTATGTTTGGAGCATTTAATAAATGTGCAAGACAAATAGACAATTCCTGTTTTTCAGACTGACTGATTATATAAAACAGTTGTTTGTATGTGGGCATCTTTTGGACATGGGCATTATTATTATACTCTAAATGGATATCCAGCTCATTCGTGAGAATTTCTACCACCACACACCTTCATAAGTCTGACAGATAGACTGAAGCACTCTGATCTTTTATGCTACTAAATACACCGTAATGCCCCATAAACAGCCTATCACTTTTTTTTTATCTCACTGTGAGCTGGGACCTCACTCTCAGCTCACATCAAAGCTGCCCCCCCCCCCCCCCCCACCCTTGGCCTATTTAAAACCACCCTCAAAACATGTCATGCCTTCATATAACTTGAATTTGATTATTTAAATGCAAGTCCAAACGTCTCACTGCAGCCAAGATAAACATTAAATAATTAACTGATTTGTGAATTTAAAATGAACTTCCTCAAATGACATTTCTGACATCCAAAATGGTATTCACTCCTTTAAATGGTTGCCAGAATGTCCACTCTGAATTAAGAACAGGAAGCCAGTACAATGTGTTACAATTAAGCATCAGAAGACAAAACACAGTTGAGAGAGACATGGAGGGAGGGAGGGAGGGAGAGAGAGAGATACTGCAATGCTGTTGCAGAAATCCTTTTTAACGCCCATGTGAATTAAATGTAGTCTATAGGTGTCGTACCTATAGCATGAGCAGGGTGTGGCGTACTAGACAGAATGCTGACCATAGTACAACACGTGGCAGCGGGTTTCTTACACTATGAGTGAGTCATTAACAGAGAAAAGAAGAAGTAACTTCAATGTCCACTGACCACAGCAGCAGTGTCCAAAGTATGCAGAGTCAGACAGACAAACAAGATTAACAACTGGAAAGTTAATTGGATAAATTAATTAATTAAACATATTTGAAAATAATCATTGGCTAATGGATACTTGACAATGTGATTGGGAAGAGAGTAATTGGCCCAGGCACAGTCAGCCACAGTTCACAATCATTTAGCTTGTGTTAATCTGCTAATAAGCTGGTTCTGAATCCAAAACCAAAACGGGTCATTGAGCCGTGTCTGGGCTGGGGTGGCGTCTTGGCATAGTTTTTGTTTGAGCTTAGATTGCAAGATAAGACTCTTGTCAAATTTGAGTAACATTTCAAAACATGTAAAAACCTAGTAGTCGCTTGATGGTTGTGTTGAGCTTGTGTGGAGGTGTGGTATCAACTAAAGGCAGGCATTGTACGTAAACCTAAATTTAGGTCTATCCTTTGGCTGAGAAATATGTCCCCTGACTCCTCTCCTTGGTGGATGGAAAATTTGGATGGTTCTTTCTGACAGACAAAAAAATGCCTTGGATTATGGAAGGTGACTCACACAACAGCGGGCTCCTCCCTGCACATACTTGGGCACAGCCACAGAACTGGAAAAAATGCAGTTGGTGTATAGAATATGCCAAGATTATATGCACATGTACAGACAGTATGCTGATGTTTTTTAGCTATTTATTTTTAAATCTTTTTATGGTTTTATTATTATTGTTATTACCTGCTATATGCGGCTGCATTGTCTGAAGGAAGTCAATCAAAGCTAGGTTTTTCATGTGTACATGTACACAATATGTAACAATAAATCACAACCTTGAACACACACTTTCAGTAAAATCCTGTAGTTAATTGAAACCATCATCTGTAACCCACGAATGTATCTACAAATGGAACCAAATGGACCCTTGGGTTCATTTTGTTCCATTTGTTTTTTAATCTTAGTTAAATTAACACAGTAATACCAATTATGCCATCCATGATGTTTTTTCTTTTTTTTTGCATACTACTGTCTGTAAGTAACCTGTATTTGTTTGTCATGTAATGTCTGTGAAATGAGTACAAAAGGACCCCATTGTAAACAAGCCATTGTGGTTTCCTATTAGTTTATCTGAACCCTACTGTGACTGTCATGTGCTTTTCCTATGCGAACTTCTAATAACGTATTGAATTAATCAATCAATCAATCACTCAATCAGTCAATGTACAGTTGTTGTACACTGTACACCTGCATTGTGGTTTAATGTAGTGTTTCTCAAAGTGGATTCCAGGGACTCTGTGGGTTTCTTTAGGGGTGTCTAAATGTCTAAATTGTCCCATACAAGTCTGTAACTCTGGCAGTACAAATGGAACCAAATGAACCCTAACGGTTCCATTTGGTTCCATTTGTACACTGTCAGTAAGGGGAGACCTTGAAATGTAAAGGTTTGAGAAACCCTGGTTGAATCAATGTTTCCTCACCTTGTGCAATAGCCACGGACTCGAAACTCTGCAGCTCCCTGAGCAAACAGGTCCTCTCGTTGGGCTTGAGCCGGTAGATGAACTCCTTGGCGCTCGTGGGTGAGTTGAGCGTCTCCTTGGGCTCCTTCCTGCCGTGTGTCCCCATCCAGCAGCCCGGGACACGCCACACGGACACGGGGACAGCAGACAACAACAACTGCTGTTTGACAGCAGCGGCGGGTCGGAGGAAGAGGGCTCTTTGTAAACAAAGCTTTATCATCGTGGGATTTGTTTTTGGTTGTGGCAAAAATGTCTCAAAATGAAAAGAAGAAAAAAAGACTTGGATTGTTAAAGATTTGACTAGTTCGGCTGCGTTTGTTGCTTTGAGTCCCCAAAAAGCTTGTCCCGTCCCCCTAACAGCAGCACCGGCTGGGCTGTCTGGCTACCCGTTAAAAGTCAGCTCAGCCTCGCTGAGTCTGGTTCTGGTATCCTACTAGTGTAACGTATCCTACCAGGACATTTCCTAAACGACTTCCAGTCAATTCCATGCGAAATGTCCATCGTCTAGTTTTCCATGTTGCAGCTGTAATGTCAGCGACAGTGTCTCCTAGTCCTAACAGGAGGCTCTTCTTGTTCTATGGGTTTACCGTTTGACAGAAGCAGCAGAGACCGTTTATAGCTTACAGCCTTTTGGACAGTTAGCTACATGCTAAGTCTCCACAACACTGTTGTGTGACAGCCACACGCGATACGCCGAGCGTTATTATCTTTATTAGTTAAGGGCTCGTCCGAGTTGCCCACTGTCCAACACTATCCTTTATTTGACGCCGCTTTTTAATTAAATCTATTAAAACACAACCATAAAGTATTACCGGCGACTCTCTCTGCTGCCAATGTCTTCACTGTTGACCTCTCATTCTGCTTGTAAAGTCTGTTGACTCCTCAGTGCATAGATGACCTGCAGGACTGCTTCTGCTCCGCCCCCTGAGATGAGCCTACTAACAGCCTACCAACGTGTAGTAACTACACGTTAGTGCATGATCAATCATCATGTAATGGCATTATTGATATCCTTTCAAATGTATAAAATCAAACGTTTGTCATTGTGGAAAATGTAACAAACTGACAATAAGCTATTTTTAACCTCTTAACTATTGCTCGTTGATGAAATGGCGCCATCTATTGGTCTAAGGTATAATAAACAACCTTCCAGTAACTGGTAAGTCATGTATCATGAAATATGATTACCTGTATAATTTAAATCAACGTGTGGTTATATATGTGAATATTTATTTTGAAGTCTTTGAAATAAATCAGCTGCCTAAAATGTATATTGTGCATTTGTTTGAAACTGGGTGTGTGGTGGTGACGTAATTTGCAACATGGACCAAAAACAATATCAAAGATTATTTTATTTACATAATCTCTTTTTAAAACAAAAGGCAAAATTAAACAGCTTTTACCTTTTAAAAAGCTTTCCGAACTACCCAACCCCAATAATCAAGATCCTTCATCACTGAAAACCGCCCCAAAAAAAGCACAGCTTTTCAATACAAATTAGATGCAATTCACTTTCAAGAACAAGAGTGATTCTTTGCAGCTTAACTCCTCAGATCAGTGACTATAACAAAAATGAACACAACATTGTGGTCAAACCCTTGAGATGCCAGGGCTCAAAGTCAACGCTATGGACAAAATAAATGTTAACATTCAACGAACGGGTTGTGTTTGAAAAGTTATGGATGCATCAGTGAAATCAAGACCTGCAGGCAGAAGGGGGACAATATCGACTGAGCTGCCTTATAACAGCTGAAATGCAATGATCACAACAAGCAAGGTGTTGTTACACACTTACCATCATTTTCCATCTTTCATATTAATTCTGTTCATTTTTCTCCAAGATTTTTAGAAAACAGTGTTCAAAGTGGCTCATTTTGGTCGTGGAGCAACAAGGCTATTGTGTCAAATTACTCTACGTTTTCCATTTTGCAGTCAGTCAAGTTATTATTTATTTTTATATTTACTTTCAAGTTCTCCAATTATCAAGTTAGCTTTCCATACTGTTATAGACTGCGTAGGAACCCTGACAAAAGATATGGGCTGATTTTCCAGAGCAGTTCAGTGATTTTGTTCCCCAATGAGATCACATCATTTGAAGCAAAGGACCCCCCACTCAGACTGCTCCACAAAATGAAATCAAATAATAATGGTACTTTGCTTAAAACGTAGGTAATCGATCTTGCATCATACTATATATTTTTTAAAATAATCACCTTCCAAGGAGGAGTATTTTACTGAAATATACCATTTTGGATTCCACAGAATTCAAATCAAATCAAGCAAGTCTTCACATCTGCCAAATCTTGAATCTTGAAAAATAAATTAAAAAGAGTCAACAACTTAAACACTGATGTGAAGATAATGAGAACATTATCAGTATCTGAACACTCTTTTAAATACAACCTTTTCTTAGTCTTTTCTAAAGCCCGAGTAATACTCGGTTGTGCACCAGTGTATGGCACCGAAGATTGCAGAGCTACATGGTCACAATGCCTCGCACTGCAACACATTGTGAGCTTGTAGATCAGCTATTTTTGTAAACCACAGTGGCACACAACAAAGTACAAATCAGGCATAAGGGAAAGAGCATTGATGCGTTTGTTTTATTATTATATGTACAATAACGTACACAAGTGTAAGCCAGGTCACACAAGGGACCAGTAGTTAAGTAATGATAAGAGGTATATTGGTGATTACAGTAGCAATTCACTTTTAATCACACACACCTCTCTCTCTCTCACTCGTGCCGAGCTCTCACACCACACTCCAATCAGTCCAATGTACCTCCTTGCATTTTCATTCATTCTTTCCATCCGTTGTTCGTGTTCTTTCTTTCGTTCTGCCCAAAAGTAGCAGATCTATTAGCTCACGTGTCGCAGAACGAGGAGCTTATAGACCGACTATTTTCGGTCTGTAACGCCGTTCGTACGGTGAAGTATAAATCAGGCTTCAGTCTTTCTCAGAGATGCAGCAAGCACACCAGAGCTTCCCCTACATAACATGAACTGCAGCTTTAAGACCGTCCCGTACATTATCTAGTCAGCAGGTGTCCACAGTCATTCATACACACACAGACACACACGTGCAGATGCTAGGGCTAGAGCCTAAATGCAATACTGATTAATTACACAACTTTCCAAATCACCAAGGCTCCAGTTCTTTTCTCTTCATCATCAACTTATCATTGTTCGAAATCAGAATACAAATTATGGAATCACGTGGCTCTCGAGGTCCACATGGGACCGGCGTGGTATCATACGAATCTGGGACTTCATGTGGCCAGCCTGTGACGTCAGTCATCTACGCATCCATGACGTATGACTCCAAATTTGGGCAGGATATCAGCCCGATCCGAGGCCCATTGACTTCAAATATACATTTAAACATTTTAACAAAAAAAGAAAACAATGTGCAGAAAGGGTACTTCATTGGCCTACTTACTGGCAGTGTGTACAATAGATTTGGCGCTGATCGTCTCGTGGTTCGCGAGATTAGCTCCACATACACAGACACACACACAAACCGAGTCGACCCTTCTCATAGACAGCTTGCCCTCCTACAAAGCCACGCTGTAAAAAATAAAAACCTTTCTCAATACAGTGTAGCCCTAGTACTTGCACGCCTCACACAAATGTTTACACACACACACACGCTTGCATGCACGGAATCAGAGCAGCAGTTACACCTTCCACAAGCCCTTATAGAGCAAAACCCTAAAATCAAAGAAAAACTCTAAAAAGAGAGAACATGTGACATCCCTGACAGTATTCAAGAACAAATGAAGATGCTGTAGTTGGTATTTTCTTTCCTCATACTTTTTAACTTAAATATAATAAAGATATATTTATAATTCTCTCTATAGCTCTGTTTTTACGGTCAGTCCCCAGTGGAGTCTGTGTCATCGTTTATATAGTCCTCCTCTATGGGCGTGTCGTCGAACTCTATACTGTCATTGTACTCTATACTGTCATTGTCGTCCAGCAGCTCGTTGTCTGCCTCCGACCGCCCGCCAGCGGCCACTGCGGCGGCTGCTTCCCCTCCCTCCTGGTCCAGAGCCTCCACGGCTCCCCTCTGCCCTCTACGCTCGTCCTCCTCGTCCCCTCCGGGAGGCTCGGCGTTGGGCGCGTCGTCCACGTCCTGCGGCGCGGCGTAGCCCCCATTGTTGTTGGAGAAGGCGCCGCGGTCCCGGCCCTCCTCCTCGATGTAGACCTTCTGGTGGCACATCGGGCACGTGTCCTGGATGTACAGCCACTTCCTGAGGCACAAAGCGTGGAAGTAGTGGTGGCACGGCGTGATGCGCGCAGATGCGGAGAACTCCTGGTAGCAGATGGCGCATACGTCCTCGATGTCCCTCAGCTGCCCGCCGCGCACCTCGGGCAGCGAGTTGATCTTTTTGACGGCCGTGCGTCGGTTGATGAAGGTCTTCCAACCGTTCTTGGCCTGCAGGTAGATGTTGAAGTAGGCGTGCAGGCACATCATGCAGGCGCGGATCTTGCTGCCAGACTCGAACATCATTGTGTAGGCGCCGTTGCCGAACATGATGACGCCAAACAGGAACTCGATGACGTTGCCCGTGGAGCGCACATAGTACACGTAGTCGTCCAGCTTCTCCCACAGGACGTTGTAGAAGCCGTCGACCATGAACAAACCGTACACCGTCAGGGACACCACCACCTGGAACGGAGTGAGGGCACAGAAGACAGGTTGGATCAGAAATCTAAGACACACACTGACACACACACAAACAGACTCACAGACATTTCTAGACAGCTTGCCTCCTACAGAGCCATGCTGTAAAAATGTATGGCAAAGTAGAGCAAAGACAGGAATGGGTAAGATAAAGGGTAAGCTATAATGGAGAAACTATCCCAGCAGAGCTAGAGACGATTACATATTTACACAGGACAAATAGAACAGGACAATGTGTCAACTGACGACAATGAACACCATCCCCTGGGGGAGGAAATGAAGAAGGGAGCAAGAGAAACAGCTACTAACAACTGTTTGCTATAGATTGTACAGCACATGGACAGTGTGGAAAATTAGGTCACATGGAACACCACTGCCTATTAGGGAGACGGCAAGAGAGTAAACATTAGCAACATTGTACAGGGCAATGCAAAACCCATCCACTCAGTAGTGCTTGAGTGTACATATATCTAGAGTCCAAGTTCTAAAATGTTAAAGAGTAAACCAAAGAATTGTTACAAATCCAAAATGGTGTAACATTCATTTCAGAAGTAAGAACTATGTAATGCAAGGGTGTGAGTTAAACTTCCCTTAACTCAGTTAAGGGGAGGACTGCATTCAACCTTTCAACTTCAACTTCATTGTCACATAACAAGTTAACAGGTGTAAAAAGAGAAGAAAAAGTGAAATTATCTTTCGTACATGCTGCCAACAACCGCAAATGTGCTGACACACCCCTATGCTTACCTTCAGGCAGAGCTCCACACAGAAGGCGGTGACTGCGAAGAGCCAGGTGTTGAGGGCGTAGTGGTGCCAGAGGGCGTAGCTGAGTGCCACGGGCAGAATGAACAGCGCCAGCGACACCAGCAGCACCGGGAAATGTCGGCGGAAAGAGGACACGTGAGAGGCACTCAGGGACATGAGGACGGGATCCGTCATGCCGTGGATGAAGTGCAAGATGGCCGTGAGGAGAAGACACATGTTCCTACTCAGACGGACCTATGGTAGTAAAAAAAGACACATACAATTACAACTTAAATACAAAACAAATCTGTGGTCGTCAGTAAAAAGGCACAATTAATTCACAGCGGATTTCCACATGAGAAAATACACTCGACACCTTGGTTGTTGTGGTGGGTATCCCAGCTGATGAACCAGTCTGTCGAGATCCAAGATAAATGTTTACCATGACAATACTGATCAAAGGATAACGGTTGAGAACATACCAGGCGCTCCTCAGGGTCCAGGCTGCTGAGGCCCGTCTGCAGAGCCAGAATGAAGAACAGAACCGGCGCCACAAATCCCAGCCGCTTGTCCTCCTCCTCTGTTGAACCTGCCAGAGACCAGATGACATCATACTTAATTATCACCATTATTACAATACGGCATGGACCCACCATTGACTGTATTCATTCCCTCCCTATGCCTGATCTTAACATATACCCCATTATAACCACAAGCAATCCCAATGTTTATGCTTAAGGACTTCCCCCATCCTTCTTCCTCTCCATACACACCCAACAATGGCACACAACGTAGGGCAGCAAATAGTGATTATTTTCACAATTGATTAATCTGCTGAATATTTATTTGGATAATTTGATTAATCTATGCAAATAATGTAATAGACCACACAATTATAGAAATATAAAGGTAATAAAAGGGATGGCAAATCCTCATCACAAGTTATCTGAACAGAAAATCTTGAAATTGCTTTGTTTACACAGCAGTCAAAAACATAACTTTTCATTTCATAATATGGAACAAAAAGAAGTGAAGTTGTGACGTCTCTAAAATGATTATTCCATTACTAAAATTCAATAAAATGTGTTGATTGAATAATGAAGTAAATTATCAATTGTTTTACTCCTATCACATAGTTACAAACAAATTGACAACACTCATTCTGCACACAAAGACCCACCCCTCCCTCCCAACATAACCGCCCTCACTTTGCTTGTCTCATGCAGCACAAAGAAACAAACAATACTTTTAACACCTGGATGCTTTGGGTAGTGTATTGTAAAAGGTATTACACTGCATATACACACAAGGCTCTACATCACACAGTAACACACACATACCTATGAAGGCCAGGATGCTGAGACCAAGGTAATGTGCTACTGAGGAGATGACTGCACTCATGCCCAGCACAGTGAGGGTGGAGTCACATCCTGAGATGATGAGGTTACTGGAAAGGTCCCAGAACACGTCCCAGCTCAGCAGGTAGCCCTGTGGCAAAACAATAGACAACATTGTCACATGGTAAACTATAAAAAGTAATAAAATCAATCAAGCTGTACTTATAAGATAACAAACAAATAAGAGTAAAATAAAGTACATACAGAAATGTTATTATTGAAATTGTATTTGTGTGTTTATAAGACCAGTGAAAAAACGCAGACGTAAAACCCCAGAATAAGGTATCATTAAAACTTCTAGATGGTAAAGACAAGGTTACGAATTGCAGGTCTTGGAGGCCGTTTTCCCCCCCGGCTCCACCGGGCGCGTCGAGCGTCGCGTCAACGTCAACGCTGGGAACGCCCCCGTTTTAATCAATGAAGGGTGCTCCACTGCCGACGTCAACGTCGGACGCTCAAATTCGCCCCGGTTCATTTTTTGACGCCGTCCGACGCCGGCACGACGCCGTCATTTTGGTGGAGACCTAGCCTTACAGTCTGAAAACAACAACCGCTGTGTTTTATTTTTGGATAGCCCATTTGGAGAATCTATGTGGCTGGTCTGGTACAACACTGAAGGTATCTACCTGCAGAAGGTAGTTAATTCTGCATTGCACCTGCCTCATTGCCTGTTAATTCTTGTGGAACAGAACACAATCGTTAGTTTACGGTCCCTGCCCAGAGCCAAAGATCCATGCATACTCATTATTATACAACACAAGGAGAAAAAAAATGCTTGCCCAAAGGCATGTACAGCTAGTTCTTAAAAAAAGTGAGTGGCACAGTTTCTAATGACACCAGCACACCACAGCATGTAGCTCGCTCCCTGGCCTTACCTGTGGGTCAGGACCACTGTCTGCTGTGGCTCCCGTAGCATCTCCGCTCTCTCTCCGCACCGCGTGCACCACGTAGACCAAGATGAGTGCCTGGGCCGTGACCCGGGTCAGCCAGAACACCCGCAGCACGTCTGGGAAACGGATCCTCTTCCAGGTGTCCTCGAGGAGCAGCTGGAGCCCATAGATTCGGTACATGTGCCGCACCAGAAGGTAAACGTACCGGCACGAGTAGTAGAACCACTTCAGCTTCATGGCCAGGCAGACGAACGTGTTGAGGGCCAGCGCGAGGCCAGAGAACACTGCCACCAGCTGCCTGACGTCAACGGGAAGCTCTATAATCAATCCCCACAGGGGCATCATGATGTCCAGCACCACTAGGGCGGCGAACGCCGAATGGAGGTTGAGCAGGAAGACATACCCCACGCCAAAGAGGAGCTGGACCGCGGCCATGCCCAGCCACAGCGTGGGCCCGTTGCGGGGCACAAGTCTGAAGCCCAGCGTGGCTTTGTAGTAGGCGCTGTAGAAGTCGATGTGGGAGGTGGCATAGTAGTTGAGGAGGACTGCCGCCGCGCCCAGCATGACGGCAAAGAAGAGGGTGTAGAATTTAAACAAGGCCTTCTGGGAGAGCACCAGCACCACGGTGGCGACGAGGATGCCTGGGGAGATGAAAAGAGATGAATGTAGGAAGGAACATAAACAGCATGTGTTTAACTATCTGGCACCAACCAACCAATACACCGGGAAAAACAGCAACCAGACACAATGCTGGTAAATATAGAAATGTGACTGTCAATAAAACTTTTATAATGCATCAGCCACTGTGGACACAAGGGCACAAAGTCAAGTGTCCTCCTGGCCTATACACACACTGCCTTAACCAGATACAGTGTATCTGATAACACAATGAAAAAGTGCGTGCCTGGAGCAAGGAAAAGCGTAAAAATGTGCTGCTCTCATATTACAAAATAATGATATGTTTGTGGGACATATTAGGATGTAGTATGCAACTTAATAATTCAACATTTTATCAAGTCACAAATACATACCATATAACAGTATCCATAAATCAAATTAGCAGAGGACTGCTTCAATTAAACCTTTTCAGAATATTGGCCAATACATTTATTCTCACCCCAGAACAAACTTGCAGTGTTTGTAAGTATGTAATTGTGCACTGGATTTCTTTGACTGCTTGTCTTGTCATGTCTAGAACTGCGTGTTAAATAGATCATGGCCTGTCCAAAGGTAACTGTTAGTAACTGTTCAAATGGGTTACGGGAAACTCACACATTATGTAACCTAACCCACTGGCTTCTATCAGTCAGCCTCTGTACCCATTTGCCTGGCGGCGTGTTTACTCCGAACGACCAAAACGAAATCAACTGCCCCAGATCCCATTTATGACCGTGTAGAACACACCGTGGTGGTGCATGGTACCAAAGGACATAAAGCCGCGAGCCATTGTATAAAAGCATACGAATCTAATTGTTCCTGTAGGATAATCATATTATTTAAGAATATTTACAAAGTAAACAATCACGCGGGGCTGACACTAGCAGTCTAGCACTGTCGTAAACAACACCTGTCCACCTAGCTTGGCTAAGTTTGGAAACACACCAGTGGCAGAGTTAATAGCTCATGTCAGTTAGCTGTGACATACATTACATGGGAAAACTATGTTTATTACAAAGTCAGACAGGCTATTTTTCTTGTTCGTTCTATTTCTGTAGGTAGGTAGCCCTGGTGTGGTCGGGGTGAAGTCAGTATTAAGTTAGTTAGTTGACGATGCAATGACAGGTGACAGTCCCAGTGCAGAGCTACAGTCAGCTACGCAAGCCGGGTAGCTTCATTCAGAACCCGTTCGTTCGACAAGCGTCCCCGGGACAAAAATGCCGTATTTTCACCTGAAAGAAGAAAGTGACGCCGCGAGCCGCGTCGACACTTTCTTCTTCCGTTTAAAAATTACGTCAAGTTTGTTGCGCGATGAAGTATACGTCGGATTAGCAGCAGTAGTATAGCCAGTAGCCACACATACAGGCTGGCTGGATGGCTAGTTGCTGTGTCGCTGACATTTTCTCTCGTACGTTACGCTTGACAAGCGGCCCCTTCTCGCAGGTCAACTCACCCAGGACACGGACACACACGTTCCCCGCCGCCCCGGCCCAGGATCCCGATCCAGGGTCATAGTAGGAATTAAAAATGGCGTCGATAATAAAGATGCAGGGGACTCGCAGAGCCACGTCCAGCGCCACCAAGGCCTGCTGGCCTATCCGGATCTGAGCGGACGCCATGCCGGGGGGCCGGGGCTGCCTTCAACGATCCTCCGGTGTTGTCCCCATGTAAAACGACTCAACGTTACGTCCCGATCTACTCCGCTCGATGATGATTTCGGTTTCTGTCTCTGTCCCGTTTTACTTAACGGAGGAGGAGGCCCTGCCGAGCGCCATGATCACGTCTGTCCACTACTCTGTTCTGTTCAACCTCCTGTTGCTATGCGAGGAACGCGGAAGTAAGCCGTGAGCCTCTTGGGATGTGACGTGACAGTGTGGGCCGCCGTCAAAAGGTGACTGGAAGTGGAAACCTGTTGAGGTTGTTTTTTAGAAAACACAAAACAGTGTGGTTCTGGTTCTCAAACCAGAACCACACTTTTTACCCTCCCCCTGGGCCCTGACCCCTATGGCCCTGACCCTTCTATTGTAAATATCTATATCTTTTTTTGCACTTCCTGACTCTATCTACTCTGTCATTCAATGTTATGTTATATGAGATACAAAGGTTTCCTGTGTAAATAAGCCGAAAAGCTTTCTAGGATCCCCTCTTAGTTGACCTTGTACCAGTGCACGGTACTGTCATGAAACTGTACCATTTCCTATGCAAACTTCTAATAAAGTCTTCAATAAATCAAACATTTTCATGTCAAGGACCCCCAAATGGACACTTATTAGCCCACGGGCCACAATTTGAATTTGCCACTATGCCAAAGACCCCCCAGAGAAGATCTTTACACATAGGTACCCCGACCTCTATACAGTAGCTCTAGCAGTGATTCTTCAAGGTGAATAATTCTTTGTCATCCTGAAAATGTTGTAAACGTGGTGTAACCTCTTCATTTATTTTTTTGTTTTATCATTAGGGAGGCCTTATGATAAATTATCAAGATTTAGGCTATTTAAGATGATATGACTCTTTGCTTTGGGGGTAAGAGCCCCTCCCCCTCCTCATGTGGGTTAAGAAGCCCCATGGGGGGCTTTTTGCCCCATAGAGGGGTGCCTATTACACCATAGAGTATTTAGTATTACCCCATAGAGGGGGGGAGGGGGTCTATTCCCCCAGTAGTGGGGCAATAGGCCCTTTAAATAAAGAAAGAAAGAAAATGTACTATAACATCAAAAGTATTTAATGTTTCAACATGGTTCCCATAAAGTGTATTGAGTAAAGCATTGCTAACATGTACATACTACATTAATATCAAAATGTATTTTAATTTGACATGAAATAGACATCATCCTTAAGGTGGGCCTTTTCCCCCCACTCTACTCTAAGGAGGAAACAATAAAAAAAGTTGTAAAATAAAATAAAAATAAATGGTATTTACAGTAGAAAGGTCAGGGGGAGGTAAGGATACGCTTTGTCTTTATATCGTCTAAGGTTCTATTGACCAGAGCAAAAATAATTTCCCTTCTGGATATTAAGAAATCTAATTTAATTGTATATTATTGACAATAAACTACAGAAAGCAACATCAAATCGTATCTGTATCCAACATTCAGAAAAGCACGTATCCTCCATTCCCCCACCAATATTGCAATTGTAAAGATATAGCCTACCTTTTCCACCTGGTATGCTTATGTAATTTTGACTCTTGCTCAAAAGAACTCAAAAGTTAATTTCTTCAGGGTAGACCACTGCCACACCCATCATTCCCCGTTTGACCAAAAAGTAAATCATGATCTTTTCCGGGCTGATCATTCCCACCATAAAAATCCAGCTATCCACAAGTTACTTAGCTAACAGACAGATGTTAACCTTGAATGACTGCCTTGAATGTGACTTAAACCTTTTTTGACCCAAAAGTTAATCATCTCTTCAGGGTAGTCCACTGATCATCCAGACAGCCATCCCCTCTAGTTATTTTGTAACAGATGGAATGGGGTGAAATCATAACCCTGACTAACCTTTGGCTGTGGTAAATATAAATAAATATAATATGATTTTTTTTACATAACAATCTAAAAGTGTATTTATTTTATATTATTTTTTGTCCGGAATCTTTTGTTTTATGGACTACATTATGACTGTGAGAGATTTAACAGTAATAACATCACCAGCAGGCCTCCTACCTGTTTGTACAACATAATTTATTAGGCATTTACATTATGTTCCTTTGAATTTTAGAGGGATACAGTTATATGATACATATACTTTTATGTAACTGAATTAAGAAGAAGAAACAACTTGAATGTACTGCCTGCATAACTACTATCATCAATAGCCCCAACGCAACTTAACTTTCAAACTTAGGCTCCTCTCAGGTTGGAAAAAATCACACCCGTGTGAACTGAGCGGTGGTTTACCCACCTCATAGATCATGTGTACCGATTGTTGTGACATTTGAAGAAAATATGTAGGAAAAGGAGCAAAAAGTGTGTTTTGGAGAAAATTCAAGATGGCGGAAAATCTATCCTGGCGCAAATGGGCGTGGCCTATATGGGGAGATGCGTCTTGACCCAAGGAATCCAGGGAAAAAAGAATTTTAATTTTTCGATCTACGGTTCAAGAGTTACGGGGCAAAACGTAAAGTGGGCCGTTATAGCGCCACCATGAGGCCGAGTGATGTAATTATTTTTCGATTCATTCTTAAAATCATTATGAATCTCCTCTCCGAGGTTTGAAACTGTAGCTCCTATGGTTTACGAGAGAAAAATACTTCAAAGTGATTTCTTGCATTGTCCCATTATAAGTCAATGGGGACAATTAAGCGTTGTTTTTTGCCGATTACGTCGCCATGGTAAGGCGGATCGGAACGAAAGGTAATAGCACACCATTCCCGGCCGAGCCGCACATTTTGATGTATATATTGCGCGAGTGGCGTAAATGGTGCGGCACTAGTTACGCGCCGAAGTTTAGGCTACATACAGACAGACACGGACGGACGGAGACCCACACACAGCCACGTATAGGAGCGTTGTGACCACCGCTCAAAAAAGGTTGAGAGAGAGAGAGAGAGAGAGAGAGAGAGAGAGAGAGAGATAACACGGTTAGAAGTGAGAGCCAATTCCTATACCAATAATGCATACATTAGGCTTGTTGAGCTTTGAGAGCTGACATAATTAATATGGCACTAAATTTTAACCATCATTTTAACCATCCCTTTTATGAGCATTCTCTTCGTTTAGTTCAGCAGTTCAATGACAGATGACTCCATGGCAGCTGGTCGTAAAAAGAGTTTTCAATCAGTTCATCATCAGTTTGAGCTAAAGAAGACTTTGATAGTGTTGTTGTAGATTGTGCTGGCCATCTCCGTCAGATCTTCATTCCTGGCTGCTGCCATCACCTCGAGAACTTGTCTGAAGACAGGGAATACATTATTATAAGTGGTCCTCTGAATGGCTGCTGCCTGGTTAATTCATAGGTTGAAAAAACCAGAGTAACAAATATATATTTTCCCCAACAGTGCTGCAAATGTGGACTATCACTCATAAGTGTATAATCAGTAAGTTTGTCCATCCAACTTCTACTCTTATCTGTTACATATGGCTACATTTCGTTTGTTATTTCTATCAATTTTTTATTCAATGAGACTCACTTCAGCCAAAGAGGCAGAATGGTATTTGCTTTGGCTCTGTCTCTCCTTCTCTTATCAGTCATAGCACGTACAGTATACAGTATATCCAGTGGCAGGTGATGTGAGGTTACACACATAGAAGCCTGAAGTGGACACTGGACAGGCTACCACAAACAATAAATTATGCACTCCCTTCATTGTTTGCCTTAATTTATGTTATTTAGTAAAGATTAAATGTATTAGTGTATTGTTTTAAATAAAGTGAAATGTTTAGGCCATATTTGAATTTGCACATTGCTATTTTATAGTTAGCTAATTTCTACGGACAAGCATTTATAATTGTATATTTGGGAAATTTCAATCATCAGCTCTCATTATAAAATAATAGTAATAAAATAATATAGTAAAACAATAGTAGTCTTCCTCTTTTCTTACTCTTACTAAAGTAATTATTTGGATGACTACTTTTAATTCAATATTATTCAAAATCACAATTTCTACATGACATTTTTAGTCATACTAATAATACGTTTAACATGATTCTTTACATGAGTAGTAACATAGTAAAAAAAAGGGAGTTCCAAAAACAATTATCATTTGTACTTACATTATATGACAAGGTTCATTCCTGTCTTTAATACAGTGCCCTGCCTCCCATTTCTTCTTGGTGGAAAATGTCGTTTTCACATGTTTAGAACCTGCATGAGTATTCTTTACCCCACACCATGGAGCATCTAGAAAACAATGAAAAACAATTAAGTAAATAGGTCAACATCTTTTTTTGGATCTTCTCTGGAACTGAAAAGTTCACTGAAACAGTGGTGTTGACAAGGTAACAACTCCCCGACTCTCATAAAATTCAACGCTGCTACATGACAGTTTGTTTGGCACACGCACCTGTTTCGATCATTAGTCTCTCGGTAGGGATGGTCTTCATAGCTTCAATGTTCGCCTCCGTTTTCAAGGAGCTGAACGGAGAGAACAGGACATAGTGTTCTTGGTATAGTATTGTTTATTGTAGCATCAATACTGCTACTGTTTTGTTTAATGTCATTATCATAAATGGAGACTGCTGCTCCAGTTAGAATTTCCAAAGCACCAAGATATTATCAAAGCGACTAACAGATTTGGTCATAAGCTACCACGAGTACATGTTGTAAAAGTGGCAGGGTTCTTAATAAACCCTAGCAAACGTTTTTAAATGTGCTGCTATCACTGTGATATAATCAAAACAGAAGCAAGCTCAACCTTGCCATTAGATAATGTTTTACCTTCAGATGACAGCAAAGTAGGTTCACTACACCAATTCTGTGTGGATGTTAAATGGCTTTGAAAGGATGTCTTAACTATTTGGCAGTGCTGTATTACATCTCAATATTTTCTCACCATCCATTTATGCCAATATAGAGGTCCAGGTCTATAAGAGCAGCAGCATCCTCTGCAGTCCCATCAAATGAATGAACCTAAAGGTAGATTGAACATGCATTGACATATTTTATGGTTCTAATATTGGGCCGCTTAATCACAGAAACACTAGTGTCATATTCTGGAAACTGTCATAATAGGCAAACATTCCGTGAAAATAGATTAGATTTGCCGCAGAGGGGAAAGAATAAATGTACAGACGCCTGGAGGACTTGTGTCAAAGAAGTGCATAGCTCCTTTCGGAACCTCTTCCTCTGCTATATAGCTCCGAGATGAGGTTCCATCTCAGCCGAATGTTCGCCACGATTTCACGATTCTTACCTTTACTGCACATTGTATCCAAAAAGTAAAAGTCGGCCTGCCTGCTCTCAGATGTAAACTTTTTTTGCGCTGAAGAAAATCTAAGCAATGGGTTGAAACCAGAGTTTACAATCGCTTTTTTAGTCAGCCTGTGGCCATGTTTTCCCAATGCAATTTTACAGAAGCAGCAATGCACACGCGGACGGGGGTTGACTGGCCACAAGCTGACTAAAAAAGCTTTTAATTTAAACGCTTGTTTCAACCTGTCAGATAGATTTAATTGACAGCTAAAATAAATAAAAAAACGTATTGGATACCATGAGTGGAAAAGGGTAAGAATCGTGTATCGCGGCAAACATTCGCAGGAGATTACTGATTTGGGGCGACTAGCGCCAAGGAACCTCATCTCGGAGCTATATAGCGGAGGGAGAGATTCTGAAAGTAGCTACGAAGTACATAGGTCATACACATCAGAATATCTAATTCCATTATCTCCCGGAAAATCTTCTTACCACTCCTCCAACACATCTGTTCCGGTTTCTCTTCATTATGTCTGCCAAAGTAAAGAGAAAATACATTACTTTTAGTCAAAAACACAGTTTCACTAATACTTAGCCAATCTACAAGTTGAGCTTGCAGATATATTTTTGTTCACATAAGTTTAGAAAAGAAAGATGGATAGATAGATGCACACATTTTACATATACATTTTACTATTTTCTAATTCAATTCCCTGTCCCACATTAATGCGGTCCACAACACATACCAATGAACTCCTGATGGGAGTTTCTGCAGTGAAGGAACATCGGTAGTTTGGTCTCTTCAGCCAAGTCAAACTGCTTCTCAAAGTACCTGTGACATAGGGGTAAAGAGTAAAAGGCAATGAGATCTATTCAGCTGCTTGGTTTTCCAATTTCTTCTCCAGGAACAAAAACCTTATTTACGGTATTTTCCCACCATCTCTTCCTTTTATAGTTCAATATTTTGTTAATCTGCCATTGTAATAAAACTGAAATAATTGACAATAAACTCACTTAAGTTGGGTTTCCTTTTCACAGAATTCCAACCTGTCAAAATCTGAAACAGAAAAAAGAAGAGAGGCAGGCAGATAAAGTGTGTTTTCTGTTTTCAGCCAGCAGATGGCGAACAGCCATGTGTATTTGTCAATGGACATTGCCTTGATATACTGTATGGTGGAAGTATCTTGATGTGGTCATCCACATAAAAGCTTACATTGAAAACAAATGTAAAATAATTTATAATACTGATATGTACATTAATGTGCACTCCCTCACTTCAATAATTACATTAAAATGTTACTGTCCACGGTAATTAACTATTTGTGATGTAGTTATGTAGAAAATATATTTATAGTACGTACGGTAATATCACGTGGATAATGCTCTAGTCTAGTGTGTACCCTACTAACCCAGTCCACATTCTCCTATGGCCACCGCCTTTCCTTTGTGTGCCGTTGCCAGTTCTCTGAGTTCAGATAAGTACTGTTCTGGTTCCTGTAGAAACTCATTGCAGCGCGTAGGATGGCAACCCACTGTACAGTAAAACTCATCTGTAGGCAACATTAGACAAAAGCACAACAATAATGAGTTTATCATTTATAATACAATGGAGGATGTCCTTCACATTGTAGCTCATTGTGCAGTGTAGACTATAACAGAGATTTTCCACTGGACTAGAGCCCACTCAGCCCAGAAACCACATTGTCAGTTTTAGGAGTTTGATTTATACTGGGACAAACCTACAAACCTAAGAATGTACAGCAAGCACTCACTAAACTCCAAGCCTAAGCACTTTGTATTCAAGCAACCATGACATTTTATTAGTATTAGTAGCTTAAAACAATCAATCCGATTATTACACATTGATTGATTGATTGAAGACCTTATTAGAAGTTTGCATAGGAAAAGGTACAGTTTCATGACGGTACAGTTCAGAAAAGCACTTGGCTTATTTACACAGGAAACCATTGAAGTATCTCATATAACATTGAATGACAGACGAATAGAACACAGTACATAACACTTCACATGTGGGTAAGGTGCTAAAAATCTCTGACGGAAACAAAATGATAACTTAAAACATTTAGGGTGCGTTCGGAAATGCGCACTCAGCGCACTGGTTCGGAAATCCAATGCGCGGCGCACCGGTGTGCTGAGTGCACGCACTCACCGACCCTACTCAGAAGATTGGGTTTGGCAGTGTGGTGTGTCGGTGCGGTGTTTTGATTGGTTGGTTTTCATGGCAGTGTCTCGCACTTCTCAACTGTGAACAATGGTGTAGGAAATGATAACAAAATGCACTATTTTCTGCTTTATTGGTCCTTTGGGTTTTGTTACACACACGCATCAACGTGTAAACTAACAGCAGGTAGGCCAATATTATGAATTAAATTACCTATCAATAGCAACGTTACGTTAGCAACTGCTGCTTTTAAGAAAATTTTCCGACTGAAAAAGCACACGTTGCCTCTTATCTGGTCGTTCGTAAATAAGCCACACTGAATGCACTCTCAATGCCCACTGCACTCACTACACTGAGCACACACCCGGTGCGCATTTCCGAACGCACCCACTGTCACACACATACACTAACTCATTCCTGTTGGGCAGCCTTAGTTCATCGTACAAGACTCAAGAGTGTTGCACAAAAACTAGGCGAGATACAAGCTCGCAATGCATTGTAATTTTTGCTATACTACTAAAATGCTGATAGTGAAAGTTTAAATGTGTCTGTGTTTTATAAATATTGAACCAATGATCCAATCATTGGAGCCATAAGCCATTGGAACACAGGATTTTTACAATGTGAATACGGTATGTATATATGTAGGTACTACTGTATGGTCACTGCCAAACAGGTATTACCTCTAGTCTCTGCCAACTTCAGTGCCGCCTTGCTGTCCTCCAGACTTCCTCCCGTGATCATAAACTGTATAGAGAGGACATTATGTACAATCCAGGACATTCATTAAGTCCCTGTTAAAGTAAAATCTGTAGCTGTAATGTGATTCATTTGATGTTTATATAATTAAATGGTACAATATATGCACAACTTACCTTTTGGACACCAACACTGAGGGCCCTTTCAATGACTGGATCAAAATCATCTAGAGAAAAAAATAAACATGTGTTTCAATTCATCCTAACATATACATTTTGGAACTGCAGCCAGCGGTATTTGGTAGACAGGTAGACAGGACCAAATGCAGCACTCCGATTGGCTATAACGTCCTATTGTCACGGTTACGGTCCGGCCAGTCCAGGGGATCTTAACGTCCGCCCAGCCCATGGATCTGTAACCCTACACCAGCCCATACAACAAGCCTGCAAGATAGATAGATAGATGGATACATAGATAAAGATTGAGAACTCCATATCAGTTGCATCACTAACAATAATTAAAAATTAACAATAGTCATAATACATATAATAATACAATAATAATAATAATAAGGGTAATAATAATAATAATAAAAACTTTAATATCTGGATTTTATATAGCACTTTTACACTACAGTACAGTACGGCACAGTACAGTAGTACCATAAATTACAGTACAGTAAGGTACGGTACGGTACGGTACGGTACAGTACAGTACGGTACGGTACAGTACAGTACCGTACCTTACTGTACGGTACAGTACGGTACAGTACCGTACGGTACGGTACGGTACAGTACAGTACACTACAGTACGGTACAGTACGGTACAGTACAGTACAGTACAGTATGGTTCAGTACAGTACACTACAGTACAGTATGGTACAGTACAGTAAACTACAGTACAGTACAGTATACAGTATACAGTACACTACAGTACAGTACAGTATGGTACAGTACAGTATGGTACAGTACAGTACACTACACTACACTACAGTACAGTACAGTATGGTACAGTACAGTACAGTACAGTACAGTATGGTACGGTACGGTACGGTACAGTACACTACGGTACGGTACGGTACGGTACAGTACAGTACAGTACAGTATGGTACAGTACAGTACAGTACAGTACAAGTCATCAAAGCAATTTCTGTAGGATTACTTTTAGCTTGTTTGTAAATCCTGCTACAAGTTTAAAAATAGTGTGATTGTCAGGCTGCTCCTCGCATGTTTGTATGTGTGCCTTGTAGATGTCTCATTCACAGAGCTTTTGACGTTAACAACGAGGCGAGGGGGCCTAGATGTGAGCGGCGCATAGCGCCGCGAACCTCTAGTAGTTTACACTTGAGAGGGGTTCAGTAGCAGATGGTTGCAACATCATACTAGTTTATTGAAAACTATGGGAGCACACTCGACCACAGTTTACCATAATCAATTAAGTCTTGTCTGTGATAAACAGTGTTTTTGGACGAGTCCAGAATCAACTTTATTGTCACATAATAAAGTCAGATAAAATATACCAAGTACATGGTGTATGATAAACTAGAAAAAGAGCTCTTCGGAGCACAGGTCTCCACCAGGCCAGGTAGGTTATTGTGGGCCAGCAAAGTTCGGAATTCAGTCATTATAGAGGTGAGTGGAAGCGCTGCTTTCATGACATGAGGCATTTTGTTCGAAGCGAACCACTCCAGCAAACTTTAGATGCCAATCTTTTAGCATGGAATATGACAAATCTGACAGATCCGTCTTAATCACAAAACTAGAGATAATGTGTATAGAGCATCGCAGTTGAAGCCCCACCCCGTCCTCACTCTGGTGTCGGAAGTGTTTTCTCCATTCATTTCTTGCATAGACATTTCATAAAGTATTTATTTAAACGTTTTTAAGCCTTGGACAAAGCCACCTTGGCTGGAGAGGAATCATGACAATATTCACATTTTTTTGAATGCAAAGATTAATTCGAAAGCTGAAAAAAATGGCAGGGTACAAGACTGTGTACATCATTATTTTTAAAATTGCGGAAACTACACTCCCAGAATGCTTTGCGAATGTTGTTGTTGTTTCCTGAAATACAGCCCTTAAATCACGCTCAGTTTAGTTATCCAGGCCAGCATATGGCCTGAAATGTAGTGATTGTCATCTCTGTGGACTCTCTTATCGTCATCTTTAACTAGTGCATCATATTTGTAAAAGAACGTATTCGCTCACAGGAGTTCTGCTGACGTGCAATAATCTGCCGGGAAGACAGGGGGCAGTAAGCTACTTCCGCGGTAACCGCAAGATATGTGAAAGAAGAAGAAGCTAGACCAATCACAGACGTCGTTTTTACGTTTAGCAGTATGGGAAATGCAGTTCTTCTCCGTGCGATCTTGATTAAAACGTGTTTTTACTAAAACTAGAGTGATTGCATACATACTCGGGGGTTCTACAGGAGCATATGGAACCATTTTACAACCACCAGCCTAGCGGTAAGTGTACATTGAATTGCTACGACTTTGTGGCTGATAATGAAAAACCCTATGGTAAATATGAATGGCCAGCTTGCTTCCGACACCTCACTGCGATGCTCTATTGTGTACCGATTTAAAAATCTGTTTATCTATAACAGGCTGATGTGAAAAAGGTTCTGCTCTGGCATCCAGGAAGTGTGTGCGCAAGGTTTCAGGGTGCCGCAGATTAGCTGCTTACGGACACGCACCGCGCGCGCACGCACGCACGCACACACACACCCACAGAAGTCAGAAATACTCCGGTGTAAAACATATTGAACCTGAAATCGGCCTAAATATACTAAACTAAATAGAACATGAATGCAATTAGTTATTACATCATGCTTGCTGACACTCTAGTTAGCAGTAAGTACTAGCATTATAGTACCCTGACGCGTGATTATGGATCCAACTGGGAAAGATGGATGGAAACGGCATAGAGCGCTCGTTTTCAGTTATTGTCCACGACATTGCAAGCGGCGCGAAGGCCAGCGGACCTTGGTCCTGCTCTTCGCCCCCGAGCGCCGCAAGCGCACGATAAACGCCATGATAATTGGGTTTTGGTGCACCTCGCGCGGTCCAAGTGACTACAACGGAGCGCTCCCTACGTCCGGTTCAGCCAATCACAAGCTTCAAAAATGAGTCCGGGGCGTGGTTATCCATCTTTCCCAGTTGGATCCATAATCACGCTACCCTGACCCCTTGTGATCTCAAGTGAAGCATCAGTTTGTGTGTTTGTGTGACTGTGTACATGTTTACGGTAGAATGGCAATAAAGTTGAATTAATGAACTTACCCTCATGTCTCTGCTTTCCTCTGTAACACCCTCTGAACATAGGATCAGTTAGATTCACACCAATATCTGTGGAGGGAGAGCACCAGCATCATCATTAGCCATACATTATAACTCTTGTAGAGTACTTTTATTTTTAAGGCGTTTTCTAACGTCTTCAAAATAAAAAGTACTCTACAAGAGTTATAATTTATGGCTACACTACAGCATCATCATTAAAGAGCAGCTCTCTGTACTAGTGTACATCATCATGTACCACCAACTTGAGCTTTCAATGAGACAGTTGAGGCATTGCTGGTATTTGGAGTAGGATGCAATGGGCTGTACTGCTGTACTGTACTATGCTGTAACTTCAGGGCTTTGGGGCTGTTAGCAAGCTAACAAGCAAGCAAGCTAACTCACTAAGCAAGTAACTGAAGTAAGCATATTGTACATGCTGCAGTCAGGATAGCCGACCTAATCACTCCATCACAATCATTTTATGCTTGCTTGTTTGCTTTCATTTAGACCTCATGTATGTAATTGTAATTCTTACCAATGAAATTGTGTTGAGCCATGTTTGATTGAGCAAAGCTTCTAAAAAGAATCACACATGCAGCAGCTTTCACCACCAGTCGCATGTTGATGCAACGCCGTATTTCTTGTAGTATATGCTCACTGCAGAAACATCTTCCTTGGTCTAATCAACTCGATTGATTAGAAAACGCAATATGAAAGAAAGTTCTTCTTATATGATCTGTTTAAATCAGTGGTTCCCAAACCTTTCAAGTCGAGACCCCATAGAGAGATATTAGAGCTTGCATTGCATGGGACCCAAACAAACTTCTAGTGAAAAAAGCAGATCTACAAGCTCACAATGCGTTGCGATCAGCTATTTTCACTACTTCTTGGGAAATTTTGTTATCTAATTTAGGCCTGTGGAATTTCTTCGATTTTTTTTCCCGTCGCCTTTGAGGAAAAGTTATTTTTTTAATGTTTCGTAGGAAACAAGAAAGTAATTAAGGGACCCATTTAAAAATATGCCCAGTGATGACCCACAAGGTCCCGACCGACTGTTTGGGAAACACTTTATAATATTGTTGCGCATTTAGTAGGTGTAAATGGCAATTTTCCCTAAAGCAAACTTCCTAAGTCCCAGAATGCACCTCGCTCAGCGAGAAGGTGACAGGGGACAGTAAAAATGGCCTCTGCGTATCTTACTCACCAGCAGAAAGTGTTGAGATTATACAAGAAATCACTGCGACACCTGGAATCATGGTGCATATTTAGGTAAGTGCACATCGGCGGGATTAAATCCTGTTGATGGATGGTTTTGAATGCACGAGCAGGGTGTTGTTGTTGTGGATCCTATGCTAACTTTAGCCTCTAGCTAACCGCTAGCTGATATGATGGCAGGTCACTCATCCCTCTAGCCAATGTTACATACATTAATGTGAAATGTATACAAACATGTGGAATACATGCAATGTTTGTAATATCATCACAGATATTCTAGGGCTATCATTCCTCTAGCTCTGGTCCATAGTGTTAGAACTCCACTAACGCTATAATGGACCAGAGCTATGATGTATCGTTCCTCTAGCTTTAATGTCCTCCACTGTAACCTCTTAAGCCATGATGTTCCAGAATTTTTCAAATTATTGATAAAATGGTTCAAAAATATTCTTCTGTTACCCCAAAATCTCTCACAAAAAAGCAGATAAAATGTACAAATCACAACGCGTCGCTCCCGAAGTATAAAATAGGGATTTGTTGTTGTTGTTAAATTGTATAATTAACTTGAGCAACGACCAGCAATTTATGGACATGTCATCATAGCTCTAGTCCATAACAATCCTCTAACGCTATGGACCAGAGCTAGGCATGTCACTTTGTGTACTACATTACCAAACCACCTCAACCTATCTCTCAAAGGATCTTTATTGGCATGAGAAAACATACGTTTACATTGCCAAAGCAAGTGTCACAAATAAAATAAAAACAGTTGAAAATGGGGAACATATATTGGGAGGGGGTACAGCATTGTGTAAACAGAGCTATGTCTCAATCCTCGTGATAACCAGGAAAAAATTGAGTCATTTCTGTATTGCACACCTGACCTGTCGCCCATTGCTGATAAAAAAATATGTATACAAGTGTCGTGAAGCACATTGATCAAGGATGACAGAAATTAGCTTGTAAAATACAGTTAAACAACTAAACATTTTTTATTTTTTAGTGTATAAAGTAAAGCCGCTCATTTGCTGTTCCAGGGACAAGTACCGCTTCTATGCCTGCACGATGCGTGCTCGCTTCGATGAGAACAAGAATGAGAAGGACATGGTGAAAGCTACCATGATGCTGAAGGCCGGGGAGGAAGAGTTCTGGGCCAACCAGCACCCCCAGCCCTACATCTTCCCCGATTCTCCTGGAGGGACCTCCTATGAAAGATACGAGTGCTACAAGGTAACAAACGGTGGACTTGATTAGACTCGATGGAATGATCCTACATGTATTCTGGATATTCATCTGGAAAGGATTTCCCTACATCATTTATTATTTTTTTAAAGCCGGGGCATCAGGAAGGTAAACGGAAGGCTCGCCTTAAAACACGCTTGCCCTATTTCTTTTCCGCTGACCGTTTGGTGGGGTGGTTCTTGTATTCTTGTATTTTATTGAGGATAAGGTTAGAAATAGGTTTAGAAATAAGTTTAGGGTTAGGCATAGTTTTACTGAGGTTAAGATTAGGAAAAGGGTTACGCTTAGGCATAGTTTACGTTTAGGAATAGCAGGCAGATACCCTTCTGGCGGATTGATGCCTGAGGCAACTGTTTTGGGGCGAGCGTTTTGGTATTCATCAGGAATCCCTGAAATAGTGCGACCATACAGTACATACTGTACAAGCCTGCCGGCTTCAGAGCCATGTGTCAAGCGATATAATTTATCCAACGTTGTCGTTTGAATAGTCTCACGTGGATCTGGTCGTACAGTCTGGAGCAACGGAAGCTCAGAAAATGAGTAAGGGGAAAGCAGATGTCATGCCACCTCCCTGCTTCTGTTCTGTTTTTACAGTCGTGCAAATTTGTCTTAGTATAAATGAAAATACTCAAAGTATACATAACTTGTTGCTTCTAAAATAAACATCCTAAAATAAAGTGTAAAGATTGAAAATATATTTTCGTGAATGGAAATGACAAACATGACATTCCTGCCTGTAGTTCCAGACTATATAGAATTCAGATTGTGGAAAAAGTTGTTTGGCCACGCTAGACATTTGAAGGTTTCATGGTTGGATATCATAAAATGCCCTTTCCTATGCTGAATGTCCCTTAGGCCTTGGAAAAATCATATTTGATCTAATATTATCTGCATTAGACCTGTGCTGTGAATGCTGGCAGTTGAGTTACGTTTTTTTCAAGCAAACCTTTATGTCGCTCTGTGCACATTCACACATGCTGTTTAGTGTTTTGAGATGTGACTTTGATGCCCCTGCATTCCCACCCTGCCTTCACCTTTTAGGTCCCAGAGTGGACCCTGGACCACTGGCACCCCTCGGAGAAGGCCATGTACCCAGACTACTTTGCCAAGAGGGAGCAGTGGAAGAAACTGAGGGAGCAGAGCTGGGACAGAGAGGTGGGCTGGCAGGGCCAGATACTGCTGGATTATTTTGATGATACAAACAGCAGCATGTGACCAAAGATTCAACAACCGGGATGGGAAAAGCACACTCTCTTAATCAGTCCCAAAGGGGCAAGAGCACACAATTTATTAGGATACTTACTCAGCAAGCTTTAGCGTCCAATAGATATTTACTCTGCATATACATACAATTGCAATTATTAATTGGGGGGAAAAAGATTTCATAGCTTTATTTCCTTTTTTATTTATTTTGTATTAACCTTTATTTATCCAGGAGAGGTTGCAGAGCACAAATGCTCTTCTTCAGCAACGCCCTCATCAATCTTTCTCTCTCACACACACACACACACACACACACTAGGCCTGTGACGATTCACTTTTTCCCAATTCGATTCGATTTCGATTCATAGGGTGACGATTCGATTATATCACGATTATTGCGTTTTCCTGCGATTTGCGATTCGAATCACGATTATTGCGATTTTTCCCCCAAAATTACATCTTTTTTTATATTGAAACATTTTAAAACAATTCTAAACAATATAAAACATTAAAAGTTGAATCATAATCATAAATCAATGCAGCCAAATAAAAGTCAGTCAATCTTTCTGACATTTATTTCAGCCAAAGTGCCAGTGGTACAACATTACAGAAACATGTTCCTGGTCAAGATGCCAGAAAACACAGAACACAACACAACAGTCATAAAAAATAAAAGAAAGTTGCTTTGCTGCAGGACTACAGCACTGTGCTAGCTTTAGCCATAACATGACATCCTCATGACCTAAAACTGTTCCTTTAGGACCTGTACTTACTCTGAGTGGAAGTGGTTATTTCATCAAATTCACCTTCAGGTTAATTTCTTTTAATATAAATAAATAAAATCGGGAAAATCGATTCTGAACTTTGAAAATCGATTAATTGAATCGCCAGCATTAACATCATGATAATATAGTGAATTTTTCTGCACAGGCCTAACACACACACACACACACACCCACACACTTGGATAGTGATACTGATGGGCAGGAAAGGTGGCAGAGAGGAAGCATGACATGAAGCAAAGCGCCTTGGGTCTTGGCTGGGCCGTCTGTGGGAAGGACTATAATAGCCTTATTTATCTGTTATGCCAGCTTTAACAGGTGAGCTACTTGTTTCAGCCTTGGTCAATACACTTTTGGAGCTGAGATTGCAGTTACTTCACTTTAATGACCAAAATAAACAAATAGAAGAGCCATCAGATAAGCTACTACTTTATATGGATGGATACATTCAATGTGCTCTGCCTGGAGGGCTTCTACAGGCTGTGGTTTTTGTGGCAGCAATAGGACACTTTGTATTCATATTAGTTTACAACAGGGACCTTAAATGAGAGTCAAGCCCTCGTTAAAATGCAATCTAACGCACTTAAGATGATGAGCACTGATTGCCCTGGAGCTTTATACTATGGAAAGTTTTCACAATCACTAAATTATATAAACAGTGAGTGGTACAAGTCTGACAACGCTGTTTTAATGCAGCTCAATATATTATATCTTCACTGTCGGGCAGAAACCTTCTATCTCCAGGTTTCAAATTTGTACTATTTTTCGTAAAGTAAAGCCCTGCTTCATCATACAAGGCTGTATGGCAAATCATACAAAGCTGTTTGTTTTCACAATTATACATTTTTAAAATGTTATACAAAACGAACGGACATACCAGGTCTCCACCCGACAATGTGAAAGAAACATTGCAGAGTTGGTTCTGTTTTGCATCGTGCAGTATTCTGTGTTCCATTGTGTGAAACTTTTCTTCTCTGATTACAGGTTGCCCAGCTCGAGGCTGAGACCCCAGCCAGTGGTCCCAGGACCGAGGCTCTCCCACCAGCCCGCAAAGACGGCGACCTCCCTCCTCTGTGGTGGCAGACTGTCACCCGCGCCCGGGAGCGTCCCACATAAACCCCCTTCCACCTCCCCCAGCCATGTCCTTTTGGGGTTGACTTTCTCCATGTATGGCGTCAATTCCATCACAGATATCTTGAGGCGACGACATGGCAACAATCACCATGACTGCTACATGTGAACTACCTTTGGTTTGACATCTTATCTCGAAAGGCTTTTAGTTTTGTTGTTGAAGTAGTAGATGATGGGAAGGTTCCTGTGTGCAGGTTGCAGGGATTCATTGTAAGACATTAATACCTAATGAGACTTTACAGAGTTGTCGAAGTGGTTGACTTTGAAACTGTACTGTAGACGTACCACTTTCTCTGTATAGGATTGCCTGTTCCAATAAATTATAAACATGATAAAAAGTATTTGCGTGTCATGTATAAATAATTTGTATATTTCTTTTGCACTAATTTCATTTGTAACATTGTTAATGTGTCCTCTTTGGGACAATATAGCTGTTTAGAGGCAAAAGAAGCAACACGCTTGGTCACCATGGTGATTCATGGTCACCATTCACTTTCAAGTTGCAGCTTTACAGTTTACACTTTACAGTTTACAGTTTAGGCATTTAGCAGACGCTTTTAATCCAAAGTGACTTACAATAAGCAGATAACATCACAATAATAAACAAGATAATATGTCAGTACATCATCAACAATATAACAAATGCAAATGCTTTTTTATATAGAGAAACAATGACACCCTGTTGTCAAAGTTAAAAACATTTGGAGGAGGGAAGTTAATTACATTAAGATAAGATATGGTCAAAATGCATAAATTGAGGTTTTTTTTTTTATTCTATATAAATGGAATAATACATTGGCCAAAATTACAGCAATAATGTTTGGTTTCCATATTATGTATTATTAAAATGTAATTTATTGATTGATTTCACCTCACCGTTAAAGTATATTTTCATGCATTGGAGTCATTTGTTAGTATGACAGATTGCTCTAACGGGTCGGCAAGTACATTTGGCCTCGGGACAGTTTTAGAGGGGTTTTACAATCAAGGAACCCCAGTTTGATATGCTAATTTATGTTATGGACCCCCATAATTGAGTGTAAAAATGAGTCCATTGTTGTACACTCTGTAACTAAAAGAGTGTCTTGTTCTGTAGTACAGACCTTTTTGGGTCAATTTAGTTCCAAGCTATCAGTAATTTAGCTGGGGACCGCCTTGAAGCCCTTTAAGGACCCCTGGGGGCCCCCAGACACCCACTTTAAGTATCATTACTAGCCTATATGTGAGACTGTCACATATTGTAAACTATTTAGAAAAACAGGCCACCTGATGCCTAACATTGCTGTATTTGTGTTTCACTTAGTAACGGCTGAATCATATCTTCTGTCTTAAATATGATCCGATGGCAGTATTTAACTTAGATTACTGAAGCCATTCTCAATTCTGTTATTTGATTAAGGGAATTCTTCATATTTCTCGTCCTTTTCTCCTACACCTGTTAATTGGGGGTGGTTTTAACAATTACTGGATACAAAAGTGGTCTAGATGAAAGGCAGAATGAGAAGAGCACAGAATCCTCTCGAATTGTCCACTAGATGGCGCCTAAGGACAGTTTTATGGTTTTGACGTTTTCATTATTTTCTCAAATAAAAGAGTGTAAGGTTTTTCTTGCATGCTTTTATTGTGCACTGTAAAATGTATTTTCATTTGTGTAAGATTTTTCTTGCATGCTTTTATTGTGCAATGTAAAATGTATTTTCATTTGTGTAATTTCTAATGTTTTTATACATAGTCTACACATTAATGATTAAGTTGCCTCTAGTCAACACTATTTTTCTAAAGACAACATACAGTATACTTATATGTAATATAAACTACATGACCCCCCCTCCCCCCAAAAAAAGGTGAAAAAAATCAATCACAAAGTCAGTGAAAAAGATCAACATTTTTCTGTTTATTATGTACATGTGTTCAGATAATGGTGGAGTCAAGTACGGAGGCATTAAAATTCTGACAAACTTGAGAGAAAGAAGACTGACAGATCTCGAGTACTTTCATCTTAGAAAGAACAAGAGAGGAAAAAACAATCATAGCTGTAGAAAGCAAATCTTGACTAAAAGACACTGTAAGAAAAGAAAACATGCTTCAAATTTGAAAGACTGTAGAATATGTACACCTGCACCCTGACCATTTTACCTTACGCTGTACATATTTCATGAAAGTAGACTTGTTGACATTACAAACCTTCCGAATCTTTTCAGTATTAAGGGAAAAAAAAACAAGGTTCATCTCCACACAACTTCCTCCTAAATAAATAATATATAATTTCACACAAATACAAATAATTCAACTTCAAACTGTAAATGATTTAAAAAAAAGAAAAGAAAAAGAAAAATAGACACACACACACCCTTACGAAAAAAAAGTTTAGTAGTACCTCCAAAACAAACAGTGCATCATTTGTTATTACTTGGGGCATGAAACTTTAACTTTCTCCAAACATTTCAACAGCCACTTCTTGTCTTTCACAAGAGAAATTGCTTTGCACGAAGCAAAAGGAGACTGGGTGGTAACCTGCCAGGGTGGCTGGCAGAGGAGATCAATGCCTTATTTATACATCCTCATATGGTGTTGGAAATAGACGATCTATCTGCTCATAATCTGTGACATGTTGTGAGCTTGTAGATGGGCTATTTTCAGCATATGACTTATTGGTCATACATACATGACAATGTATAAAAAGTATAAATTCAGGCTCAACATAAAATATTGTTTGTTTAATTTCCCTACCCATTACAATTTCTCTCTGGCTGCCAACACCACAAATAAAACAATACCATAGTACTACTAAACAAGACATTATCTCCATTAGAAAAACTAACTTTAAGCTGCCATAGTTGTCAAAGGCCAGGTTGTAAATAGTTGTTATCTGCCATTGTAAACATTACTAATGGCAACACGAATGGTGTTCATTCATATATGAAAAGTAATGGGAAAAAACAACCCAACAAACTGCATTTAAACTTAAACCTACTGTTGAAGGTTGAATTAAATATCCAAATTTAAGACCTGACATAAATCTTGTCATAAAGTAAGGTACAAAAAAAAAGTCAAGAAGAAAACCCCAGAAGAATCAAGTTATTTGGGCACGAGTGAGGGGACAAGACGTGTCCTCACAATTTATTTTGCAGATTGGTCACAAGAAAAAAGCAACACGTTTACAGAGACAGATGGTAGAGACTGAGGGAGGGGGAAATGTAAAACAGAAATAGATTTAATCTAAGAAACAAAAGCCCAACGTGTTCAGAACATCACGTTTTTGTACAGCGTCGATCCTTTGCAATGAGAGGAGCTAACGAGTGCACAGGTATTCAGTAAAGGTACATGAGTAATGATGGTGTACAATAGGGATGTCTGTCAGTTCCTCTGTATTGCATGCATTCCGTTATTTCTGCTGAACCAAGGTGCTTCGGTGAACGCAGAGCGCGCACATCGGCGCCTGCGGCGAGGAACTTCACAAGGCTGCGCTTTGTGGCAGGGGGAACCTTGCACTCACGCACGTACATGCGGACACATAGCATACACACATACATGCGCGCGCACACACCGCTTTAAAGACGGAGATGCCAAATCTCACACACACACACACACACACACACACACACACACACACACACACACACACACACACACACACACACACACACACACACACACACACACACACACACACACACACACACACACACACACACACACACACACACACACACACACACACACACACACACACACACACACACCTCTTCTCCCCTCTACCCACTTTATTTAAAAAAAGGGAAAACAAAAAAAATCCATCCACACCTGTTCATCTTTCCCCAGAATCAGGGGAGAAAATCCTCTTCTTAAAATGCTTCTTTATAAAAGAAAAATAGATATTCATAGAACTGTACAAATTATCTATACAGCGAAGAGAGAGAAGGGGGTGGGACGTGGGGTGGGGTCACGGTAAGAAGGGAAGTCATCTCCAGAAATAAAATCATTCTGGCTCTAGCACCCATGTCCCTCCATGCCGCTAGCCGCATGCGTCGCTGTTCTCCTGTCTGCCTCAGGAGATGCATCGCCCCCCTCACTCTGCCTGCAAAAGCCATTTTTCCAGAGAGCCAACAGGACACTGCAGTCTTTCTCGTCATCCAGCCATCATCTCATCCATAAGCCCGCCCGTATGCTTCTGATCGGGACCCAGTGAGCCAGCAGTGCTTCTTGTTTGTGATGGGGTCTGTCCCGCACCGGCGGCTGACGTTTTTTTATTGTCATCAGAGGTACTACTAAGTTAACAAGTCCAGTCCGCTCAGTGGGGGAAATAGGAGGGTGGTTCTGGGATGGTTCTCCGACAGGACTACCTGTTAATTTCTCTAGGAGTCTCTCTCCGATTTGTCTGCCGTCCGTCTCCCTCAGCCGGAGTCCGAGTCACTTGTGTCAGAGGAGGAGGACGAGGACGATGAGGAAGAGTCCGACGAGGAGCTGCTGCCGCTGAGGCGTGACGGCTTGGCGTGGGGCTCGACTGCCGTGGGCTTCTCTACTGGGGAAAACACATGTACCAGTTATTTACTGTGACAACATGAACCAAAGTGTCTCTATTCTGGGGCCATCATTTGGCGAAAATATCTTAAATAGCAGATCTACATGACATTGAGAAGCGTTTTTAATTTGTAGATAGGCTATTTTCGGTGAAGATACAGTATACACCCCTGGGGGACTCAAAGGGTTTAGGGTTTAAATTGTTATTGCCATATCTATATCAACTGTATTTATACACAAAGATGCAAAATGAAGATTCAAAGCGACTGCTTCCCTAAATAATCTTAATCGCAGTCATAGTATCTAGAGCATTTTCACCATGCAGCCCTACTTTCCAGACCCGACACTCCCCATGGGTCAAGTGCAGAGGACTCATTTAAGAACCAAGTAGTACCTGACACTGTTAAACTACACCCACTACTGTATTTCAAAGGGAACCCTTTGGGGGACTTACGTTTGGTTTTGGTAGGCTTCTTGCCAGAGTTGAGCTGCCCGCTGACGTCCATTAGTCTCCTCTCCAGTTCCATTTGTTTTTCCAGAGCCAACTCCTCACGAGACTTCCCAGCTCCGCCCTTCTTACTCGCTACACACAGAGAACAGTGGACACTGAGTTAGATGGAGGAACTATGGAATATATTGTTATCAAGCTAATAAAAGAATGGTGGGCTACACCGAATGCTTCAGTGGTGCTAGTCAGCAATGCCTGACAGAAAGATACAAATAGATTAAATTTTAGGGATTTCAGATTCTTTTGAAGTGCTAAAGACCGGGAAAGCCTATACGTTGTTATATCTTTAAAACCGGGAAAGCATCCGTGTCATTTTAGATGTTGCCATGTGTATAGCAACAGGAATTTTATCATTTTTAAAAATAAGAAATCAAAGTTTTTCTGAAAACTTAGGTCAGTATTTAGAAGGCGTTTTGAAAATCGGCCTCAGGTCTAAATGGGTAGAAATTAAACCAGTTCCAATACCTGAACTCAATTGAAAAAAGCAGAGATCTACTCCACTGCGATAACTGCATCTCCCTTCACACCTGTTGACATGCTAAAGCTAGGCACATATCCAGCATGCGGTGCTCACCATAGGGCTTGCGGGGCTTCTTCCTCAGGCAGGTCATGACGTAGCGCTCAAGCTCGCGCAGCGTCGACGGCTTCAGTGTCTCAAAGTCGATCTCGATTTCCTCGGGGTTGGTGTCGCGCAGTGAGGGCTCGCGCGCCTGGATGATGTAGACGACGCGGCCCAGCTTCTCGCCTGGCAGCTTGTTGATGTCCAGGCTCAGCTGGCGCTTCTCGTCGTACGACATGGGCACCGTCTCCTCCTCTTCGTCCGAGTCGTAGTGCGGCAGGAGCGAGCTGGGCATGTGCTGCTCGATGGCCCGCTGCTGCTGCATGTTGATGGTCACACCTGCACCACCCTTTTTGGACCTGAAGGGAACAAGGGGAGATTTGTTGTGAGATGAATCAGAACACCGTTTCCCATTTCTTGGATTGTCATGAGATTATAGTCGACTAAATCAACAGTTGATTTTGTTGAAGAAAAAAAGAATTCGGCGGGCTTTGATGGTGTCGTAATGCCTGATTTTGACACTTTGTTACATGCTGAAAATAGACGGTCTACGCGTTGTAAGCTTGTAGATCTGCTATTGTCAGAGCACAACACCGGAGCGCAAACAAACATGAAATTACTTACTTATTGGATTTTTTTGTTGACGAAATTGTAAATGTAATTAGTCTTAGTCATCATAGCTTAGTTTTTATTTTGTTTTTGTCAGTGAAAAAAGGTAGTCTATGAACATTTTTCTTCATAGTTATCAAGAAATAAACTCTGCTTAAAAATATCCTGCAATTCCACCAGCATCCACCTGGGGTCACTACTCACTTGCTCTTGTTGTTCTTCTTGCTGGTTCCCTTCTTGTTTGGTGGGCCTGAACCCCCAGCATTGCGGCTGCCCTTTGTTTTGGGGGTCTTGGCCATCTTGGGGGCCTTGGGCGGTCGGACGGGCGGCGGAGGAGGCGGCGGCGGCGGCGGCGTCTCCTCCTCTATCCTCCGATGCTTCTCCTTCTCAGGCTTCTTCTTTTTCTTCTTTTCCTTCTTATCTTTCTTCTTTTTGGGTTTGACCATGGGACCCTGAGAGAGGGCTGTCAGCTGCTCGTGCACTGCCTTCAACTGAGGTGGGCAATGAGGAAAGGGAGAGAGGGAGATGACAACATTACTACATCAGGTCTGGAGATATGTACATTGTTAGGAGTAGGGATGTTCTGCTCAGTAGATACTGTAGATCAGCAGAATGTGCTAAAACAAATAGGGCCCCGATGTGTGTCAGTTTGTGTTGATACTCATGTTAGTGACCTTATAATTCAAGCTAATCTTTGTGCTCTATTTTTTGTTGATACTCAACTTTAAGCATTTCCTCTGAGTTTGTAAAATGTATTTGGAATGGAATTCGTGTGCACTTTGCACAGTACCTGCTCCTGCAGCTCAGCCAGACGGTTGGCTCTCTCCTCCTCGCTGTCAGAGCTCGGGCTGCTCTCGCTTTCCTCGCTCTCGCTACTGGCATCGCTCTCGGAAGACGATGAAGAGGAGGATGAGGAAGAAGAGGAGCTGGGGGCTGCCCGAGGCTCATCTGGCATCTTCGCGAAGCAGAACTCAAACACGTCCTATAAAAAGATAAAGGGGAGGGAAGAGGGTTTAACGTCTCAACGGTGCAGTGAAGAAACATGCAGCTTCAGGAAGGTGGGGAACACATGCCAATTTCTCGATTGCCACCCATTTATTTATTATTATCATGAATTTTTACCTGCTCAGGGGTTCGATCCCTGAGCGGGTAAAGACTATAAAAACCAAAGACTATAAAAATGGGACCTTGCTTGGCACTCAGCAACTGTGACATACTGTATTAGCGTCATGTCCATGGGTACATCAAGCTGCCTCACACTACAGAATCAGGAGATGGGCTCCTGCTCTATGGGCCACATGGCCATTTATTTACTGACACCATGTTTAGCATGGAGTTAGTTAGCTTTAGAGTAAAAAAAATAGGTGTGTGTCCAGATTGTCTACCACCAGGGAGACTAGGGTTCTATTGTGAGCAGAGTCAAGTGTTAATATCATCTCAACAGAGTTGCAAATAGCAACTTACAATCATTCTTTATAGCCGACACACATTAGAACCTGGTAAAACAGGGATATTTGTAGGCAAAGCGATCAACATGTAGCAGAAGTAAAGTGAATGCTCACCTGTAGTTTTCTGGCCATGGCGACCACATCATGGTCCGGGGGGTTGTACTTGTAGCAGTTGGAGAACATTAGTCTGATGTCAGCAGAGAACTGCTGAGCCTCGCGGTACTCCCGGCTGTCCATCTTCTTCTGTAGATGGGAAGAGAGAATTGCTATTCAGCTCGATTGCAATGTGGGTGACAACACTTCAAATGCTATGGCAACTCCACCATTCCAATGGAACAACAATGGCACACCTCAAGCCTTATTTATACTTTGTTGTACAATGCAACGCGTGGCAAAATAGCCGATACATAAGCTTACAACATCTCAATTTGCGATGTGTAGATCTGCCATTTTTTGGTGCTTGACGCGTTGAACGACAAAGTACAACAGGGACTTGATTTACACTTTACTTTACGACTACGCCTCGACATGAGACACATACCTTGATGCTGCTGAGATCCATGGGCTGTTTAATGATGTCGTGGTAGTCATGGAGGCCCAGCGTGGAGGCGTCGACAGGCTTGTAGAAGGGCCAGGCGTACGCTGCATGTTTCTTGGAGAGCAGGTCCTTCAGAACGTCGTTACAATAGCGCAGCTGGGGGCTGAGCTTGCTCCGACGCACCGTCTGGGGCAGCATCGAGTCTGGCAAGTCTTTCTTGGGGGGCTTAATGGGTCGTCCACTGACGCCCCTCCGGCCCGCCGGGCCAGTTTTGGGTCCCATCATTCCTCCAACACCACCTCCTCCACGGCCCATGCTCATTGCCATGCCCTGGTTGAGGCCCAGGGCCTGACCCAGACCCAGGCTGTTGTGATCCACCCCCAGGGACGTGAGGGTGAGCGGGGAATCATGACCGCCCATCCCCAGGCCAATGCCTCCCACGCCCATGGTACCCATGATGGGCATGGGCATGGGCATGGCCATGGCCATGGTGGTGGGGGTGGTGGTGTCTGCTTTCCGCTTCACACCTTTTTTCTGTCAAGAGAGGACAGAGAATAGAAGGATGAAGGGAGAGAGAAATGATCGATAAGACACATGGCCTCAAAAATACTCAAATCTGAACCCCACCTGAAAACCCACTTGAAAACATTTCTGTACTTCTTTGCACAGGAGTTGGGTTGCAGAGATGAGATGAGTTAAGGACAAAAATCTAATGCAATCTTTCTAATGCGAGGAAAGATACACGAGAAAAACAGAGCACAGCACTGACACTGGTTCCAGTACTTGCTTGGGTAAAAAATAGAGGCGGTATTACTGGACTTGACTCATGCCAAGGTCATCCTTAAATGTTTGATGCTGCTATGTTCTGTAAGTATCCCCCAAGAAATGTTGCAAAACGCTCATTGTTAATCGTATCGGTCTTACCTTCGCTGTGGGCTGTGTGGGCGGTAGACCCATTACGTTGGGCGTGCTGTGTGCTGTAGGCAGGGTGGAGAGCAGGCTCTTGGACAAGAGTGTCTGTGGGGGAGTGGAGAGGAGCGACTCTGGGGTCTCTGGGGTGGGAGGTGAATAGGCTGACTGGGAGACAGCTGGAACCTGGTGTGCCGTCGTTACTCCTCCTGAAACTGGACGACAGGACATATTTCAACGACAGAATAAAAGAGTATAGCCGCACATGCCGACACAGAGACAAAAAAAACAATGTTTCAGACAGAGAAGCTGCCGTCTTCAGGGATATTTCAACAACAGAGCAGGCTTTTGAAGCAGGTCCATGCATGCGTATTTATGCCTGTGACCAATCACCATACCACATGGTCATGTGTCCATTGATTTGGCAATATTACTAGAACGCACAGGCAGAAAACACAGCACGCCATACAGAGAGATTTTAAAAAGGGAGAATGTGTTTTTGCAAGCAGTGAGTGTATGCAACTATGTGCTGCTGTCTGACCGCATGTGTCCAGTGCTTACCTGCAGCGCCCCGGCCCTTTCTGCCAGGCTTGCCCGGTTTGCCTCGTGGCGGGGGAGGAGGCAGTTCCAACTCCTCCTGGGGCATCTGTGCAACCTTCTGTAAGAAGGCTTTCTCCAGTGACTGGGCCATTAGCACAATGTCGTCTGTAGGCTACACAGTAGAGGAGGAAGATGGGACAAAAAGATTTATATGCATTATGCTGGAAATAAAGTACATTTTAGAGACAAAGGGCAGTAACAACAAACTAATTGCATCTCCTCTAGTTAATAAACGCAGCAGGAATTCATTTATACTTTTTGTATTTATCGCATATTAAGTATCAATCTGTTACCAATGGCTGACCATGAAACACAGAGAACACATGCTCACCTTGTTGTAAATGTAGCAGTTGGTGAACATTGTATTGAAGTCCTGCATGCACTCACTGGCGCTGCGGTAATAGTTGTTTTCAAGCCTCTTCTTAATGGTTCCCATGTCCATAGGTTGCTTGATGATCTTATGATAGTCCTAAAGGGAACAGACATGTGTTTCCTTTAATTCTCTTCATTGAGAAAGTGGAGAGAACACGGAGGAGACAGTAAGGAAGACACTATTGAAGACGTTCGTCCATTTGTTTGCAGTTTCATATGACAGACAACATTGTATTTTTAAGTCTTCCTAATTGACTTGTACTTCATGCAACTCAATTTCTCCTCTGAATAATTTTAATAGAATAAGAGATGGGTAAAGTAGACCATTACATGTAACTGAAGTATTAATTATGATACTTTTAATAGCTTTGTCTCGACTTGTGTTTCTCGTTCACTTGAGCTGTGCTACGCCCACGGTACAGGGCAAGGTACAGGTAAGTGATTAACACACAAATAAATTATTCCATTATACTTGATTTGGGGATTGAAGCATTGACACTCACAGGCAGGCTGAGCTTAGAAGCATCTACAGGTTCATGGAAAGGCCAGGCAAAGTGGTGTCTCCATAGCGATTTGAGCAGAACCTTCTGCAAGAACTGGAGCTGGTTCGTCATGCGGCCCTGGCGGTTGGGGTCCTTCACCGGAGGCTGGGGGGGTCCTGTGTGCGCCATGTGGCCCATCGGAGGCAACCCCGAGCTCTCAAATCCCTCATACAACAGTGAGGGTTTGCGGATGCGTTTTCCTGCGGCGCCGGAACCCTGGTCCATGACTCCTGTTATCTCCACCCCGACCAGGGAGCTGAGGACAGAGAGGAGTGTTGCCATTCAGTGTCAGGGGGACCAGAGGGTTCTATCATTATCAGAATATAGATGCCACTGTTGCTCAATAGGTAAAATGTTTAGCAGTTTCCTACTGGGATTATACAAATGGGTGAGTTAATTTGGTGTAATATTTATGTAAGGAGCCTTCACTGAATTGTATTCATGCATTATTGTTCATAGAAGCCATGAAACTACACAAGTTCAGTACTGCACAGAGGATAAAGTCATGCGATGTTAGTGCTACAGAGATCATTGATCTTGAGAACATCTATTAACCTTTTGTGTAAAAATTGCTTCTGTCAGTGTTCACACAAACCTAAGTTTCAAGCTTTAGCTTTGGTTACGGCATGCCAGCTTTTCATTTACTCCAAGGCAAGCTATAATATAAACATCCGCTCATCTAAAAATGCATTGTGGCTAGATTAACCATTGTAACAGCAGTAATAAGCCTGATATCCTGCCTAATGCTTCACGGACCATGATATAAATTACATAAATAAGACGTGACTAATTTATGTCCTCTTTGCAAGTTATAACACTGTCAGAGATTTACACACAGAAAGACAAGAATTTTCTCCAACATAATCAATTCAATCCTATGTTCACTTGCTGGATCAATACAATTCCACATAACACTTAACTTTTCAGTTTAAGTAAACTCATTTGTACATAAGGACCACAAAATGTGGTCAAGCATCAATTTGTGATCTGCATTATGCAAAATGTTTAATTATGCAAAAATGTAGTGCCTTCTACCTGATAAGAGTGGATAACCTAGCCTAAAAAAATTACTTGTCACCACAAGCAAACACTCATACAAGGCACACATAGCAACCTAGTTAAAACATAGGCTTGCTACATCAGCCTGTGTTATGATGCAGACAGAGCTGCCAAATCAGCACTCTCTGATACTATGGAATGAGCATGAACGCTGTCAAACTCATAGACACACATCTCTATGCACACATGCTGAAGCCCCACCCTCACTTCCTAGACAGTGAAACTGCACTCCCAAAGGATTGTGGGTGGGGTTTCGGCTGTCATGTCACATGAATGAATGGAACATTCAGGAAGAAATGCCCCTGATATAGTTGGGCCCAGAATCTTAAGTCTGTATGTCTGCTGACAAAGCTCTTTGCTGGCCAACTGCTTAAGACATGCCTAATGTTTCCCGGTCCTGCTACATCATTCATGATTCCTATCTGAAATGAGACGGGAGTAACATGAGCCACCATCCAAATGCTGGTGAATTTTAACAATCGCTTCTCCACATCGCAGCCCTCTTCAACAGCAACTATCATTTGTAGGTACAACTACTCCATTTTAAGCATCAAAGTGAAAAAGCAACAAAATTAGAGAAGGTCCTAGTCTCTTCCATGGACACCAGGTTGCATGCGGCACTACAGCCTTTAAACCCCTTCACCAGTGACTCTGAGCAACAAGCAGTTTGCCCTGTTGCATCATAATAACATCATGACCTGGTTGTTCCGGTTGCCTTGTCGTGTGTGCTAATACGCCTAACACACTGAACTCCCGCTGGGACTAAGCTCTTCTGAAAGCAGCCACCTTTTTTGATGGGTGATTGTGTGTGGATATTCTAACAATGACTGAAACACAAAAGAGGAAAGAACAAACTACAGCCTCACGTTCTGGGGTCAATGTTACCAGACATTCAAGCTAAGCACCTGTTGACGGTCTTGCTCCATGCTTTAGCTTGTACTACATTACTTTAGCTATTGCTACAACTACCGAAGGCGGCTGGCTATTCGTGCCTCCATTAGTCCCCGTCTCCCTGTAGCTTGTAATGTACATGATAACTACCATTGTTAAGTTCTACTGTAAGTTTCCTTTATGTTGTGCATTCAGTTGTTACCAAAGCAACACTGTCCCTCAACACCCACCTATACAAAATAAACAGTGCCAGTGGGACAACAAATTCCACTTTGCTGGCTGTTTCACTGTCTCTAGTAACAGCTAATAAGCCTGTAGGCTGGTGTAACCATGGCAATAGGACCCTGCCCTCTACCAACACAAGGAACTGTATTCAATGTACCACAGTCACAGATCATTTAGAGTACTGAGCGAATCACTAGCATTGAGACTACACTTATACTAATGCTTTTAAATTCATAATTAGCATTTTTGGTGTTTATCTAATGCCATTATGCACATAAATGTACAAAGAGTAACATTTCTTTCAATGTCCTGCTAAAACAGGATGGACAATTTAACTTATTACCTTCTTCTCATAGGCATGTAACTACTAGGTCACCCCAAATGGCAATTTTACATCACTTCCCCTCTTGACTAAAGCGGTTTTCTACAATATCTGATCCATCTGTCCCAAATCATTTTTACACCATCTCTGCAACCTAATGCTGACCTTAAATTAGTGCTGCCGTGCTACTGTAGCATACTCAATTTCTATTCACTTCTATCGTGTTAACTAAAGTACAGAATAAATATATGCAAGAAAAATACTTGCATCCATTCCTAATCATGATAAAGAGCTACACTGTCACCTAAAGGAGTAAAAAGAAATCTGAGTGGGCACACCGCCCAGTCCATCAACCCAAGTAGAACCTTTTGAACTCACCATAACCCGGGTCCACAGGCCCACTGACATAAGAGGAAACAAAACAGTCCCCTGGGTACCTGGCGGCTCACAGGGTCATCCAGTAGTGCAGATGTAAATAAACATTGGAGTTAATGATTTTCCTATGCAGGTGACTTGCAAACTAGTGTCCTCCTTACACAAATGCATTTATTTAAACTGAAACCTGTAAATGCCATGGGGCATAATGGACGGGTTGATCCAAGTAGGAGTCCAATCTTACTGTGCTGTGTGCTTGCATCAGACAATGCAGAGGGGGCAAGGGGCCTTGTGGGAGTATCAGGAACTTCTACTGAAAGCAGTCTCCAGGTCACTCTACCACAAACTAGTATGCTAAATATAAATCAGTGCTTTAAATGATCTAGGGACAAACAATGTATGTATATATATACTGGATCAAACTTGTGTATTTTAAAAACCATGTTACCGTAGAAATTACCAAAAGTACATATAATTTTGTTTAAAAATAACAGCAAACCTCCTTGTTTACTCATTGCCATTAGGCATATACAATAATTTTAAATGACACAACTTTTGAAACACGTTGGAAATGTATGATACTTTATTATTAAAAAAAACATTCAAGTACATAACATAATACTGATAAATTCCTAGAAATAAAATAAAAAATAAAATACAAAACGAGTACAAAAACGTTAAAATTGGGTAATGGAACAATGACCAATTCAAAAATATTAGTTAATAAGATTGCGTTATAGAAATAAATAGTTGTAAAATAGTTCAAAGCAAGGGGCGGTAGTTGCTAAACTTGAGTGTCAAGCTCATTCTGGTATCCAAGCAACAGCCTGAAACGGTCTACAATATGCTAAGCCTAACTTGTGATCTCTCTCCCTCTCTCTCAAGGCGCGCGTACACACTTGGTGGAAAATATAACCCATGTTCAATATTCTTCCTATGCGGGTTTAGCGCCTTTCTTCTAAGCATGGTCTCAATAGACTTGGAACGCAAACAAAGTATGCCAACTTTCCAAATAAGTCAGTACACGTGGACCACGGCAACACTGACAACCGGGTATGATCATCACATCACAGCCACTGACTGACCCATCACATGGCTACAATAACAACCCTGACCAACAACACAAGGAGAAACACCGGCAAAGGCGCTAACTCAAAACCTGATACCGATACGCGAAATGTTGCCCTCTCCACCCAGCAGACATTGCTGTATTGTGGTAATTTGACAACACCATACCCAAAGCCCTCCCAACACAAAAACAACAAATGAAGTGTTCTTTTACTTGCCTCATGAGCTTTCTCAAAGGATACCGACAGAAAATAAACAGTCGGCCTCCCAGAAACCAGCCGAGCGACTTCTGTGACGCCCTGGGACACTGTGGGGAAGCACTGTCTGGCAGGCCGCTAATACGCTAGCTAACGCAGCCGTGTGCTAACACACACCAGGCAGTGGCAGTCAGAGCGCAGAGAGAGAGAGGAGCTGCGAAGATGGCGCCGGTACGAAGCCAACGATAACAGTCGCAGCTATCCAAACATCACACAAACAGCCCGCGAGCGCTCCGGACCGAGTGACGGCTCTATATAGGTCTCTCTGCGGTTGAAAAGAAATGTCCGCTTCACAGTATTCCAAAAGCCCAAGTATTGCCGCGAAGACAAGCGGTTGCACAAAAATACAATTATTTATTGCCCAAAGTACAAGGAATGTCACAATAATATCCGCTCCGATGGAAAGCCGAGAGTCAATTTTACCGGTAGGTACCTGTCAAGGGGCGGGTTTAGAGCCATATCCACCAGGATGGATCCGGATTCAGTTTTTAGATTGACCGAATATATCGGGATCCGACTCTGTTGGTCCGTGTTCTCCCGTCCCCTCCACCACGAAATTCAGCTCACTGCTACAGTGAAATGGCGACGATGCGACTACACCCGTCCTTATATAGACCTGCCATACACGCCATTGGGTAGACTACCGGAGAATGTCTACGCCCACGCGTTTTCTATTCGCCGCTCGCGACGTCGCTCAAAGTCACCACACCCCCGGCTAACGAGGTCTCGCCGACAACCATTCGGGGCAACCCATTCGCAAATCATCGCCGTCCATCAGAACGATTGCACAACGCGATTGGCCCACAACGATCAGTGTTGCGGACATCTCGCCGCCGATTGGTCGCCGAACATAAAGCTCTGCTAAATGCGCCAAGGAGGACGCCGCCCTCCTCCTTATCGTCTTACATTACGTCAACGTGTGCGAAGCAAGGGCGCTCATTGGCGCGCGACACTACAACGCGGGCTTCTAGTGTGAATGCAGCGATGCCCATTGGCCCCTCCGCCGAGTCACGCGTATCCGTCCCAAGCCAAAACCTCCCCCACAGTCTCCTCTTTCAACAAGAGGATCTGCGTTTCTCTCTGCCAGAATTGCTGCAAAGCCGCCATCTTAAAAGCACAACGTGACTAGTTATAAATACACAAATTCCACGTTTTAAAAGAGAGTATAGCAATACACGACAAATACAGGATACTACAGGCGAAAAACTGTTCAAAAAAACAAAATCAATCGCCAAAAACACGATAAAACCTTCCCTTTTGAGTGATTACACAATCGAGGCCTTGCTAGTGTGTCAGACCAGCCACCAATACCGCACTAAAACTTAAAAACAAGTCCAACAACAATGTGAAGACACCGATACTCGTCCATTCACCAGGCTAAAAAAGCAAACCAAAGCACAATAGAGGCTTCACAAACTTAAAATAAACCACCAAAGAGGAACTTGCCCTCCACTCAGTCCACTGAATGACACAGCAGTTTTCCCCTACTTGACTTAACTGACCTCACAATAACTAGCTATATTTAGAATCAAACAGACTCTTGCCACCAAATTAGTTTAAATCGAAACTAGATATAAAATAAAATGGTGCAATAAAATGGTGCAATCGAACAAATTCAGGCCTTGATAATACATAGCATGAAAGCCACACCCTAAAAGTTGGAAGTCTAAAGATTCAGAGAGGGAACCACATCTTTCCATTAATTTAGGCTCGTCCCAATTAATAAAAACGCACAAAATTACAAAAATAAGCATTTTCAAACATGCCCTAAGCTCCCTCATCAGATTCGACGACAGGACAAAATGGTTACCTAACCACAAGCACCCATCCCCCACACCAAGGTTACAGGCTTCCTGCAATGTCACTCGAATAAATAATGAAAAATAGCAATGAATCCTTGAATAAAAAACAACAACCATGACAGTACTCGATAACTTAAAAGCGTTGAAAACAAAAGCAAGAAGATTACACTTAAACAAGAAAAACAAGTTAATGTTTCTGGAAGAAAGACAAAATCTCAAAATAACCATGAATATATAACCTTAGGAATAAAATACATATAAATGAGTCTTGTAAAAAAAAATCCCCCAAAAAATGCTGCGAAAAGTTTTTCATCAAATAATCTTCTTGTCTTCCACCTCGATACTTTTTAACCAACACATTTCTCTCCAACATGTCCGCCTTCTTCCCCATTCATGGACGCGGTGGGGGAGGGGAGTCATGTGACAAAAGAAAGAAGTCCCCCTGCTTATGCTCCGTCGTACGGCGGTGCCGCGCGCATTAAGATAGCCTAGCCGATCTACAAACTCACGAGGCGTCGCGTCCGCGACAATTTGTGAGCTTGTAGATCAGTTATCCTGATGCGCACGGCACCGTCGCACGACGAAGTACAACCCGGGCTTTTAAAAAAGGCGATATTCGTCCAAAGTTGCACACGTGGCGTTCCGCAAAAAAGAAAAAAAGGCAGCGTAGTATATCCATGTCTCGTCACGATATCCTCACAATCTGTCTAGCGGGTCATGAATCATGATATGTAAAGTGGAAATTGTGTTGATATTATTAAGAGATAACGTTGATAAAATCCCCAACACAAAGACCATACTTTCAGATAGATTATTAACACGGCTCCCTCCGATTGGCCGTGCCTGATCACGTGATGCACTGTCCTCTAGATTCGGCGTTGGTTTGGATATTTTACGACCATGATGTCTCTAATGTAATCCGTCCATACACGATGCCCAGTCGGCACCGACATGGTTTAGGTATCTCTGCTTTTTTTTTTTTGCGAAATGTTAAAAAATAATAATATCTCTCCCTCGGGCAAGGTTTGCTGACGAGCTCCACTGGTTTTTCCAAGTTGTGTAAGAAGCAGCAAAGCGAGGCTTTGCGCATGCGTTCTAACCGCGAAGACGCATTGACGGAACTGATTGCGGGGGAGCAGTCAGCAGATGAGCAGTGGTGGAGTGAAAGTACTCATATCATGTTTTACTTGAGTAAAAGTATCAATACGCAGGTAGTTGCATCAAAATGTACCAAGTACCAAAGGTAAAAGTAGACTAGCCTACTCATCATGCTTAGGCGGAATGTCCCAATTCAAGTTTTCAAATATAGCCTATAAAATAAAATAGAAATGAAAATATTTTCAAATGGCCGAAATGTATACCGAGCTGAAGTGGCTAATGTATGTTTTATAATAATAATCAAAATCTACAAAGTAGTAACTAATGTTGTCCAATATTTGTAGAGGAGTAAAAGTACAATATTTGCCTCTGAGATGTAAATTGGAAATACTCAAGTAAAGTACAAATACCTCAGAATTGTACTCAAGTAAATGTACTTAGTTACTTTAACCTACTGATGAGTCGCTGATCTCAGAACAGTTTTGTTTTCCCTCACTACTCTCACACACACACACACACACACACACACACCATAATGGGCTCTGATGAATACTGGTTTTCCTGGAAGGGGTGGGTGGGTGGGGTCCGCGCTATTCAACTCTCAAATAAAGAGCATTTCTGCGTCAGTGCGCGCATGTTTGACGGTGTAATCTCCTTTTTCACTTGTGAAAATTTGAGAGACCGAAATGGAGTCTTTATAATTACTGTTTAATAATGTTAAAATGTAAAACCATTTAAAAAAATGATGCTCAAAATGCTGTTTACATTACATTTTCTTTGAGTTATTTGTGGCCTGGCTGTTCACTGTTAGCCTGGGGCCAGCCTAGATACTAATGCATCTAGCTAACTAACTGCTTGTTTTAACATGGCTGGGATGTCTAGCTCAGCTACGCTAGTTCACTGTTAGCCTACTCTCAGTCTCCAGGGTATTCACAAGAACAGAAACTCACTGTATAGCCTAGGCTACTGTAGCTGGCAGCCTGGCACCTGTCACTATTTAGAATGTGAGGTAGGCCTATACTGCTTTCCTAAAAAATAGTATCAAGAGTCTTAAGACCACTGTGTCTAAATGCAGCACACTAAAAAAATGACAATCTATTCATCAGAAGTCTCACATAATGTTTGGAGAGTGTTAAAAAGCTAAATGAGGAACTGACTGAGCATGTGACATTCCATTTAAAGGATGTCCTCTAACAAGGCCACCCTGCAGCTCTCCCTAGTCTACATGCTTTAGGCCGGCTCCAAGTCCAGCATTGTGTAAAAGTGACAGAAATCCCATAACAACATTGTAATAATTTGACCCATATGCAATGTAACGTGCAATTGATCTAGATCTAATGTGCTTGATATGATCAAAATCTTCTTAAAGTGTTATTTAATTATTTTATTTTACTTTTATTAGTAGTTTATAACATGAAATACGATCATAATAGCACCCACACACACATCAACACCATAACGGTATACTTACTACACAATCTATCACAATACAGATTGTGGGGAGTGGTTCGGGCAGAGTACACAGAGTGTCCAACAATTATAATTTGATCACTTGCGTTTTTAAGTTCACCTGATTCTCACACTTGGCAGCCTATACTAGGGAAGGAACTTAAATGTTTTGACCTGGATCAGTGTTGCCAGACGTACGATAATTATCGTATTTGTACGATAATTTGACCCTCTGTACGATGTACGATCAATAATTCCAAAAATGCCCAAATGTACGATAATTTCGGCATATCATCAAAAAGAGCGTGAATTCACTATTTTCCCTGGCTGCTGATCTGGGATCTGGTTTGGCTTCTCAAAATAAGCCAGGAAATCAGTCAATCTGACCCTAGATCTGTACTTGGAGGCATTAAAAACACTGGTTGCATCTTTCCAGACCAGGTTCAGGCTTTTATTTGTGTAAGCTCCAAGAAGTTGCCTGCCTCCACACAGCATATCTGATGCGTTTTTGTCACGCAGGAGTCTAAAACGAGGTCGTTTCTTACACTAAAGACGCATTTTTTGGTGAAATTACGTTTTTACGCGAGTGATTTCTCTTTTTTGGCCGTGTACGATAGTTTCATGTCAAATACGATAATTCTGAGCCTCCGGTACGATAATTCAACATTTCCCATCTGGTAACACTGACCTGGATTGACATCTATACTACTGCTCATACAGTATGAAACAGAGCTGCTACCTTTTAAATGCATTTTGAGAAAAAATAATGCTGCTATTTACTCCAAAATCTTTATACCCTGTAAAATGTCACAATGCGACATAGCTCTGTTTACACAATGCTGTACCCCCTCCAACTGTATATTTATGTTCCCCATTTTCAACTGTTTTTATTGTATTTGTGACACTTGCTTTGGCAATGTAAACGTATGTTTTCTCATGCCAATAAAGCTCCTTTGAATTGAAATTGAATTGACCTACAATTACAATTCCGTATTTGGCAGATGCTCTTTTCCAGAGTAAAGTGCAAGATCGGAAACGTCTGTCTAAATAACATACTTATCATCTGTGGAGAAGCAAACAGCATACATCTATCAAAATGACACACTGCACAACAACAGTGACCAACATACATCTATACTATAATTTTGCGAATGTCTGAGTGAGTGAGTGAGTGAGTGAGTGTGTCTGTCACAGCGTTTCTCCTCAGTGGCTGGAGCAATTGATCTGAAATCGCATCACCATTAGCATATGAACACACCTAACATAACTGTGAAGCCCGTTTGTCACTTTCACAAATCATATACTGTATATTAGCATTTTTATGGTGTAAATACTATCTATTCTGCATCTAGCATGAGGCACATCTATTCTGCATCTAGCATGAGGCAACATGTTTAACCAGCTCTCTCTGTGTGTGTGTGTGTGTGTGTGTGTGTGTGTGTGTGTGTGTGTGCAGGCAGGCGGGTGTGTGCGCAGGCGGGTGGGCGGGTGGGCGGGCGGGCGGGGGGGGGGGGGGGGGGGGGGGTAGCCATTAAACGAAACGGGTATTTCTTACATTGATGCTCCTACATATTATCATGCAAGCACCAGTTAAAGTTACTTTCCATCCCTCATATACTGTATGCACAGTGCACATCCCATAACCCACACACTGCACATCATTTTGGAGCTCATATCTTTGAACGGGTAAGGGCTAGTCTGGATAACACAGCGACAAGACAATATTTGGAACTGTACTGTATTGAACTGTGCTACTGACTGTGTGTGTGTGTGTGTGTGTGTGTGTGTGTGTGGGGGGGGGGGGGGGGGGGGGGGGTTTGAAGGGGTTGCGTTAGAGTAGTTTTCTCTGACTCATCAGCAGGCCTCTCCATTCTCCAAGCCTGGCTGGCTGTCATTGTCTCCACCAGCCGAAGGCTTGGGGGAGAGTATGTTTTCCCCTCCGTCCGTCCGTGTGTCCGTCCGTCCGTCCGTCCGTCCGTCCGTCCGTCCGTGTGTCCGTGTGTCCGTGCGTCCGTGCGTCCTCGCAGTTTGTGTGCAGCTAATCTCAGTCACCGTTGGCCCGGTCGCTGCCAAAGTGAGCACACACATTCCCTGGATGCCAATCTAGAACCTCTGCCCTAAATTTTTCAAATGGGCTTTTTCTAGCGCCACCTAGTGGCCGATGTTCGCAAGACACATTTCTGTGCACTACTAATCCTACAAATCGGTAGGCAGTATCTCGACAGTCATGTGATCGACACGGATCTGTCCGATTTTGCATATTCCATCCTGATTGGCTAAGATTGGCTTCCAAAGTTTGTAGGATTGAGCCGTTTTGAACAAAATGCCTCAAATCCCAAACGTGCAATTATCATGAAATTGCGCACACACGTTCCCACTAGGCTGAGGAAGAAATGCCACTTAATTTTATTTAAATCAGCCTCATGGTGGCGCTATAACAGGCCGATTTGTGGTTTTACCTATAACTCCACCGATCAGTTTCAAACTTTGTAAGCGCACTCCCTAGAGGCTAAGGATAAACCTTTGCCCTGCATTTTTCACATCAGCCTTTTATAGCGCCACCTTTGGGCCGACTTATGTAAAACACATTTTTGGATATTACTCCTTGAGATTTTATGCAAAAATCACGCAAATCGGTACACAGTATCTCTATAGTCATGTGATCAAGTCCGATTCGTCTGATATTTCATATTCCATCCTGATTGGCTAATATTAGCTTCCAAAGTTTGCAGGATTGCTCCGTTTTTTAACAAAATGCTTCAAATCATCAACGCAGCTTGCGACTACTGTGAAATTTGCCACAGAAATTCCCACTAGGTAAAGGAACAAATGCTACCTTTTTTCACATTGGCCTGTTATAGCGCCACCAGCAGGTAGACTTTAGCAAAACACATTTTTGGAACACAATGCTTCAAATCATGCATGCAGCATCCGATTTCCATGAAAGATCTATGGTGAAGAACATATGCCACCCTTTTTACATTGGCCTATTATACAGTAGCACCACCAGGACACACGGCCTGGTGGAGACCTGTGCTCGGAAGAGCACTGCTTCTAGTTACTTCTGTTTTCCAAATTTAACATTCTCCTTCTTTCCCCCTTTGCTCACCCCCTCTCTCTCTACTGTACTGTACTGTCTCTTCTCTTGTCTCTTCTCTTTAATTCCATTTTTTCTTCCTGCACCCCCACCCCGCCTCATCCCTCGCTCAGCCCTCTGCTGTATCATCACATGATGATCTGGCCAGCTTGAGAATAAAAGTGGTCGGCAAGGTAGCGCTCTCCTTCACAACAGCCCAATCCAATCTAGAGGTACACAGTGCCTGAGAGTTTGAGGAACCTGATTAAAAAAGGTGCTCAATGTTGATACATTGATTCTAGAATCATGGCAATTTTTTTAGGCTATAAATGGATGACCTAGTCTTTCAGCACAGATTCAAATGTCATAGCATCAACATTGTCTTCTCTTTGCCTTTATTCTTAGGGGTTTGTATAACTCTTTCGCTCTGCCTCACTCCAGCCATTCACTCACTTATGGCTGGCTGCTGGCAAGTCTTCCATAGTAACAACATGAGCTCCCTTGACAACTGGAAGACAGTACTTTTAGGAGAACCTGCATTTCAGGCTTTGTATATAAGGAGTTTTTAATTAACTATTCTTATAAGGAGTTTAAAGTTAAGAGATTTGTGTACATGCTTGCACACAGCACAAATTGTACATTAAACAATGTAGGCCTACAATGTGTGCATAAATGCACATGCACACAGAGACCACACCCACACACACTTGCTTCAGTCCACCCTGCACATATAGCCATAGCCATTCACTCTTCAGTTTTCTTCATTGCACATAATCTCTCCCAAACCAATGCCACTGGCTCAGATGGGAATATTTGGTGCTCATATGTTTGTTTTTGTACTCACAGCTTTCATTTAGATCTCTGTGTGTCTTTGTTTTCTTTAGCCATAATTATTCAAAAACACATCTATGTGTTTTATCTATGTGCACTGTTTGCCACCATCTCCTGTTTTTTGTCCCCTGTGTCTCTTTCAACAGACTTTCCATTGTGTGAAAATAATCATGTTTTGGAAGAAAGAAAAACAACACTGATGATGCCCATGGGCAACATTGGCAGCGTTTTAGTCCCATGCCCTACTCAACTAGATGCGTGTGGAGGTCTGAAAATTATTTATTAAATGTGATAACTTTTAGGTCTTGACTGTAGGTTTTGTCTCTGAACAAATGTCATGTAAAGTCACAAAAACGCTATAAATTCTCACTGTAATATTTTGTGTCAATTAAAATAAGCTTTACATATATAGTAATATACGGTACCTAGACGGTATTATTGTGTTGTTTTTGTATTGCCCATCTTCTATTTGTATGTATATTGTTGTTGATGTTCTGACATGTTATCTTGTTTATTATAGTGATGTATTATCTGCTTATTGTAAGTCGCTTTGGATTAAAAGCATCTGCTAAATGCCTAAACTGTAAACTGTATGTATCATAATTAAACATTGTCCAAAATCAACCAAATCCTCAATGTAAAATAATACATCTTAGTCGAGTATAACAATGTCTAGGAATCCAATGTAGACGAACGCAACGATGCTGCAATATTCTAAGGAGAGACAGCCGCTGGCCGCCGCTGATTCTAAGAAAGAAGAATATTTCCATACAGAGATGGAAGTCCCTTTGCCTGTTCAGGACAGTTCAGGGTGTCACAAGACTAGCCAAGCCCAGGAAAGAACACAAACAGCTACTTAATTATGCAGTCATGCAAAAGCCTTGTAAATGTTTCAACCTGAGAAGGGACACTTGATTATACTCTCAAACAAGGGAACCAGGCCATCGAGACTAGGGATTTACATCTAAATAGAGGTGGGATTCCTCACAAGGTTACCTCAAAGTGGAGAAGGTAGAAACACAGGAGGGAGGGTAGAAAACTGATATTATGAAAAGTATAGACAGAAATTCTGAAATGAAACCCAAGTTTCAAAAAACATAGATAGGTAGATTGATATACTGTATAGATCAATAGAACAACAATATACTGGTATATTATTACAGTATAGGTCATGAAACAGACAAAGCAAATGAAATAAAACACAAGATTATCACCAAATGAAATGAGATTAAGATTACAGTAAATAAGCGTTCTAATCCTGCATGTGCAATCTTTTTCACAGCATATGTCTCTGAATAATCTACATCAGGGGTCTTCAACAGGGCCGGGGGTCCTCAGAGTTACTACAGGGGGTCCTCCAAATCTTCCAATCCTTTTTATATTAACAACTTGAACCCTAGTGTCCATATTCTGAGAACTGTAGCCAAAAATAGCAGATCTACAAGCTCACAACGCCTCGCGTCTAGCTTGTAGATCGTCTATTTTCGGCAAAGAGGTTTGGTGAAAAGAGCAGAATAAGTACAGAGTGAAAGGTCAAGATTATTAGGTATTGACGGTTCAAGTGGTTAAATATCTGAAAACACAAATTGACATGCATCCAAAACACACTGATGATTGTGCTGTCAAACAATGAAACTATATGGAATCTATGAAAAGGTTGTGGGGATCCTTGCTTCATCTCTCTCTTAACTAAGGGGTCCTTGGCCTGAAAACGTTGAAGACCCCTGATCTACATGGTCTATTTCGAAGAGTGTTGTCTGGCTCAAATCACGGGCTTTGTCCAAGTATGCATACATGTACAGTATGAAGTGCCGTATGACTATTTTTTGTGTGCATGTTTGTGTGTGTGTGTGTGTGTGTGTGTGTGTGTGTGTGTGTGTGTGGGGGGGGGGGGGGGGGTGTAAGGAAAGTGGAAGAGAGTGTCATTGAGTGTCATTGAGAAATTGAGAAATAGGTTACATATAGAGACAGAGTGTGAGGGACAGGAAAAGGAGACAGATAGCGGATAGAGAGAACGGGGGTGTAAGATACAAATAGTGAAAGAGACAAGTAGTCGGTTGGCAGGCAGAGATAGTGCTGTCGTTTCTCAACCTCCTTTTTTTTGGGGGGGGGGGGGGTGCAAGATGAGAGTGAAGTGACAATTTAAGGACTACCTAAAAAAAGAAAGAAAATAATCAACAAACTATACTATAAAAACTGGTCAAACTGTGGCCAAATTGTCAAATAATATATGAAAGATATATAATATATATATGAAAATAGCCCATCTACAAGCTCACAATGCCTTGCAATGTGTGGCGTTGTGAGCTTGTAGATGGGCTATTTTCACTATGTTTATCTGGGGAACCGAGTCAAACAAAATGTAATGCCTCAACTCCTAATTCCAAGTGCTGGGGTGGCGGGTCCCCAGTTCAAATTATTTTGGGGGGTCACAGCCTGAAAAGGTTGCGAACCACTCCTGTAGGTAGACAAATTATTTAATGTATTTAAAGTAGGCCTATATAGAGTAAATGAGGCTGGATAAACAGTATGGGGAGCTGGCATACTATCCCACTACTTACTAGCTACTACTGTACCTTCTATCACCTATGTTTATCAAAATTATCTTCCACAGTTTATGTTCCACAGAAACATACTTCTTCTTTTTCGACTGCTGCTGCAGTAAGATACAGGTCCAGTGGGCAGGTGAACCTTGTGGGCACCTCAATGTTAACATTGGCAGTTTTTTCCAAAGGGATTTTCAGGAACTTATTAACCTTCATCTTCTTGTTTATCCCCCAAATGAGTGGCAGTGGCTATCACAGGTTTTGTAGCAATCTGTAGCATTTGTAGAAATATTGGTCCTTAAATTAAAACAAAGGTTATTTGACCTCTCATTTGTAAAATAGATGTAGATATAAAATATAAAATAATACATTTTAATGGTGCCCAGTGCCCACTGAGCCCAGAAAACCTCCATGCACATACATAGACAAGGTTTGTTTAATTGAACATAAACTTTACTGTGTTTGTGTTGCAGGCTATCTGTGATTTATGAAATGTTTTATTAACACTGGCAACATGCCCATGGCCCCTTCATTATGTGTGTGTAGGCCTGTTCTCTTTATACAGTAGCCTATATGGATTATGGAATAATGCCCTTTAACATCTAGGTCTACATAAATAATACACATTTCATACAAAACAAATCTAAATTTGGTTAAGTTTTACATTTTAATTTGAACTGACATTCTCATGCAATATGACTTTCAGTGAGCGCAACCAGTGATGACTGTCGTGACTGTGACTGATTGGATTAGGATTTGTCAGACAGTTGAAAACCCTGGCCTGTTTCCCTGAAGAAGATTACGTTTAAACCTGGTTTAAACCATGTCCCGGAATTACTATTACATTCAATTATTGAGTATTTTGTAATTGAGGATTACATTTAAAGGGATATTCCACTTTCAACAGGGAGCAGTGGAAGGGCCTTTCTCCACATACACACCCATTGTAACTTCAAACTCCATTTTAACCATGATAGATTCATTAAAAACACCCATTATTTTTTTCTGGTGACTCATATACTACCCTCCTAATATGTGAGCAGGCCGTGTTTTTTCGATAACTCTTTTCATTTATTTTTAATAATTATTTGGGAAAATGGAAAAAAATAAATACAAAAATATAATTATTAAAAATAAATTAAAAAAGTTATCAGAAAAACACGCCCTGCTCACTATTAGGAGGGTAATATGAGTCACCAGAAAAAATAATGGGTGTTTTTAATGAATCTATCATGGTTAAAATTAAGTTTGAAGTTACAATGGGAGTGTGTGGGGAGAGGCCCTGGGCCTGGAGGGCCTGGTAACATTTACATCAAATATCTAAATATTCAATCAAGCTAATTAAAAACTGTTCAGGGTGTTCATAAAAGCCTGATTAGATGATAAAATTGCCAAAAGTTTTTTTTGAAAGTGAAATATCCCTTTAAGCCCAATCAATGAAGTGAAGGAAGTGCATCCGGCCCAAATAGTTAATAAAGGATGGTAAAAGATTTAGATTACAATATAATCTGGTTTATTTTATTTATTTTTATTTGTTGTTATTCAAATGCAAAAAGGTAGTCTCCAGTTCAATTAATTTTAATGTTTTGAACCTAAAATATATTTTGGACAAGTTAGTTTTGTAACTGACCTTGTTTGCCATCTAGTGACATTTCTCCAAGGTGAACGCAATTGAAAAGGGTTGTGTTATACTGTCCTCTAGTGGCTATGGGTGGAAATGGTGAAAAGCAGTCTCTCTCTCTCTCTCTCTCTCTCTCTCTCTCTCTCTCTCTCTCTCTCTCTCTCTCTCTCTCTCTCTCTGCATTTGTCTTGGCTCACACAAAACCATCAGTCTAGTCAACTGTATTGATGACCAGGTGCTTTGAGATTACGAGAGATATTTATTTAAGATCCTGCTACTTGTGTCAAAGTATAGATGCTCCTGGTCAAGTATTACTCAACTAGCATAGAAGTAAAGGTTGCTAATTCAAATTTGTACAGAGTTAAAATGGCCTACTGGAGTAGGCCTATTTGCTTTTAACAATACTTATTCAAAAGTACAAATTGTAAGGTACAAAATAAATTCAATAGTGAAAATAACGGATCTACAAGATCATAACGTGTTGCATTGCATTGTGGATGGCCTCTTTGAAATAGCTTAAAGAGGTGGTGCCATGATTCCCCCCCCCCCCTATAAAACATGATTATCAGGTATTATGATTATACTAGGAGGAAGACTTTTTCCAAAAAAAGTATACAGAAAGAGTTAGAATTGGCCACACCCCCAGTTCATTAAGTATGCATGGATGGCATGGTGGGTGGTGACCCAGCTGATATAGCCACACCCCACAGTGTTGGGTGAATAAATAGGGGAGGAGTTGATACTGTGACATACATAGTATCTGTGTTTTTTAACTGACACTTTTCACCACAAGGTGGCAGCCTCCAAGAGAAAACAAACAAATACTAAGAGAATACATCATTTCTAAAAAAAAAACACACATAAGGGGGTCTAATGAAGTACTTTCAACCTCCTAGACACATGAAAAACAGAAAAAGTACAAAACTATGGCACCACCTCTTTAAGTGGTTAGGGTTAGGAGTCAAATGTACAATTTTTGTCCTTGTGGTGGACTGAAAGTCAGAAGTATCCAAAACACATATTATATTGTACAGTACTCATTCATGTAGGCTACTTTGTTCCTTCCCACCACACTGTGTCTGTTTGATCATGCTGAATTGTATTTCCGATTGTATGTATTCGCACAGGCATTGAGCAGGGACTCTCTATTGCCAGCGTGGTCTGTGTGACAATAGAAAATAGTGTGCATTTGTAACACATCTAACTCCGTATCGCCTGTGAACATCATTTACAGATGCCATTTATTTTACAATGCATCCATGAAAGCACATAATTATGTGCAACATTTACCACAGTCCATTTACTTAGAAGTCTACAAAAATGTTGTCTGCTTCACAAAAGATTGTTCAGAGGGGAGAAACATACAACAACAACCTTCCTCGGTTGTCACCACCTATTTAGGTGGGTATCTCTCATGTCTTTGGTGAGACTCATACCAACTTATGCCTCAGTCCAACTAAATGGAAAAATGTTCAGTTCCCATCTTATATTGTTATAGTCTGAGGGATGATAATATGTGGAATCTCTTGATGGTTAACTAAGTAGTATGTGCCCTAAGCCTAAACAGCTAACTGTTTGGTTCACCCCACAACATCCAAAGCCATCATTTTAGGTGTCAGGGATGGCCAACCTGAAAGAGATAGAGGGACGGACCCCTTAAGTTTCCTCGGGAGAAGACCAGGAAGGGGTCAAAAGAAGGCCACTGTGAGGGTGCTCATCATCGGAAAAATGTAAAGCCCTTTTGAAAAGGAGACACTGGTACAACTCTGGGAGAAAGTCACCAAGAGGACACTCACCATGCAGTCACCTCCTGGTGAAGGTAATGGAATATACTGCCGAAGTTTCCGCCCAGACGGTGTCAATGTATCCCAAGGTTGCTGGTAAGATTAGTGGCAGAGGGCAGTGATGCCAACTTAAGTCCAACCACACACTACCAACCGTGGGACTTTCTAGCAACTGAAAATTCTAAGGTTTGATACTGATACCAACAGTATCGACAGATTACCCCAGGCCCAGGGGCTATGGACATCCACCACTCCCCGCCGTCCAGCATGACCAGATGATATGCCATCTCCATTGATGATGCCAGGTGCTTTGAGCAGTCAGCCAAGCTTCAAAATGGCATGCCACCCAGAGGAGGTCCCAAGAGGCTCCGCCACTCTCTCTAGGTCGTCCTCAGATGAGCCCTCCATCGTCTCATCCAATCATCCTGATTCTTCATATACATCTGGCATCTTTCTTGATTACGTCCACGTATGTTAATGTGGGACGTCCTTGTGCGTTGCCCGTGTGTTGGTTCCCACAGCACCAATTTGCTGGCTGCTGGCAGTATAGGCAGTGTCCTGCTTTTGATTGATTGAGTGAAGACTTTATTAGAAGTTTGCATAGAAAAAGGTACAGTTTCATGACGGTACAGTTCACTGGTACAAGGTCAACTAAAAGGAGATCCTAGAAAAGACTAAGCTTATTTCCATAGGAAACCATTGAAGTATCTCATATAACATTGAATGACAGATAGATAGAACACAGTACTATGCAGTAGATATAGTCAAAATAAAAGTAAATAAAAATAAAATAAACAGTGCAAAAAAAATATACAGTAGGTAAATACAGAGAAGGGTCAGGGGAGGCTGGGCTAGGTTTGTTATTGCCAGTTGCGAATGGCTGCAATTCGCATGGCTGTAAGTGGTTTTTCAGGGCGATTTTAAAGGATGCTAGGGAACCACACTCCTTTAAGGCCTTCGGTAGGGCGTTCCACATTTTGGTTGCATAGCAGAAGTTTGACCCTTTGTTTGAGTTGACTTTGGGTTGAACGTGATCTGTGGCGCTGCCTCTGGTGTTGTAATTGTGGACTCCTTCCCATTCACCCTAGGTGTTCCCTCATACAGATTCTTGTTGGTTACATGTTCACCCTGGCTGATGTTAAATGCTGCACGCAACATTCTGGTAACAATGAAGAAGATGAACTATCAACCTTCTACCTTGCCCAGGTCTAGACTACTGCTCTACCTGACAGCTGGTCAGATAGCATTATGCCCCTGAAAGGGCTGGAAGGGTGTGTGCCAAAGATCCTCAAATACCTCCTCCCAAAGTAGCAGATGAAGTACACCACTCTCATGTCCCAAAACGTGACTCTTCTGCAGGCCTTTACACGCATGGACCCCGGCCAAGAGCATGTTCATCCATCTGGCCCACAGATACTCATTGATGACAACAATGCTTCAGCGCAAGAACACAGTAACAGAGGACAGGGATCCACGCAGCCAGAACTATTCAATTCAAAGGAGCTTTATTGGCATGAGAAAAACATAAGTTTACATTGCCAAAGCAAGTTTCAAAACATAATAAAAACAGTTGAAAATGGGGAACATAATATATACAGTTGGAGGGGGTACAGCATTGTGTAAACAGAGCTATATCACATTTTGTCATTATAATACTGTATAATATACAGGGTATGAAGCTTTTTGGAACAAATATCAGCATTTTTTTTTCTCAATACAATTTCAATAGCATACAAATGAAGGAAAAGAAAAAAAGCCTAAAATTTTAAACGTGTTTAAAGGTAACAGCTCTGTTTATACTCTATGTGCAGTAGGCCTGGATGCCGCTCAATGGTTTGTAGACCTTAGAGTGGTTGTATTCCATTTTCTTGCCTTCTTTTATCGCAACAGTTCACAAATCTTGCTGCTGTGTTCGCACAGTGTTGTATTTCTCCCAGTAGGTCATGCTTACAAACTAACTTTGGGTGTGCGTAATATGTGGGAAGTGTGTCTCTAATGTCTTGGTATAGTGGGCAGTTGGTTAGAAAGTGTAGCTCTGTTTCCACCACATTTTGTGTGCAGTGGGTGCATAGCCTGTCTTCCCTTGGAAGTGGGGTCTGTTCGCTGAGTCTGTACCTAGTCAAGGCTTTGTTTTGGGTCGTTTACCGTGCTCAGATATTCTGCCAATGTAGTCTATATTCTCTTTTTAGTGCTAGATAGCAATCCATTTTGCTTTGGTTTTGGGTTGTCTCTTTCCAGTAGACCTATTTCAGGTAGCTTTCTTTTTGTTTTCTTATAATCTGGTTTGGTCCAATGGGTTTTCTGTCTGGTAGTTGTGCTTGTTTTTGTGCCCAGAGTCCCTGGGCCAGCTGACTCAGTGGTCATCCCTAAGAGCAGGAAGGTCATATTGCCCTGGTCGACTCCAGGGTAGGGTTGAAGCCGGTCAACTGTACACCCCAAATGGTTCACAGTTGGAACTTGGATAAGGACAGAGGAGTACTCTGACTGAGCCTCTCTCAGTGGGCCAGCCTTGCAGTTATCATCAAAATGGCCTGCTGTATTAGAGATGGTGGCGTGGCGCGCATGATCTGAAGCAGATGGAGAGATTCGACAGCACAATAGATGGTCATGAGTCCAGAGGGCATTCCTCTTCTTTGGGATTGCCAAGTGTTCCTAAAGAAAGTTGTATGGCTCTTCCTTCTTTGTCATTACAATACTTTGACTGTTCTACTGCTGTGTCTTGAAGCCTTCTAACATTTTATTTTTCTTGATTTTCCTATGATTGTTAAGAATAATTAATGAAATACACTATCTGTAGCCTATATGGTAGATTTCTGGAGGCTGCATCAAATATCAGGTTAATTCCAATGTGTAAGCGCAAATATGTTTCAACCGTTATTTATGCCACTGGGTGGCAGCAAAGACCATGTGTCAGTCATGGTGTATTTTTTTGCCAGGAGGTTTGATGAAGGCTGGCTAACTTTCGCCTATCTGCCTCTTCAGATTTACAAGAAATCACGTGGTAACCGGTTAACTTACCAGGCGACACACCCTCTCAACCGGGACTTTCCATTCGATCACTCAGCGTGTTGTTGTCGTTTTTATAATAGAGACAATGGGTTTCTATATAGAGCGATAGGAAGAAATTAGCGGCAGATAATACAGTCCGGGGAAAGTGGAGGGATTCACCACAAATCAGTTGAAGTCGGGTCACCTGTTGTTGAGGATGTTTAACTCTATATTTTTGTATTTGTTTCGCGACTCAGTCAGGTGTGCCAATCACCATGACAAAACTCACGACAGTGCAGCCGCGAGATTAAGTAGAGAGGACACAGACACACCAATAAACCTGCCTCTCGGGTTTGTCCTCACTTGACCTCGCAGAACACACGAACACCATTCACTAACACTTAATGTAGAACAATGCCATTAGGCATCCACCTGAGTATTCTATTAATCAGGGACCAGGGTACAATAAATAGGCTATGCCCGCCTGCATGGCTCCATTAACATTTGTCTGTGCAAAATCAAATGATAAGCAATTACTGCATAATTACTGCATGTGTGTGTGTACGTGTGCGCGCGCGCGCGCGTGAATACCAAGGTATGCGCAACACGGACTGCTGGGGAAAAAAACAAGTAGGCTATATAAATAATCTATAGGCCTATGTAGTAATATAATAATTGCAAAAGTCCAATAAAACATTTGATTAATTGTAGTCGGGGGCCCCAGGGATATTTTGATTCAGATTCTCGCAAATTCGCCAAATTTGGCACAGATGTTGTCCATACCATACTTTCAATTAAAACTGATATGTGCCAACAAAATCTAAAAAGAAGTCCAACTTCAACTGTAAGTAAACAACTGACAGTAGGGGACAATGTAATCAGAATAGTCTGTTTTTTCCGTAAAACTTGATAAAATCAAAAAGTTAGATAACAATGTCATTCACATTCTCCTTTCAATGGTATGCGCCAGCGCAGCAGCAGTTGGTTCGGCCAGGTCATTCCCGGCACACCGTGTAGCCTGGGCACAGTTCATGAGGTGTTCCATTGTCTGGAGTTCCCCACACGCACACGCATCGGAGGTTAAGTTCCATTTCTTCATGGAAGCCTTTCACCGACGCAAAGTCGGTTCAGTGTCTTCCAGACAGCCCAAGGTTGGTCATGACCAGTGGCGAGGCTGGGGCGGGTGGGGTGGTCTCCAGAGCCACACTGGTGTCCAGGAAACTGCTCCTAGAATGGAGCCGTTTCTGGGCAGAAGAGTATCTGGAGTAGATGCTGGGTGACGATGGCCTGCTTTGTGCGTTCAACTTCTGTGGTGACTGTTCTGCGGAGGTCAGGGGGGAGGATGCCAGAGAGGCCATAAAGGCAGTGTGTAGGTGTGGCTTTGAGGCGACCACTCACTATGCTGCAGGTCTCATTGAGGATAGGATCTTTCATCCACATGAAACACCTTGCAAGGTGTGGAGTTACTGGCTGTCATCTCCGTTATTAAGGCACCCACCTTCGCATTTGCAGAGGATTGTGCATCGGACACAGATACGGTAGCATTTGCACCTTCCCATGCATCCCTTGAGGCAGCCGCAGCGCACAAGAAGGTCACATGCTGATGATGCATCACTAAGAGTGGTCCACAGTGGTTGCCATGTGCCAGTGCCATCTTTGTGCCAGCCCCACTCACTGAAGTCAGGAATTTCCTGCTGGACCGAGGTTGCCTGATTCCAGTAGAAACTTGCCTGCAGTAGCGCTTGCTTGACATGCAGCTTGAGTAGGTGGGATGGTTTCCCACCTACTAACGCACAAAGCAGGCCATCGTCACCCAGCATCTACTCCTGGACACCAGTGTGGCTCTGGAGACCACCCCACCCGCCAAATGCCTTGCCTCCAGACAAGCCTTGTCACCGGTCATGACCAACCTTGGGCTGTCTGGAAGACACTGAACCGACTTTGTGTCGGTGAAGGAAGGTGCAAGGCTTCCATGAAGAAATGGAACTTAACCTCCGATGCGTCTGCGTGTGGGGAACCCCAGACAATGGAACACCTCATGAACTGTGCCCAGGCTACACGGTGTGCCGGGAATGACCTGGCCGAACCAACTGCTGCTGCGCTGGCCTGCGCATACCATTGAAAGGACTTGTCATAGAAGATAGACAGACACAATAAAGTGTGTAAAATGTGAATGACATTGTGATCTAACTTTTTGATTTTATCAAGTTTTACGGAAAAACAGACTATTCTGATTACATTGTCCCCTACTGTCAGTTGTTTACTTACAGTTGAAGTTGGACTTGTGGACATTTTGTGCTGTGTCCCTAGACACATTTTTTTCTTTTTCGAATTTGTTGGCACATATCAGTTTTAATTGAAATTTGTTTGTATTAGTTTATTGTTTATAATAAACAATCAACAGTTTTGACAATATTGTTTTGAATTGTGAAACATTGCTACATTATACAAGTATAGCTTATAATGAAAAAAAACCTTTTTGGGGGTAGAATCTGGCATGGCGCACTAGAAATACTGGATTTTACCCCGATATTACCTTTATATACTAACTTTGATGGGTAATCTTGACCTCAAATCATTGAAATAACACCAGAATCAGATTCTACGACCCAGAAAACCCCTAAAAAGTGGTATCATTTATGATTCTAGGCCTTTTCGTTTTTTTCCGGGTGTCAGCCATATTGGATTGCGCAATATGGCAGTACCATGGGGCGCCCATCTTGGCACCCATCTTAAAATGATTAAGTATGGTATGGACAACATCTGTGCCAAATTTGGCGAATTTGCGAGAATCTGAACCAAACGGTCCTTTATTGCCCTGGGGCCCCCGACTATTGGGAAGACTAAATTAAACAATCAATACCTGAAGGTTACATAACATACATCATGAAATACTAGGGGTGTAACGATATAGTAACTGTATCGAAATATCGTTTTTAACTAAAAAAATCGAAGTAGATCGAAATGAAAACAGCTAAAATCGAATCGTATCGTTTTATTTTGTATCGTATCGAATCGGCAGTGCAAAGAATCGATTGTATCGATACTACCTACTTGGGCATTGTATTTAGCATTTTTAAGAAGAAAAATTAAAAGGAGGGGTTTAATTACTTTTCCTTTCCATATAGCTACACTGGTCTATCGATAAATGTGTGTAATCTCTGGGTTCATGTCAAGGTGCAGGTTTGTCAATATACAATGTCCATGTATTTGCCAGATAATCACTGTGTTTACTTATTTATATCCATAATAATACATGTTTCCCTTAAAAACCTGCACTATCCACACCTTTCACACAGATTTAATGTCTTTGCTAAATAGTAACTATATCGATTTTAAATCATTGAATCGAATCGTATCGTATCGCCATGAATGAACCAATATTGTCCATGTATCGTATCGTCAACCATGTATCGTGATATGTATCGAATCGCTATTAAAATGTATCGTTACACCCCTATGAAATACCCATTGTTATTTCATGCTAACAAATAGTGTATGTGTGTGTGTGTGTGTGTGTGTGTGTGTGTGTGTGTGTGTGTGTGTGTGTGTGTGTGTGTGTGTGTGTGTGTTGAGGGGGGGGGGGCGGGGGGGGGGGGGGTGGTTGAAACCTGAAAGCTGAGGTGTGTGGGGGTGGAAGGGTGAGCCATGCAGGTGGGCATGTGGGTGAGGCATGGGGGTTGGAGCGCAGGGTGAAGTGTTTGGGGTTAGGAAGGTGAGCCCACTGAGGTGAGGTGCAAGTTGGAGGGTGAGGCATGGGTTAGGGGTAGGGTCCTGTCTGCCTGCTCCCCACTTTGCAGGTCATGTAACTATAGTTTTTGTTTAATGTTTGATGTACTTGTGAGTCAGTCAAGTCAGTTTCAGCTAAATGCCAAAAATGTTATCAAGTAATTTGTACAGTATCAAACCACAGTTCTTTCATTCACTTAGCCATAGCCTGAATGAGCCAAATACAGGAGCTGAACTCCCAAACAAAAGTAAATGAAAGTGAAAGAATATGGAGAAAAGGGATTTTCCTGTGTGGTGTGGTATGATCTTATCTGATGTGTGTTGCTGCCAAATGTTGAATTGGTATGGTGCAGTTCTGCTTACACAATGACTAAACAGCACACATGCCTGGAGGTTTGGCTGTGCACTTTTTGCAAGCGATTCAAAATAAACGTCACCAGTGCCTGCCATTTTGCAACACAGCCTGGCATGTTGTGAAATGGCCGTTGCCGCATTTGTATTTCCTTCTTTGTGCAACAAAATATATTCTCTTCTGTGAGATTGTATTGGTGCGAACTCTTAATATATTCCTCCAGTAGTAGTTGAAAGTAGTGAATAAAATGTGTTCTAATACTGATTTATCTGCCTTGTAAACGTGAAGCAAGGCATTGCTGGGATAATTTGTGAACAGCAATAATTCCCCCTTGGATAGAGATTTACTCTGGCGGGGAAATAGTAGAAGCTCTACACATGACTATATGTGTGACATTTTCGTAGCAGTATTGCTGCGTTGACAAATAATGTTGCCTCATCCAACCCTTAAAAGTTGTCGATAGGTGGTGGTGGTGCTGCTGGTGATTTCCCATGCTGACTGTCATCTATCAGCCCTGTTGTCAATGCATATCAACTAGGAAGTGTTCCAAAAAACATCAGTAAAATGTTATTGTTGCGTGCCAGGGACTTTTCACTGTTGCCATGAAACACCCAATCAAGCCATATAGTCGGATATCTGATCAATAAACCTCAAAGGAACTCCAGGTAAACTAGTAGTACTCATAATAGAAATGTGTGCTCAGAAAGCATTAACCATAGGTATTAGAAATGATCATTTTAAATAGCTGCACGTCACATAATCTCAACTTTTGCATTTAATAAATCTTATGTACAAAAGCTTGGCCTTTATCACAGAATCTACAAAGAGGCTTGGCTTGGATAAAGGAAAGGAGGCATGGTTGTCACGGGAGTGTGTCGATATTGCAACATAACATTTGTCCGATGTTCCATTTGTTCGACGCGGCCAACGCTGGTGAATGCTAACCTGGTGAATGTTAACCACTATGTCTAAACCTAACCCAAACCCTTACCCTAACCTCAGTAAAACTATACCTAAACCTAACCCTAAAACCTAACCCTAACCTTTAGTCGAAATAATGACTTGTAGAAATATCGAGAAATGCCCGGTTATCACATGTCTAAGCCACCTCAAGAAGGCTAAAAGATCAGAAATTAAAAAATAGGAACAAATTAAAGATTTCATAAAAAAGATTTCTTTATTTGGTTTCTTAGTTTAGATTCTTCAAGTTCGGCAGAATCGGGACATAGAGGTTCCTTTTCGATGAGCAGTGGTAAAGACAGTTACCTTACATTTGGCAGTACAAATTGATATGTTTAGTGCCAGGGACCCCCAAATTAGAAGATTTGAGTTAAAAATGCAAGATCATTTAAAATCTTCCTAACATTTTCTATGTTTTTCAAAACTTTTCAAAATTAGCAGATGTACAAGCTTGCAGTGTGGCACAAAGTGACGTGCTGTGAGCTTGTATATCTGCCATTTTTGAATAGCCAACATATAAATGGATAAAGTGGTTAAAATGTGTTAAGGTGGTTGCACACGGCACTGCGTGTTTTGGAAATCCGAAAGCCGGAGGCCAGGGAGAGAGAGAGGAAAGAGAGAGAGAGCAAGGGACGAAAATCGAAAAAAATCAACCCTGGTCCGAAAATAAATACGAAACCGGCGGCAGTGTGCAAACGTGATTGACATAACGTGAGGTTGAATTTTGTATTCACGCGCTCCGAAATTCACTCCGATATTCGGCCCGAAAAACGCAGCAGTGTGCAAAGACCTTAACCATACTGGCGTACATTCAAATCTCAAGCCTTCATTCTGTGACTGTCACTCTCTCAGTGTTCCTATTGTCTGTCTCAATAAAGGAGAAGCAAAAACGGACTGCCCATTCCTATGAAAAACAACAACACTTCTTTTTCTTAGCTAGACTTTTATTCATTTTTAATCAATTAATAAATACATTGAAATATCACTATACATATTATCAGAAACCTTTAACAGTGTCATGTCTGCATTAAACAACACAGCAGAGTAATTTTAAATTGTTTTGCATGTAGAAAATAAATAAGTAGTTGCCAGTATGAACTCTGTTTAGCTTTGCATCAAATATGTTTAAATTGCTAAATATATCTGAAAAAGAATTCAGAAACATGTTTTGTATTATATCAATGTAAATATGCCAGCAATAACAATAAGAATAGCAAACAATGTATTAAACATTTACATACATTACAAATAAAATATTTACATATTTAAAAATCCAATAGTTAAAAAAAAACTATTTCTTTTATGGTAGTTTCCATCAACTGCTATACTGTCATGATGTTGGTATATTGTTGGCCACAAGTCGTGATAAAGTCGTTTTATCTCTACAAATAGCAAAAGAGCAGTACAAAATATATGACACATAACATGGCCTTGACAACAGTGGTGTGATATGGATTTTAGAAGTGTGGGTCCTCTAAATTCATGACGTCATGCGCGCACACTGTTTTTATTGTTAATTAGTGTGTGACTGTGTGCATATGAGGCGCGTGCGTGCAGAAAAATAAGTGTGGGCTCACCGAGCCCACGCGAGCCCATGGCATCTCACCCCTGCTTGACAATACATAATGTCCTCTCTCTGTGGCTATCACTGTCATCATGTCGTCACATTCATGGGGTCACTGCGAGGTGTCTCCCTCAGTGAAGAGCTTCTCCGTCAGTCTGTAGTACCTGCCTTTCATCTCCATGAGTTCCTGGTGAGTCCCCTGCTCCTGGACCCTCCCCTCGCCAATCACAACGATCTGATCCGCCCTCTCGATGGTCCTCAGCGTGTGTGCAATCACCAGCAGTGTCTGCTCAGGGTTAGAAGACAGGGCCTCCTTGACCTGTGTCGTAAGCACAAAGCAGTGATAACAGGAAAACAGTTTGTTAGTTTGTGTGCAATTAATTGCCTTTTTATAGAATTAAGCTTTCGGTAAAATAGCCTTCAACACCGCCAACAATGAGAAATGCCCAGAATATTGTAACAAGCACAAATGTAATTGTTGACATTAAGTTGTTCAGCAAAATGATTGTAGACAAACCTGCCTTTGTCTTCTAAGTAAAGTATATCTAAAATCTAGCAGTAATTATTCATATAAATATAAGTATAATTTTATTTATCCCATTTAAACATTTAAAACATGCTAAAGACCGTACAGTATTTCCAGGTATTATGTTACATACCTTGGTCTCACAGTCACTGTCCAGAGAGCTGGTAACCTCATCCAGAATGAGGACCTGTGGATGTCTGACCAGTGCTCTGGCTATAGCCAGCCTCTGTTTCTCACTCTTGGATAAATGACCACCTCCCTCACCCACCTCTGACAAAAGAAAACAAAGAATAAAAATGAGAAAAAAAGAAATAATGAACTATACCAGTCAATAAAGGCAAAGTAAATCTTGTCACTTGAGCTCCAACTCCATTTCTTTTCTTTTTTTGCTGATTGTTAGCTTTCTAATAGTGCTCTGATTAACAAAAAAATATTTACAGCATATATAATATTCATACCCCAATTACATTCATTTTATACCCACTGTCACCGACCCAGTTTCCATACCTCTAAAATGCAAAATGTCTAAATTGGCATTCTGACATGTTTAACAGTACAAGGGAGAGTATCAGATCCTGGATCTTTCCTACCTGTGTCGTAGCCTTTCTCCAATTGGCTGATGAAGTCATGGGCGTTGGCTCTGCGCGCTGCTTCCTGGATCTCGTCCAGTGAGCAGTTAGGAAGGCCGTAGGCTATGTTGTCCCTGACCGAGCCAGAGAAAAGCACAGGATCCTGGCTCACCAGGACTATCTGTTAACAAAGAGACACTCGTAAGAATAAGTGGAAGACAGTAGTGTTTTGAGTGATTCAAAGATGGCTTTGGAGATATTTCTGCTTTAAATCAACGGTATAAGAACTGAGAACTGAGCAAAAACAGAGTCTTTAATGAAGATGATTAAGCTTGCAATAGTGATTCCTGTAGTTTATATTATGACTAGAAGAGTGATTCTTTACTGTTATTTGTTATTAGAGTTACAGTGAGAAGACTTACTATTGTTAGGACAAAATAATGAACAAGGACATTGAAAACGTTTTCACCTGAATACAAAATAAAGAACCAAATTGATTATAATAAAAAATATAATAATGCATTACTTTTCTGTGAAGGTAGTTGTGTTCATATGAATGCAGAGGCTGTCCATCCAGCAGAATCTCTCCCTTCTGCGGCTCGTAGAACCTCTCCAGTAGACTGACACATGTGGTCTTTCCTTCTCCTGTGGAACCCACCAGGGCCGTCATCTTACCCGGGATCAGGTCCAAAGAAAAGTCCTGACACAACCAAGTGACATAATATATAAATTCTATCTATTCAAGTCAACATTATTATTATTATTACCCGCAATAAGAACCTGTGGAGCAGTAGTAGAAACCAGTGTTGCAGACCCTATTTTCTTCTAATATTATTATTATTAGTCCCTCCATTCTAATTAGAAGTGTGCAAAATGTTGGGCTGTAATGAAAACATATGCAATACTTTAAGTACAGTATTGCATAGTGTATGCTTGCTCCTCTCTCATATCCCAAAACAAGTTTGGGGAATATGTGTTAAATTCACTGGAGAATAATTTGACACATAGAGGCTCTGTTGAAATGGTAGAGGTAGGGAGAAGGTGAGCTGGTGGCAGTTGCATTCTCACTACTACAGTTATTAATGGATTACATATATGGTCACACTTTGGGTCTGTGTGGTTATGTGGTTATAGAATTTCACTACTGAACTTTAACACATTAAAACAGATATACAAGCTTCGCAGTGTATCTGTGTGGCATCGCAGTGTTGCAGTGGCTGCGAGCTTGTACATCTACTATTTTTGAACATAGAAGGCATTCGAAGAACTGGCTTCAGGTTTTTAAAGTGTTAGCATCTCAAGCTCACCTGCAGCACTGCTCTATCCGGCCGGGAGGGGTAGGAGAAGGTGAGCCTCTGAAAGCTAACGTGTCCCAGCATGTGGTCGGGGGCCAGGGTTCCTGCGGTGGTGACCCGGGGCTCTCTGTCCAGGTACTCAAACACCTTCCCAGCAGCACTCACTGAGTTCAGCATGTTCCCAAACATGTAGATCACTGTCTGGAAGGGTCAGAATGTAAGGTCAGGGAAACGCCCTGATAATGTGTCCCCATTACATTTCATTTGAAAGTGTGAAAGATATATATTTTGTAATGTAGTGTAGTTGCAGATACCCTGATGTTGTCCCCCAGATGTTCCTGATACATTATGAAGGAGACCAGGTTCCCTGTGGTCATCTGTCCTCTCTGGATGAAGAGTCTGCCATAGTACAGCACAGCTACCTGCATCACCAGCCCTGTCAACTACACAATCACACACACACGTGCATACATGAGGTAGAGCACAACCATGTATGCATGATGAAAGGCACAAATAAAAAATAAAACAGACACAAAAACAAACCGACAGTCCTCTCACCCTCCGCGCGAGCAGGTAAACAGCCCGGACCGCATCCCGCCGAGTCTTCAGAGAGTGTGTGTCCATTAGGCGGCCGTCATAACGCTGGGCCTCGCCACGCTCCATGCTGAAGCTCCGCACGACCCGGATAGCAGACACCGCCTCGATGGCAGCCTCGTTGGCCCGCGCCACCGAGTCCTGCACTGCCAGGGACAGCCTCTGGAAGAGCGGGAAAATAGCCCATTATACTGATTGCCAGGCAGGTACTTCTGTTTTTCTTAAACGTTCATCGTTATCGGAAATTGATTAATCTCAGATAGGATCACGCATGTGTCCTTAGCAGAATAGAACAACAGCAAATCCCACCATCCCACCCGTCTTCATATTCCCAACCCGTTCATATTACGCTGTGTGGTCACGGTACCTTTTGCATGCCTTTTGTATAGTTTGTTAGTCTGAAGAGTAGTTCATTAAACACAGCATTTTAGCAAAATTCTGTTTCTTAAATGACTGTATGGTATCTCATAGATATTATGTATATATTGTGTACCTACTGTCAATGCATGGACAAAATAATTTGACACTGGCTGGATTTTCATGAAACCTTTTGGTCAAAGGATCAAAGGTCAACCACTACCTGGTAGTGTGTGTCATAGACGTTCTGGATGAGGCCAGTGATGGGTGTTTCCAGCAACACCAGGAATGTGAGCTTCCAGGACAGACTCATCATCAGGGAGATCATGCCTACAGTCTTGATGAGTGTCCTCAGCAGAACGTTGGTGTTCAGAGCCACTGCCATCCCCATCTTCTTGGTGTCTTCAGACAGCCGGGAGGTGATGTCACCTGCCATAGTAGTTTAAATAAAAACTTGTTTTGTATAGTGTGTTGTGTTGCATTGTCATCAACGGTTTTGAGTTTTGTTTCATATTACAGTGGTATGTGGTATGATGCAATGCAGTTGTTCTCTTTTGGGGGGGGGGGGGGGGGGGTTATTTTAACCACTTTATATGTTGGCTAATGGCTATTACAAAATAGAAGATACATAAACTCACAGCGGAAATCATGAAAGTATTGGAAAATCTTGAATGTCCTTGACATAAAAGGTTTTATAACACTGATGTAATGTGCTGTGCGTGTTCTGTACAGTATGTTATGTTGAGTTCTTTTTTTTTTTTGGTTCTGTCTGTCAAATCGTTTCCAGTCTAGCCCAGTTTGCAGTGTAAGATAACTTGCATTGTACACAGATCAGATCCGAGCTATAATATTATACATTATAAAGTTACAGTTGAGGTAGTTAGTATTTCTTGGCTGTGTAACTGCCTCACCTGTCTTAACAGCCTCAAAGAAGGCCATGTCCTGTTTGACGAGAGCTCCAAACAACTGGACCTTCATTCTGCATGTGAAACTGTTGACAGCACTAAGAAAGAGACCGCCTCTGCACCCTGTACCGAAGGAGCTACACACACACACACACACACACACACACACACACACACACACACACACACACACACACACACACACCATAAATTACTAAGATCTCTCTCGCTGATGGTGTAGCATGCAGTGGTGTTCCATGGCATTTCACAGAGATATACACTACAGATGTATGTAACATTGTAATGGTCTTCATGGTCGGCCCATGTGTAATGGGGCATCAACTGCCCACCCTCCAAAGAGAAAAATGTGTGTTGCTGCTGTCTGTATTTTGTTCACCTTCCCAAAGAGTAAAGGCCCATAAAGAGGATGGCTGACATGAATTCACTTGACTGGTACTGGCCGCCGAGGATGTCAATGACTCTGCCAGTGTAGAATGGGATGAACGTATCACCTAAACACACACAGACAGACAGACAGACAGACAGACAGAATTCAGATGCACAGACCCAGACTGACAATAGGAGGTGGGTAGTCTACAGCAGTGGTTCGCAACTTGTGGGTCCCCAGATTATTTGCTCAAGGTGTTTTCTCTTTCAAAATAAGACTATTAATGCATCAAACTATTCCTACAATAAAACATTGTCAGACACAGGCAGAATTATGAAATATTACCTGAGAAAAAGGTTTTGAAAATAGCGGATCTACATACTTTGTGTTATGCCACAACTATAGCCTACAATTGCAGGGGGGTTGGGGGGTCCCAGTCCAAATAATATGAGTTTTTGGGTAATTATTTGTAATGATGTACAAGTTATTCTGGTCTACAGAATAGTTTGATACATTATAATTTACCCTTGCCTCAGTCTATTCTTAAATTATTCTCTTGTCATTCTTATCCTAAATATCATTGAAATATAGGGTATTCCTTCACATCATCACATCAGCAGCAGCTTTAAGGCCCATTCCCACTGGGCCAGATAACAGATATCTGGAGATATTTCTCCAGATATTTTTCCATTCAAAGTGGATGGTAGATACAGATAAAAAAAATATATACCACAGATATTTGCCACAGATACTTTTATCTGTGGCAAAACATTTTTTTATCTGTATCTACCATCCACTTTGCATGGAGAAATATCTGGAGAAATATCTCCAGATATCTGTTATCTGGCCCAGTGGGAATGGGCCTTTAGGGCTACTCACAGAGAACAGCCAGTGTCAGGAACAGGAACGCTCCAAGCAGCAGAAGATAGTCGGGTGTGTACAAGCGCAGGACTCTCATGAACAGAACTCTGGACTTCTGTTTCTTCTCTTCACCGTTTGCTCCGGCTTCGTCCTCCCTGTCCGGGAAGCTGGTCTCCCAGAACAGGGCAGCGGCGGCCGCTGCTCCGCTGCACAGGAGCCACGATGCCGGGCTGCTGCGCACCGGTCCATCCGAGCTCTGGCTCTCCTCCTCCGCGTGGTGGTGAAGCAGCAACGCGCGGCCGGTCTCATACACCGGGGAGAGGAGAGTGTGCGCCGCTATGTAGCGAATGAAGACTGGTTTGTTGAGAGGACCCAGGGTGAGCAGAGACACAGCGATCAGAGCCAGGCATCGGAGAACGGCAACGACCCAGTGGCGAAGCAGCAAGTTGCCAGACGCGCCACTCACCACTGAGTGAAATAACACCAAGTCAACGCACAGCGATAAAGCGACCGCAAAACATTTACGTGTCGCTGGAGTTAAATAAATATAAACCGTCATTTTTAATCTGCGTCGGTTGCCCTCCTGAAGTGAGCCTATTCACAGCCGCTGTCTGCTTCAGTGCTTTCAATGCTTTTAGTTAAGTAGCCTATACTTTCAGTTTCGGGTTCTGCCAGGCTAGGGATTTCCTAGCTCTGGTCCATAGCGTTAGTGGAGTTCTCCCTAACGCTATGTTCCTCTTCCTCCGTATTCCTTGGCAAAACCGGAAAACCCCGCCGTCTGGTCCAAAAATAACAAAAACTGTTTCGCCCCTCATCAAACCAAAGGTATCAGTGGACAGTTGAAAGCTTACTCTACTTAGTGGACGAGGTCTGAGCCCCCCACCACACGATTAAAATACATTTCTAGGGCAAAATGAAAAATATTCCACCGGATGGAGACGCTCTTCCTCGTTTTTACGAAACAGCGCTTCCAACGTCACAGAGTTGAATAACACCCAGCGAGACTATAGGCGCTCTACAGACGGACAGCGGTTGCCGCCGGGGCTCCCGCTTGGATCTGCGAGGACCGCGCCGCGGTGATACACTAACACACTCGCTCTTTGAGTAAACGCTGCGCGGTATTTCACAAAGATGAACACAATCCATCTCTCACCGCCCGCGTACGCATGCACAAACGAGCACGCTCGCGGGGATTTTCACGGGACTGCGCCCGCTCGCCTCGCCGCCTCTAAACTTCGCTGCGCGGACGAAATAGCCGCCCGCCTCTCATTGAAAATGAATTACTAGCAGGCGGTGACCGCGTACCGTCTGGAATCCCCTTAATGCTCTGTGTAATTCGGTCCTCTGACCTGCGCGGCAGTAGTGAGTTGGCACCTTGATGGCGACGACAAATAGTGAAAAACGAGAAGAAATGGAGTCTCCATCCGGTAGAATATTTTTCATTTTGTCCTAGAAATGTATTTTAATCGTGTGGTGGGGGGCTCAGCCCGCGTCCACTAAGTAGAGTAAGCTTTCAACTGTCCAATGATACCTTTGGTTTGGTGAGGGGCGAAACAGTTTTTGTTATTTTCGGACCAGACGGCAGGGTTTTCCGGTTTTGCCAAGGAATACGGAGGAAGAGGAACATAGCGTTAGGGAGAACTCCACTAACGCTATGGACCAGAGCTAGGGATTTCCCAGAAACTCGTTTTTGTTACAGATTCATAATTTATAGCCTAATTATAAATGGCTCAAATCAAATGTCCACAATATAGGCTACTCTAGAGTCTAGACCATAATAACACAAAAAAAGCTACCTGTAATTAAAAATATAGACCTATTGTAGACTATAACTATTAGCGTATTGAAATACATTTCTCTACGTTTCAAGTGTGCTGAAGTTCGCGCCACACACACACGCACGCTGGATGGAGTGGGTTGACATTTAGGCATATTTATATCTGACATAGGCAACAGTGTAACACATTCCATATTGTAGAATGCACGTCTGCTGCACGTACACACACACACACACACACACACACACACACACACACACACACACACACACACACACGGTTGTGAAGTTTCAGGTTCTGCTGCGCTGCTTTATTCTATTTTGTCATGTAGGCCTATAGGCTATTGCTTGTTATGTGAGACATGGCCCCCATGATAGCTATATCTTGCACTCTCCTACACACTCAATTCAATTCAAAGGAGCTTTATTGGCATGAAAAACATGCATTGCAGCAGAGCAGACACGTGCAGTACGCATAGGCAGGCTACGCTACACCCGTTCACTATAGGCATTTCATCACCATGGACAGCGACACACGCAACCTACACCTCCTATAGGCCTACTCTGCAGTGGTTCTCGACCTCACAACGCCTCGCAATGGGATGCGTTGTGAGCCTGTAGAATAGACCGGATATTTTCAAAACCTTTGCCTCTTTCTATAATATCATTTGACAATTTGGCCAGTGTTTTATGAATCTAGCCTAGTACAAAAGGACCCCAACGCCAACAAGCCATTGCTCTTTCTTGTGATTAAATCCCTTTAGTAGACCTTGCATCTGAGCTGTACTGTCCTGAACTATTAAACTTCTAATAAAGTATTAAATCAATCGCTAGTTTTTATGGTATAGTTTGTTATACTTTTGACATAATAATGGTATTTTTAAGATATCAAAAAGGTCTTAAATTGTCTCTTCACTGTCATCTGGGTGCAGTGGGGACCCCCGACCCAGAGTTTGAGAACCACTGCATAGTGTATTTTCGTTCAGTATCTATATCCTATAGTGACCACTATGTATTGTCTCGAATAATTTTACCATTTTGTCCTCTATTGCCTTGCAACCACCTCGACTAGCCTACATCAGAGCAGAAGACCAATATCATTTCAGATAAGTGGGATGTTTATGTACCTGCAATGCATGTCTGATTTTACATCTACTACCCGAATCAAAATAAGAAAAGAACACTGTTAATTCTTCTCTTCCTCATAACCAAGAGTTGTCATCATCATCCTCATGAAGCCTGCAGCTTATACAAGCTTCACCATAACCACTTCCTACCACAATGTATCAAATGTTGATTTATATAAAAAAAAAAAGAAAAAAAAAGCACTCAAGTAATTGACTGGTTTAGTAAAAGATTTAATAGAGTTAGACTAAAGTAGAGAGATTTTCCATGGGTTGTTTTAATTTATTCTTAAAGATCACATAAATATGCATCAAAGAATGTGTGGGAACTCAGCCTAACTCCTGTTAACGTTAAAATCCATCGATTGGTAACTAACTATTGTTTTCTGATGCCATTCAATAGTCAAATAATGGAACTTATGAAGTAGTGTCTTTGAATGTTATGAAGTGCCAGACACTGTATTGTAGACTTGACAATGGTTTATGGCTGCAAGGCCTAGGACAGATAAAGATTACCTCAGCCATGCAGGAAGGGAAATTATAATTAAGATAACATCTCATTGGTCATAAAAAGTAGGTAGGTCATTTCCCAGAACGACTTTCTCCTCCGTGCCAAGTTCATCAATGGTGACCATGTAGGCCACGCCCCCACTGGAGCCATCTCGACTCA